>NC_081339.1:3342516-3665641 GCF_022539665.2 Daphnia carinata | reverse complement strand
AATAGACCCTGCGTCGTATTACGTAAGAAAGAGAGATATAAGCGTCGAAAGGGCGCGTCCAACGTGTCAAGTAAGAATGAGAAGAGTCTCCTATACATAATGCACTACGATGAGGTGGTTATCGTGAGTAAATACGACCAAATGGGTTTCTTCTCTCTCTCTCTCTCCCTCACATCGTATAGAGAAAAAGACGTTGGATAACAGCACCAATAAAAATTATTCCTCCTTACCAACGACACGGCCTGAGGGACTCCTGCTGTATCCAGGGCTTGGCGGACGACATCCATCAGGATTTGATTGGAATGGGAAGCTTCATGGCCGCCTTTCAGCAATAACCCATTAGCCGATGCAATGGCCAAAGCCGCCACCTACATACGTGAAAAGATGAGCAGCAAAACTCGAAATATTCTTGAAATGTTTTGACCGAAATTGATTGAAACGTATTCTACTTACTTGAGGCAAAACATCTGGTCGTGACTCGAAAATGACGAGCAAAACGCCTATGGGGACCGTCACTTGAGTCAGTTCAAGACCTTTGGCCAGCAAAGTGCGTCGCACGACACGGCCAACAATGTCGGCACTGCTGTCCGCGATTTGCTTTAATCCGTCGCTCAAGCTTTTCAGTTTGGCCGGCGTGAGCGTGAGACGACCGAGAAGGGGAACAACACCACCGCTTTTCACCGTAGACATTTCGTTTAAAATTTTTAAATCCTCTAAATTGGCCTTGAGAATCTGCGGCTGTCTCTCCAACAGCAATTCCGCCAAATTCTGAATGATATCCGAACGTTGGCTGCCCGTCAGGTTCTGCAATTGGCGACCGCCATCACGCGCTGTATAAGAAAACAACAATTAGAAATTAGAAAGATACTATTCAATCATTCAATCTACTGAAATTAGGTGGCAAGGATATTAATCATTATTGATTGGCTTGTTGATTGGACGCAGAAACAAGGTACGCGATCGGTCTAATAAACCTGGACGTGCTAGAGCTTTAAGAACGACATTGCGTCTCCTAAATTAACGATCGATATAGACACACACACGCACACGCACGGTGTAGGGAAAGGACATAGTAGACAAATCTGATCCACCTGAGCCAATAGTTTTCCAGCTCATTTTGTACAGGAATTTCATTAGGAAGCGACACGCCAGCAAGAACAGATCCGGTAAGCGCTTTAGCTTCTGAAAGGTCAATCGTAATTACACACGTGAAATAGATCAGGCTTTAAGGGATTTAAAACAATCTTGTACAAGTTCTGGCTTAACGATGAATTGTTTATAAAAATAACGTCAAACTACGCCATAAAATGTGTGTCTTGGAGTTTACACGTAATTGAGACGTAACCTTGTCACTTCTAGCACTGGATTAAAGTAGATGGAATTGCGGCCATAAAACAGGTAACGAAAACCATCAAGAAACACGGTTTACGTTGTAAAATGATTAAACAAGTCCGAACGGGATCCTCAGCAAAACATTAACGTTATCCGATAACTGCCCTTGATCATAAATCGTTTTCCCGTTAAAACAATTGCCTGTCTACTAGGCAAGTCATCCGCATCATTGCACGTCATACGATACGCTTGTTTTACATCTATAAAAAGAAAATAGATCAAACAGGAACTAGCCAAGCTCGAAATGACTACCCAAAGTGGGGCCAATAACAATGTTGTCTCGTATGATCGATTTATCATACATATGAGCAACATGATATTTTGTCGCAGTATCTAGTTGATTTTTAATAATATCGATTTAAAATTTACCGTGTTCAGCTGCGCTTTCAATGCTGACCCCACCGTTTTTACAATCAGTGAAAAATGTGCCTAATTTACGGCCAGCTATTATGTTTCGCACTGCATTCTCGGCCATCCCGTTGCAAATGACGACAGAGATGCCCTTCTCCAACGCCCAGCACGCTGAACGAACCTATTATTGAAGACAAATAGTTGACCCATCAGAACATGTAAATTTTCGAAAGGAAATACCTTAGAGTCCATCCCACCTAACCCAACACGAGATTTCTTGCCGTATTGTATATTAACCGCGTGATTAGGGCTGTACGTGTTGATGAGTCGGGCTCCTTCCTCCGACGGCGGGCACGTGTAGATTCCGTCGACATCCGACATGAGAATCAACAGATCGGCCTGGACTTCAGCCGCTAATCGAGCCGCCAGACTATCGTTGTCTTTGATGCTAATCACCTGCAATTTAAGTGTTCCAATTAAAAACGATTTCAAATTTCATTTAATGGGATAGGACTAACCCCAGCCAAGTCTTCGTCGGCCAGCGGTGGTGGAGAGACGGCATCGTTCGTGTTGATGATTGGCACGATGTTGAGGCTAATCAGTTCAGACACCGTGCTAGCCAAATGACGTCGAGTTTCTTCGTTATAGAAATCAGGTTTCGTCACCAACACCTGAGCGATCTTCACGCCGTACTGAGAAAACATGGCGTCGTAGAGGCTCATCAATCCCGACTGACCCACAGCTGCAGCGGCTCTCGGTTCAATCACGAAAAAAGGCTTTGTGCTGCTACTATGCTGTAAAATGTTCCATCATTAACATGCCGAAAACGAAAATAATTGAAACAAACGAATTACCCTGTCTCGTTGATGAAGAGTCTCTCTCATGCTCATCGATAGCGTCTGTTCGTGAGCTAGCTTCTGTTTGCCAAAAGCGACGGCCCCACTCGTCACCATCAAACATTCTCTGCCTTCATTTTGCAATTCGGCCACCTGTTCGACGATGGAAGCCAATCGGCCAAGTGCCAAACCGCATTCATCCTCTCGAGTGATGACAGCTGAACCTGAAAATATCACAAATAATTTGAAATTTAAAATGAATGTAATGTCCAGTATCGAAAAAAAAAACTGACCCAACTTGATGACAACTCGTTTGGCGTTCCTCAACTGACTCCGTAAAGCAAACGGAGATTTCAACGACCGTTCCAACGAGACGTGAATGGGTCTCTCCATGAAAGCCTTTTTCTTTATTCACCCCAAAAAATTCAATCATTGAAAACTACGTGTCTTTTTCAACTGCATCAAGTTATTTACTTTGAAAGGAAGTCGTTCAAAGTTGCTCATCGTAGAAAGGTTCCTCGTAGCTCCAAGACGTCCAAACTCTCTGGGATAGCGTCCTGACAACCGGTAGACGCCACTCGACATCGTTCCATCTCGAAATTCAAACGACATGTTGAAACGTGTGTACGTTGATTAGCAAGCAAACAAAATCAATTAAAAAACTCACAGTACGGGCTAATAGGCCTGGCATGTCGGAACGTGAACGCTAAACGTGATTTAGCCGCCAACTTTTTAACGATGTATCTATCACCAAAACGCCAGGCAGAGTTCATTGCGGCCATTTTTGTTGGGATCGACTTTCACGTAGGACACGTAGAGAAAGGGGGCAGTGACTGGAACCCAAACACACACACAAAGCGAGGTGGAAGGGGTCACCAAACGTTGAACGTCCTTCGCTCTCGAGATCTGCCAACTGACTAAATAGGGTTCCTTTCTCCTCTTGAAAAATTTGGATATGCCACTAATGTTTTTAGAAAGGAACTATCAAATGAGCTTTTTCCTTTCTCTTCCTTCTTTGTCTGTGTTTAAGAGAAACAAAAAAAAAAGGGGAGGAACTCCAGGTGTTTCTAAACGCACACCGGGGTTGAAAAGGAAAATGCATTCGCTGTTGCAGGGGTTTTTCCAGGGAGAAGCCTAAAGGCGAAACTTCCACGTGATGCTGTCGTCGATGTCACGTGAATTGGGGACACTCTTAAAGGAAGGAAGGCGACGTAGAAATCACAGGTATATGGTTAACGTTTCCTTATCTTCGTCTTTTTAGTCTTCTTTCTCTGTCTCCCTATTTCTTACCTTGTTTGTCCATATAGGTCAGCGACTTGTCTTTCGATCGGTCAAACAGATAATCGCTATTATATGGCTACGCACACTTTGCCTATTTGAGTTTGAAACTCATTCTTCCCTACTTTGTAGTTGTCTTTGTTTTTGTTTCTTTCAGGTAATAGTTGGATGAATTTTCGGTTGTTATATAGTTCGTTTTTTTTCGGGATATCTGGTTAGTCTTGTCATAGTTACGGACGATGACAATAACGAGGTTGGGGCAGAAGAGATCAAACGGGTTGGTACGTAACAATCACGATCTCTTTTCATCAATTAGGCAGTTACACGGATGACTGGATTGTCTTTCGATTTGAAAAAAAAAGAAAGAAATAATCGAAGTGAGATACAAATGTATATTATATGATTATTAGACGATTTCATTTTTGGGAGGAGGCAAGAAATTCAAGAGGGAAACATCTGACTGTTGAAATTGGTAAAAGTTGATTGGAAATTTCTCCTGAGGAATAAGAAGCCGTTTGAAACGTTTAAGTAGGAAAAATAAAGCTAATCAATGTATTAATAAGGTTATATAGTTAAAAAAAAAAAAAGTTTTTCGTTAAGTATTCCGAAGCTTTCGAACGCTGCCACTTTGTCAAACTCGAGGAATCGTTCGCTGACGGTTATCCTGTCACGGCAATAAATTGCCAACAAAATTGAATTAAAATCAACGAATTAAAATCAAGGTCCCTTAGAATTAAAAAAAAATTTACGCGTTTCATTTGTTTTTTAAGCATGATTTGCTAATGCTTTAGGGGACATTCACAGTCACTGCGTGCAAACTTTTTTCTTTCGTGCACAACAATCACGAAGGCATCTAGCGTTTACATAACGAATTACATTTCGTCAGGATCAAAAAAAAAAGCTAAACAATTTTCTATCATTTAACTCGACGTATGCGTTGGCTTTTCCGAGTTCCTCGTTTGATGTTGTTAGCAGCTCAGCAGTTTGGTGGCATCAAATTAATTGGATTATCGATCGGCAGACACACGCGCAGACACACAAGGAATGTTTTAGCATGCATAATAACATAGCCCAATAACCAAATTTTATATAGCGTCGGCTTTCGCAGACGCTTGCTACATACGCGTACATGTTAGACAGCTAACTAAAAGGCAAGCCGAAGCATATTAAGAAGGTCGCATCACGTGAATTATTATTAACGACGGCGTATACGATAGAAAGGCGTGTATTTTTGCAGACCTTGTTTGTTAAACTGTTTGTTGTTATCCTGATGGCTCGTAGACGGGTTGTTTGCGTGCCGATCTATTTTTATTGATGCCCGGATTGCTCTTCTTAAAATTCAACCTTGGTCCGTTATTATAGCTGGCAGCGGTTGAGACGGGCAGAGGAGCTGGAACAGGAGTCGTTGGCGCTGCAGTTTTCGGTTGGTTCTTGATTTTCACACGCTTTAAAATAGTTGGCAAAAAACGATTAAAAATAATCGTCGGAAAAAGATTCATCAAACTTACCTTGGCAACGGTGACCGTACCCTCGGCACGAACGATACCCTTTTTGCTGACCACCGTGCAGCTGAAGATTCCAGCATCAGTTGAGCGTACACGAAGAATTTGAATCCACGAAGAGATCATGTAAGGCTCGGGTCCTCCTCGAACTTGCAAAGCAATCATTTGATCGTCCCCTGTCAAAACCAATCAGCAAGCAAAATGAGGAATCGCATTTCCAAGAACATTAGTCCGCCCGATGTTTGTTAATTAATTGATAGCCGATATTTTTAGTCAATTAGCACTTTCTCTTTTTTTTTTATTTTACCGGGCAATTTGGTTTTCTTGCCGGTGGCGGCCGATTCAAATTCCCAAATGAGAGAAGGTATTGGGTAGCCGCGGGCTTCGCAGCTCAACGCCAAATCGTCGTGAATGTTGGCCGTCACATTTTCCGGCGCGGACGAAATGATCGGTTCTACACTCACACCGCCGTCCGTCAAACGAAAATAATCAAACAATCAAAAGAAATTTCTTCGTTTTCTTGTGGGTTTGACATTACGAGTTTCGCAGGGTCCCCATTCCTTGACTGTCACATCGTCGTCCCCTCGCTGGATGGCCTCCTGACGGAGTTTGCACACGGAGGCGTAGGTCCGAAGGTCCGTCCCGCATACCGCCCCCGGTTTTTTACAGTAGCATAACGCCTCGTTAATGTCCTTTTAGTGACCCAAAAAAAAAAAGAGAAACATAATTCAAAAGGAAATGGGGAAAAAGCAATTTCTAGTTTCGCAATTTCTAGCGAAAGGATAGCCATCAAAGTCAATCAGTGTTACCATTACTTTTGGGTTTTTTCGTAGAACCTCGGTATTTGCCTTTCATGGTCATCTCCATTTTGAAATGGATGATAATAAAAATGACCACAAAAAAAAAGAGAGAGAAATGAAAATAACAAGAGACTACATATCAAGGTTGCCCATTATCCAAGTGCGCATATGTACTCGTAGCACATGTTTGGCTTTAACTGGTTCATATCCCTCGGCAAATTGACGCTTGGCTGGATTTTAAAATTCAAAATTGAATTAGTCTGATATTTGCAATATTTGACGGGACTGCATACATATACACAAGCAGAGAAATGATTAAACGTTTTCGTGATTTTGGCAGTCTTTTGACGCAAATGCGCGATAGCCTCAATTTGCATTGAAATGATTGCCGGTTTAGAAATTTGGCAATTCACGAACCGTATTTGATATGTCGAGTTGCTGGTTGCATGTGATACCGCATATATAGGCAAATCATGTATGAGCATATCGATCGGACATGTAAAACATTATTTCAAAAAAAGAAAAGGCCAGCCAATGCTATTCAATAAATCAAAAACCCGTAAATGGAAAAGTTTGCAAAGGCGATAGCCTGCGTGAAAGCTGGATGGAATTCACTGTTGACTTTGATGGGTTTTATTTCGGGACGATTTCATTTTTTGTATCGAAATCCAAGCCCTGCTTTTCCTGTAAATATATTGCTTTGAATTTTTCACGTCATATGCCCCCCCCTCCTTCTAAGGAATTCCAACTTAAAAAAAAGAAAACATGCCAAAATGTAAATACGGACCATGTCTTCAAGATCATTGCGAAGTAGGCAAGCCATATTGTCGCCGCAAAACCCGTAGTAATCCTTGTACGGTAGCGGTAGAGTGTAATTATCGCACTTTTCTCCTTCGATGCGGCCGCAGACGTTGCAACATCCGCATTTGTCTAAAACAAAACCGGCTCGGCAGTCCGTCGCGGGTGGGCATTCCTCTTTCCGGCAAGTTCCGCACTCGCCCATGGCCTCGTCATGTTCGATTTCATCCGCCGTTTCTTCGGCATAGACAGGAATGTTCATTGCGATAGCGAAGGCCAAGATAATAGCGAATTTCCACATGATGGATTGTTGATGAATATCGTCCACGTCCTTGGAAAGCCGAAAGAAAAAGAAATGGGGAAATGAAAAATGACAAGGGCGATTTGGAATCTATAACAAGACAACGTTATCAATTCGGAGGATCGAGCAAACAAGTTTAAGACGGACTCACAAATTGAAGTTTACACAATCAAGGGACGACAACTAGCAATCAACTGCTTCTCTCACGCCTTATTACTTCAAGTAGACTGACGTGCGAGATCTCAAGCGAAGGATGTTGAACCACGGAAATTGGGTTCCAGCCACTTCCTTAATCGCAGCGGACTTTTTCTTATTGCAAGTGTGTCAATTTTTTATTTTTTTTTTGCTCAGCTGAAACATTTTCATTCGTTTAACAGATCAGATTCTTCTTGGCCAGTCTGCCTTTTCGCCCCTCCCGTTGGCTGGTTGTTTCGGCGAGCGTCCCACACGTCCGCAAATCGCCAGTCGCCGTTATCCCGTTTTTTTTTACACGCTCTCATCCCGGAGCTGAAAAGATGATCATTATGAGCCAATGAACTCTGTTTGCTTTCGTAATTTTTAAAAAATTGGACTTCCAACATAAGAAGTGAAGAAATAACAATTGTGTTACAGTAATTTTAATTTAATTTACTTGTGATATGGTAAATAATAGCGCCACCCTTCTTCAACGAGCTCCCACCCGCCTAGTCCCGCAATCTTCTGTTGGCGTCATTTTTGTTTTGTTTATCTCAAATTCTATGTATTTAGTAAACAAACTATTCTCGAGGACGTTGCAGAGGTTATTCTGTAAGTGGCACATTTCTGGCGATGAGAACGGTGGCAGAATGTTCTTGATTATAATTTCATTTCTTTTTCTTTTGGCTATACACGTCCGTTCAAATATTTTTCAAAATTGGCCGGTAGGTGTCGTTAGCGTATGGTGAAAGTTTGACAATTCACCGAACGTTCTTTTCTTTAATATCCTTAATAACACATTCACGGGGAATTTTAGCAAAATCCGACCTCCGGGGCTGTTTGATTCAAAGGCTGAAGAAGTGCAAATTATCTCTAGAGGGACGATACTCTGCAGAAACGATAAAATTTCTTTTATTGTTCGTCAAAAATGTGCTATAAATATCAGAAATGGCACTTGACAACACTAAAAATATTTATCGTTATGGTCTATAAAAAGAAAATAGGAAAATTTTTAATGAGTGAACCTTTTAGGCGTAGAAGGAACTACGTATAATAAGGCAATGAAAATATGTAAATAACAAAAACGAGAAAAGACCTTTGCCAAAATTGTACGTTTGGCAACTACGCCCCATTTCGAACAACGAAATGGAATGTCATTGAAATTTTTTCAAAAAATAACCGTTTTCCCTCTTCCATCAGTAGAACAGGTGTTAAACCGCCATTGAGGGTTCGTTTGCATTAATAGTTTTCACGAAAATGGGGCCTAGAAAGCAGGGGAAAACCGAGAATGGCGAACACCAAAGCCCGATTTATTTGAAACATGTGTCAAACTTCAAGGCCTCCCTTCGCCGACGTGATTCGCAACGTTTCCTCAGGACCAAGGTATGTCATTGACAATGTGCATTACTACACACAGGAAAAGGAAAAGCCTTTGTGATACTTGTGGTTTCTTTTTATCATTTTAAAGAGGCATATATCTTGCATAACCATTCTTTAGTCCCAGACTGCTTGGCAGATACATAGGACAGCATTCCTTTTTTTAAGTACTATTTTGATGACCTTACTTGTCAAACATGGAAAGCTCTAACATCGGCCCAGATTAACAGACACAGTCTCGCAATCTTATCTCCAGTTTTCAATCATGGTGTTTTTGCTTTCTAACCCCAAAGAGTTTTCTGAATCTCAAGTCCAGAGTTCAAATGACGATAGTTGAAGAGATAAGCCACCTCATCTAGAAATGTGATCCGTTTATTTATCAGCTTATCATAGATGTGCCCTCCAGTTCATTTGAATCTTTTGAATTTCAGATCACTCCCTTACCAAGATTATGCACTTGTCTCCTTCTGACGAAACCAGCCAGGCTTATTGAATCATTTGTAAACTGTTGAGCTATATAATAGCCTGCCAACCTGTCAGGCCCTTGTAAATGGGACAGGGTTACACCAGCCATCCTAAAAAGTCTCTATTTTTAGTGTTAATGAGCTCTTTTTCTTGTTCCTCCTCGCTTTCTTAGAACAGTGAACCTGTTCACATACCGTCGATCTGATCGTTCAGCCTGTCGGAAGGCACGCCGTGAAACAACACGTCCCAATCTAAATATATGTAAAGCATTTTGTTAATTTTTTTTTCCCGTCTGCGGGTTAGGGTAGAGATGAAAAAGGAAAAGTCAACTAAAAGAGTACTATACCATGTTATTTGGGAAATCTTTCGACCGACAAAAACTGTTTTATCAGCGCGTTCCCAAACACTCCCGGTTTTCTCTTTTGTTTCTCCGTCTCTCCCCCTTTTTTTTTTTTATTTATTTTTTGTCAAACCGTCGGGACAAAGATGTTGACAGCGACGATAGCGTTCATGGCCTGTCGCGGTTACATAACCGCAGACACACAAAAGAGGGGAGGATGTCCCAACGTAAAATACAAAAAAAAAAAAATAAAGAAAATCAGTTAGCCTTTAAAACAAGAAACTGTTTCTCTTTATTTATTGTATTTTTTTTTTTTTTTCAGCAAAAAAAGTGAAATGAGTAAACAGAACGGGTTCGTATTCATAAGAAGAAAGAAAAAAGCCGATCGAAAATGTCCGTCTAAATTCTCTTTCTTTCCGAGTCTTCTGGAAAGACCCTTCACTCTCCTTTTTTCTTCCAACACCATGAAGCCACTCGAGCGAGTATCAAATTCAGAAAAGCGTTTCGGAAGACCAAACTCTCCTCCAATGTTTTTTGGTTATTGCTCTTTGGGTTTCCTGTGATGCGACCATTTTTTTTTTTTTCTTCATCCCAAAACTCTTTTCAGTGTAGGGGTTTTGTCAGTCGTGTTGCGTCCATCGCGATAGCCAGAGATGCCACTCAATCCTGTGTCATCCTCGATGGATACCAGCCACGAAAGTCTGTTGTACTCGTTTGGATCCGAATCGGAAACCCGTCGTCTTTATTGGGCTAGCAGGTTGCGTTTTTCAATCGATTTGCTGCTGATGAAAAATCATCAAAGTCAGCTGGATTTGGTGATGCTGCCGCCATCCCATCCGACTCCGTATCCGCCGCTCCAGCATCGCAGTAGGTCCCTGTTTAACATCTTACAAGATGATCGGCCACCGGGGCAACAATTCGTTGCAAAGGAGGATGGCCAGTTGTTTGCCATCGAGTCCAAACGATCGAAAAGACGACCGCCCCAACCTACGAAGGTAAGGGCCATAAAAGAGCCAAGAGGTCCAGCTGAGAGTTGAGCACCCCCCCACAACAACAACATATCCTTGAGGGCTATGCGGTGCACACATTTCTAGACATATGAGGATGGGTGCGTTGTTCGTTTCGCTTGAATTAGAAAATGTCCGTGTGTGTGTGTTCGGCACTGGTTGTTGTATACACACACGGACACCGGTGTGTTAGAGAGCGAGGCTATCTATTTTGTGTGTGCGTTGTATAACGAAGCGCGTTTTTCATGTCCGAGCTGATGATACAGGCGAGAGAGAGAGAGAGAGGCCACACGCAAATGTTAGTAGACGCCCTTGTTTAGGCGGCCCAAAACAACAGATGGATTTTCCCCTTTTTCGTATTTTTTTTTTATCGACCTCTTTCCAGTTACCCCAACCGTCCAACATCTGTGCTGTCCACTCTTTTTTACATTTTAAAGAAAGAGTTTTTCTTTGACTTTATGATTTCTGGCCAGCTGCCAATGCGCCGAACTAGTTCCTTCCACGACCAACTTGGCGTCTCTAAATCTGTGTGTGCGAAAAGAAAGAAGACAAGAATCGGCCGATTGTCTGCGTAACCGAGTCTAGAGAGAGAGAGAAACTGCCTCCGCACGCACATCTGCGTTATGTTGTGAGAGACTGCCCTGACCAGCACCGAGGGTGTACGTACCCAAAATCGAGTGATTTATGAATAGCGAAGGGGAAAATTGGTCGTTTTTCGTTTTGCTGTGGGTGTTCTCTCTTCTTTTTTTCGAGTATTTTTTTTTTAACTTCACGTTTCTCTTAACGAGAATATCACTATCTACGCCTATTGTCATTTGCATATTCAAATGAGAAAAAAGAGAAGGTTTTTTTTTCTTTCTGTCTGTAGAGTTTGTTTGAATTTCACTTAGACCGTATATGTCTTTCGAGACACTGAGAGAAAGAGAGATGGAATGAAAGAGATTATAGATGCGACAAATATTGAAATTCTGGCCGCGGGATGTCCTCGGCCGTTTTCTTTTTTTTTTTCTGTTGGGGGGGGGGGGGGGGTAGGGCTCCTTCTTTCTTTTTTGTCCTGTCCATCTTCTATAGGCGTTAGTAGCATACACAAGAAACCATCTGGAAGAGAGAATCTTCTTCTTCGGGATGTGCTAACACGCCGAAGGGCGAAAAAGAAACAACACACACGAGTCCACAAGTGTGTGAAGTGTATATAGGGAGGAGAAAGGAGAAGGGGAGGGGGGTTTCCTGTTTCATGTATATATCCATACTATCCGCACACGATCGATGATGTGCTTAGTACTTACCGGAGAGAGAGAGAGAAGGGTCTGCTCCGGCTGCACATTCTAAGCCTATAATGACTTTCTTCTTCTTCTTCTTCCATCTTCTTTCATGTTGAATAACTGAAAAAAAAAAAGGAATGAAGAAGAGAATAAAAAAAAAAGAAGAATTTTGAAGACTTTGTTGAGATTAAGAAGAAGAAAGTTATTTAAACGACGGCCTTTTTTTTTTCTGTGTGTGCCAAGATACCAGGAATACCTTTATTTTTCTTACTCCCCCCCCCCACCAGTCTTATATGTTCAATGTATACGTTATGTATATCAAAATTTTCTCACGGAGTTAGGACAAGTTGAAAACGTGCGAGAGACAGTTGAGGACGAAAAAAGGACCACCAACAGTGTAGTGTGTCAATTTTTATTTTTAGTATCGACCCGAGTTATTTTTACGGGAGTAGAACGTACACGCAACACGCTGTGAAACAACCTGGACAAATGATGAAAACGAAAAAAAAAAAAATTATAAAACAGGGGACAAATGAAATCGTGTTATTATAGTGTGTTATTGACTAATTATTTTGTTTATTCGTGTTAAACGAGATTTTTTTTTCCCCTAAAGCCGGAAATGAACCAACCGACTTGATAGTTGGGCAATGGCGATCTCGTGACGCCACTTGTCAATACCGCCTTTAACCGGAAATAGACGAAAGGGCAAAGAGAAGATAGAAAAAAAAAAGAAAGTCCCAGAAAGATTGAAAGCGTTTGTCGTTTCAATGTTAGAACAGACACATGGAAATAACTTTTCTCTTCTTCCTCGTTTTCGGGAGGGAGGAGACGTCTCGTGTGCCAAGATATCGTGCGACTGTGTGAACGCAGATAGAACGCAATTGTTAAAAAACAAAACAAGAAGAACGACGAAAACAACTGGCATCTTCGTCAACCCGGCGGCTGCTGCTAAGTTCGGGATTGACGGCCGTCTATTTCTCGCGTGCGTTGCCTTCGTATATTATCATTTATATTTATACGCACACTCACAAACACGGGGTATCCGATAAAGGCGGCTTTTCTCTGTACACGATGCCGAAGAGAAGGGGAAACAAAAAAACAAGTCGAGATAGACAGTGACTATTTTTTAATTTACGATTTTCCCCCCGTGACGCTCTCATCCAACGTCGGATTAGCATTTTCTTTAGCTTCCCCCTTTTTTCAAAAAGATTTTATTTATTTTTCTTAAAATGTAAAATCTAAGCACAATGTTGATTTAGCTGGTCTTCGACTCCCTCCCCTCGTTTTTTCTTCACGAACGAAAGTGAATGGCTGGGTAGGCCGGGCAAGGGCCTCCAGGGAAATATAGCGGTTAAAAAGACGGAGAGACCTTCTTTTACACTCCTCCCTCCCCCAACGACGTCGCCACCGGCCGCCAGCCATTCAGCCCTGACTCCCCCACTCCGCCCCATGTGCTTATTTCATAACTCACACAGACTATGAAAACGTAAAAAAAAGGGGGGTATAAATATACATACACCTTTACGTGTGCGTACCTTGTTGGTAAGAACCGAGAGTCCAGCAAACTCACAGTGCGCAGTTTTAGTATCGTCTGCTGTTTAGGTGCCACCGTGCCAGCTGCCAAGACTCTGCGATTACGTCTTCTTAAATCGTCGGACGTCACGACCGGCACGTTAATTAGGCTCTCTCTTTTTTTTCCCCGAGTCCCTTCCTTTACATTGTAGACAGACAGTTTTCTATTTCGTTTTTTTTTCTTTCAATGGAAGAGGGTGGTGTTGCCTACCAGGGAAATCGAAAGATTTTCTAGCGAGAGACGAGAGAGAGAGAATTTTCTCTAAAACTCGTAAGAATAACCAAAGCATCTGGGAAAATTGGAAGACGAAAAAAATCACGAAACGAAACCGGTTTTCTATCTGCGTTTGTTGGCTTTACGCGATCAGTGCGTGACTCGTCGGAAAGAGAAGAATTGCCTGTGTGTTGTTTTTTTTGTTTTAGAGCGAAAGAGAAAAACAACAACAGAAGAACACACACACACACACACCAATGTATTATTTTTCAGCTGTTGTTGATGCCGCAATATAGTTTGTGTTAGTTGCCTCTTGTGCTTCTCGCCTCTGGGTTGGTCGGGTTCGGTTCGGTTCAGTTCAGTTCTTCCAGTCGCTTACATTTGCCAGTGCTCGACGGGCCGGAGTGGAAGATGGACGTGCTCGTTGCTGCTAAATCTCGTGCTGCTAAGTCATACAGTGGTAGCGTTCAACTCGTGTTGATTTTGTGATCTTTTATTGTTTGTGTTTGCCTCCCTGTGCAAAAATCAAGAACGAAACGGATATCAAATATTTTGTGAAAAAAAAAGATCATTTTGTTTTTCAATTAAAAGAAATCATGGCAAGTGCCAGAAAGTCAAGTCGGCGAAGTTTGCCCATGATGTTCATGTCGAACCAGCACGTTCAGCGTACGACCAATGTGGCTAATCATCAGGCCATCATTTCTGACTCATCTGTTGGCTCTTTAACACACGACCTAGATTTGTATTACATTAGACAAATCGCCAGTCACATGAAGGTTAGCACACACACACATTCTGCCCCTTTTTTTTTGCGTGAAATTTACGGGGCCTGGAATTTCCCAGTGTTTCCTTAAACGGATTCTGCGTGCATGTATGCCATTGCCGTGCCATTTGAGGTTGGTGGGTGGACGGAGGTGGTAGGAGGTTCTGTGTGAGAGAGCCGACCCGCTTCAGGCGAATTTATTTTATTTTCTTTCGCTAAGTTACGTGAACGAATGACTTTGGGAAACGAGTTCTTTACTTGTGCAAAGGTGGCCTTTAGAAATGAAGGGGAAAATGGGAGAGCCGTGATCGTGAGTCGAATTTATTTTTTTTTTTTAATATTTTTTCGAAGTTTTCCAACCGGTTTTTGGCCTCTTTCGACGACAACGACTTCATGAAATGAAACGTGACAGGTGTGCAGATTGCACAAGAGGATGGCTGTTGAAGGCCAATCGGTCAGCCATTTGATTGTCCCTTTTCGTACGCATTCTTTTTTTTTTTTTTCTTTTCCGGGATAAAGAAAATGATTGGAAAAGAAGAAGAAGAAGAAACAAGTTTTAATGTCGGAGAATGTTTCAATTGACTGACTCGTGAGTTGCTCGACTCGTTCGCACCAACACACACCACTTGAGACGAACTGTCAGTTGACCTTTTGATACCGTACAAAGACGAGAACCTGTCACGTCACCTTCCCATCATTTTCGGTTTGTTCCTTCCTCCCGCTGATGTGCGCCACCCGCCCTCCTTTTTTTTCTTTCTTTGCTTCTCACGCGTTAAAAACAACTTACACCATTCATTTTGCGTCGTCCATTCTAAAACAGAACAGCAGAAAAACAAAACGAAATTATTCGAAAGAAAGGAGCGATTCAATTGTTTTCTAGTTCCTTTTTTTTCGGTTTATTTTTTTTTACCAAAAAATAAAATCTATTTTTGATTCGTGTGCGAAAGGAACAAACAATTTTAAATGATAATAATCACCTTATTATTTTGGTGACGTAAATGACAGGAATACGATCTGGAACAGAAGATTGACGTCGAAATCCGCATCCGCGAGGGAACGACGAAATTGCTGGCCGCCTGCCAACATCCCAGTCAAGCCCTAGAAGCGGCCAAAACGCTGCAGACATCAAATGAACGCATGAATGTCTACACGACCGAGTTGCAGTCGCGAAAACGTGAGCTGTCGAGACCGGCGGCCGCCGTAACGACGTCAACGTCCTCATCCCGCACGAGGTACGTCTTTGATATTATTTATAATTCTAAAAAAAAAATAATAATAATAAAGAAATGTGTTGTTTTGAAATGGAACGTAAGAACAAAAAAAAAAAGGACGTAACCAATTGTGGGAAGGAGAGCTTGAAAAATAGTATAAAGAATTGTGCTCAATTGTATTTTTAGTGTTGCTGTAAAAAGTTACGCTTTGTGTGAATTAGACGAGATAGATGAACCAAATGATGGCCCGTCTGTCTAGCGGCAATTTGAACTTCTTCTACTGAAAATAACGGAACGCTGTCATTCGTCTAGATTTCGCGTATTAATAGCTGCGACGCTCGTTGCTAGTATTACCCACATACATTTTTTTGTTTTGTTTTAAAATTTTATTAGGAAATCGGCGTGCCCGGCGCGACTCGGCTTGACGGATTTACGCTTCCCGCTCATGTGGAAAGATACGGACCACTTCAAAAATCGTGGCGACTATCGACGGTTTGCTGTTTTTTGCCTGGCCAAAGTTGGCACCGAGGTGATGGACACGTCGCTCATCACGCCCGTCGATCGCTCAGCTACCGACATCACCTTTCCCGATGCGCTCGTCTTGTAAGACTTTCATTTGTCAAAAATATCAGACGAATGTGTGTCATCAGACATTTGAATAATGATTTGTTTTTGTTTGTTGTTTCTATTTTCGACAGCACTTCTGCCCAGCCAGATTTCAAATTGAAGCTGGAAGTGTATTCGTGCATGCTGCAGGATGATTTGTCTATCGCGTCAACGCCCCGCAAGCTGCAAAAATCACTACACTCGTCCATTTCCCGGACGTTGGGCCGCAAATTATCGGCCACGTTGAAAGACCCTCACGGCCTCAAAAGCGACATGTAAATATTATCATTTCTAATCTTTTCTTTCCCTTTTTTTTTTGCGGACGATTGATGTTGTCATAAGAAACTCAACTTTCGAATCTCTCCCCACTTTTAGAGGACCGAAATTCGATCTAGTGGCCACCGTAACGCTCGGCTTGGATGAGGTGCATGATTCCGTCAAATCTCACGATCTAGTGCTTGAGAATTTAGAAAATCCTTGCCACCAGCTGCCGCTGTTCGACCATTTTTGCTGCCGTCTTGCCGCCGAACCAGATTGCCTATCGATTGAGCAGACGGCCAACGTGACGCTGAAACATCACTATCAAATCATTCAGAAAGCTTCCGGCAGTAGCAAGTCGAGCAAATCGGATCCACCGACCGTACTGGCGGCCCTCAGCGGATTCAACTTGGCTTTCTGGAAGAAGAAGGAACATCGACAAGACAAGAATCGGAACCCTCTTCTTTCCGTTTCGCTTGGCCAAGTAATCAGCTTATTTCTTTTTTTTCTTCTCTGGTTTATGTTTGTGTGTGTGCACCGCCTCGCCACGTGCCGTAGTACTACGCTTCACCCTCACCCTCCTACTGCTTCCGGAAACACATGTTTTCAATTTCTCTTTGACAATCAGGGCGCGACCATGGTCGACGACCACGGCGAGGTTGTACTCACCGCCATGGACGATGAGGAAGGCGAGGAAAAGCGAATCGAGTTCCGATGCTCCGACACTAGTTTCATATCGGCCTTGAGTCAGCGCATCATCGACGCTAGCGCGTAAGATAACGTGAAAATCTTTGACATTTTTAAATTGAATTCATTTAATGGATTATTTTTTTAAAGATGGGGACCGAAAGTGTCGCGCAGTCAAATGGTGATCCATTCTCCTCAACCGACCAACGGTTCTCCGAACAGCCGGTGGGCGCCGAGAACCGGTTCGCTCTACGAAGATATTCCACTTTTCGGTACGTTCGAACATCTGTGTTTTAAGTGTCTTCTTTATTCGATTCAACTCAACCGGCATTTCTCGTTTTTTTTTTTGGGTGGGGTTTGACAGAAGAGCCACAGAAGTCATACAGCAAAAGACCGACGGTGCACGAAGTCTTTAGTTTATCCAACAACCGATCAATAGGAATGGTAGAAGGGTACGGTATTTTTTTTGTGATTTGATGCAATTATTAGTAGGACCGTATTTAAAGTTGAATATTCCGTTTGTTTTCCATGTTTTTCAGTTGTCTTTCTTCTTTCTGTTCTCCTTTTATTTTGGCTTTTTCTTGAATTGCATTGATTTTAATTGTTTTGACTCCAGGCTGGATAACGGCTATAAAAGCAGCTCGAGGCTACAAAGTCAAACGGCCATGCACCCGCCTCCTTCGCCACCATCGCCGCCCAACACCCGGTCCAGGTCTTCGAGTACTTCAACTTCGTCAGGCTCTTTGCCCAGCTGGGGCTCCATGAGAGGTTTGCCCAATTTTTTTCGTTTTACTCGCACCAGCATTCGGAAATGACGATGTGGTTGACAATCGAGCAAAATGCAGAGCCACAAAAATGTCACTACACTTTTGATCAGGAGCCTTGTGCGTACAACGACAGAAAATGATAGACAAAAAGACTCTTTTTTATGTTCCCAGTTTTATCCCCCACCCCCTTTCCTTTTGAATCGTTAACGAAATTTAAATTTACAGAGTGTGTCTGTTTGTGTGTGAATGAATGCGCATGTATAAAAATGGACGATGAATGAAAAAAAAAAAGAAAATCTCACGATCGAAGAGTCGTGTTTACGTAAGAAAAAGGAACCAGTCTGCCTTTATAACAATTAATTTAGTAAATACAACGATTGAATATTCAAAGTTCATCTTTCTGCAATTGCATCCACAATTGCTGACACATGTCATGAATTTTGCTGTAGTATAAATCTATGGAATCTTTTTCGCCGTCTAAAGTCCTCGAACTCATTTCGGCCTGCTCCACATTTTTTAACTCCTGGTACCTGGGTAATTAAGAAAGAGAAACCTAGACGTTAGTTGTTCATCGTTACTTTCCATACGAGAAATTTTTATTGCTGGGAAAAATGTCTACCTTTCTCCCAAGGTTTGAATTTGGTTGCGGACAGATTGGAAATCCGTCCGGCATGATCGAGCTAGAATCAACATTGCTTGAAGAACCTTCTCGATAACGTCGTGTTCTTCTCTCAAAGGACGGCCTTGTATGAAACTCAAATCTTCCATGCGCGCCTGTTTATCATCAACAGTGCCAATGGATGTCAAAAGCCGAGGCAATAGGCGGCAAAAGTTCTGCTCGACTAGCATTTTCTCGACGCCAGCCGCCTCGTATTGGCGCAATTTTTCCGCCAACATGACCTTCTCCGCCTCGTTCGTACTTTCACTCAAGCCGCCCTTAGTGAAGTCTTCCAAACGCTGCGCTGCCATGTCCTTTTCCAAAATGATATCGCCTAGTAGTGTGACGATTTTCAACTGTAGCTTAAGGGAATCTGCCGAGCCGGCGAGAAAGATATCAGCAAAGGCCGTCATTCCTCCGTGGTTAATGAAGTCTTTTTGGGCTAATGGGAAATGGCGAATAATACTGGAGATTGCATACCTAGAAACAGGGCAGTATGAAGTGAAAGAGTTTGCAATAAGGTTTTAAAAACATAAAGAAGCTCCTACAGTGCACGGTTACGGACGTCGGGATTCGGATCGAAGGAAACGAGCCTGATCAGTTGAGGAAGAACACCTCGTTCCACTGCAGCAATTTGGGCTTTCGGGTTACTTTGACAAGCTGAGCCTGGAAAAACAAAGGTAACCCGTAGTTAACTAGCAGTTAATGTATGGTAGTTACTAGTAGTCCTTTACCTAATAAGAAGGCTGCAGAGCTCCGTAAATCTTTGTTAGTAGAATTCAGAGCAGGGAGCACAACATCACTGAAACCCCCCATTTTTACAAAATCCTGGGCATTGTCATACTGGTGGACGTAGAATTCCAGATCGCTCAGAATGACCTGGCGTTCCAAATCCTCTTTTGTGCTCAAATATTTTGCAACAAGTTCCTTGACAATCTCATATTCAGTTTTGATGCTCTGTTCAATTTTCTTCATTTCCTCTTTGATCTCCTCATAAGTTCTAAAGCCCTTGCCGATGTTCCCTTCACTGGTTTCTTTGGCATCACTCTTAATCTTTTTTAATGCTTCTTTGATTTCTGAATAGTCAAGCTCAGGTTTGACTTCTTCCTTTTTATCTTCTACACTAGGTACTGTGTTCATTAAGGCTGAATTTGGACTTCCTCCATTGTTTCCTTCCTCTAGCAATTTGGCTTCTTTTACCCCAGTTTGCATATCAATTCTGACATGCAAGCCTGGGGGTATCCCTTGGCCTTCAAAGAAAAACAGGAAAGCTTAAGAATAATCGTTTCAAAATCTGAAATTAAGAAAATACCTTCAGCTACAACTTGCCACTCTTTAGTCGGAATGAACTTCTTCTCATCAGGTTTATTCATTTTAGGATCCAAGGACACCGGTCCCTCAATGGCATAGAGTACAGAGGAAAGGTGAAAAACGCAAATGCTAACGACAAAGACTTTGTACATTCTTCTATGGAACGAACGTTGAAATTAGTTTCCAACAGTTGAATCTGTCCAGAACTAAGAAAACGAATGTTTGAAAGAAACCGACGATTGCAGCAGACGACGGCAATGATGATTCTCTTATTTCTGATTGGTTGTCGTAGCGCCGGCATCAGCCATAGAACGTCATTGCCAAAAACAAATTTGCTTTATACAAACGCTATTTCTGCGAACTCCCAATTTTTTTTTTTTTACAAAAAGTAGATTTGATTCGCTTATGGCGGATGGGCGAGGGGCGGTTTCACTGTGATAGATTGTTAATAGATGGCAGGGCAGGACCCATTATAAAATTATTCGTGGTACTTTGCCATGGAGTGTACAAACATATACATAGATTGACCAAGATAATTGTATTTTGTTGTTATACACTTGGTCTCTAAGGCATGTAATTTATGGCAATCCGTTTTACCCCCCCCCCCCCAAAAAAAAAACAAAGTAAATAAATATCGGGTTTTTTCCGTCTTGTGATCGCCATCTGCCGGTCAGGTTTCTAGTTAATTCTCTACATACACTCACCGAATGTTTTTGCTGCATCGCGCTAGCGCTGTAGCGTACTTTGCGGTTGCCATACGTCGTCAGGATATTTCATCATATTTTGGTTTCACCCCATCTGTCATTTGTACCAATTGTAGATACTGTCCCTAACAAGTCTTCATGTTTGCATTCTTGCCAGTGGTACTGATACTTTTTTTTTCACAGCCTCTTGTTTCAGCTGTTCCTAGTATTGAAGCATTACTTATGCAAGTACTTAGAGAGGGCTGCCCATTACAAAAGAAGAGCTTATCACGGTATGTTATGAAATAAATAGAATTTTAAAGAAAGAAAACTTTTAACCTCTCCTGTTCCTTATAGATGCTGTGATTGTCGACCGTGGAGTATTTGACTTCGGGGGTCAGGTTTTAAATTTTAAGCTGATCGAATGCTTTAAAAAAGAAGGTATGGGTATGGCAATGTTTTATCAAAATAAAAAAATATGTCTTTTTTTTGTCCCGGTCATGTTTGCAAAACTGGGAAAATTTCTGTGCTGTGGGGGCCTTAAGTATGTGCTTAACATTTTGAAAAATGTGAACAGCAAAAACAGTTCATCAGAATTTCAAACGTCAAAAGTACTTATTTCTGGAAATCAGTTAATCTGCATCCTGATTTTCTGCTGTTTCATCAGTCACTATGCAGTGTGTTTGGACAACGGAAGCATTCTTGAATAAGACTGCCTCAGTTTATATCGAAGATGTATTGCTTGTCATGCCTGGTGACCAACTTTACAGGACTATGTTGTAAGTTAGTATCACTTAACAAAGCCAGGACTATGTTGTAAGTTAGTATCACTTAACAAAGCCTAAATAGGTGTAACAAAGTGCAATTCTGTAAATTTTTTATACAGAATTATTTTACTACTTTATTTTTTGTTGTACATTGTACAGCAAATTTAGATTACATACCTAGTATGAAAGAGATCAAGTATATTACCGAAATTGGCTATCTCAGTTCGCGAATTCCGAACTCATCCTCAGTCTGTCATTCTGATGCAGGGGTCCTGAAAGAAGTTGGAACGTTTTGAACCGTCTCAGCCAATAAGTCTGTCTTTTTTTTTGTGCCTGGAAACCCATGATTACAACTAATTCAAATGCCATTTATTGTGTTATTTGCATAGGTATTAGAAAATGGTAGGCGCTTAATGATGAGTTTCTTCGCTGCCCGTCAACTTACCATCCAAGCAAGCACTGTCTGTCAAACCATTAGCCGAATGTAATTAATTCCAGTAGTTCACCAAAACAAGAGGTAAAGAAGGATTGCACCGATCCTTATTGAATATATATTGATAGGCAAACATTTAAAAATTGATTCATGTTTCGTTTTCTTTAAATAGGTTAAGAATCGTACTGAATCAAAAGAGGTATCTAGTCGAACCAAATTTCATAATGATAACGGTTGGAAGCCCGAAGAAATTTTTGAAAAATGCCTCCTGCCCATTACCTTCAGTCGTTGCTGCTGCCTGAAAACAAAGTATTAAAATTTATATAAATTGAAGTGCATATCTGGGCTCCCTTCTTTTCTGTGGCCCCGTTTCCCTTAAATTTTTAATAAGCCCGTAGGGGGTCATGCCCCTACTGTGATCAGCAGTAAACGGTTGTGAGTGCGCTGTCCGGAAAGGGGACGTGGGGGTCCCCATGGTTCGATGATATCATTGGAGGGCTGTGGGGCTGCCCAAAAATCCGAATTAACGGTTAATCGCTCACGTAAAAGCTTGTCCGCGACCTTCGCTCTTCTTCCGGCTTCTCTTAGCCACGCACCGGGTAATCTCCCCGGTGAGTCAACTGAGGTAGTGTCTCCCCCTACCTTGGTTGACAGCAACTTTGAAATCGGCTATTTTGCCCTTTCAAAGTTGCAAGTCTTTAAATTGTGCGGAATATTGCCAATACAAATTCTTAAAAATAAATTTCAAAACTTGTCTTTTTTACTTTCGTGCAGTTTCTCTGTTTTCTGATGTGAACATTTCCTTTCTTGGGTCACAATGTTGCATTTCAATTATTGCTGCTCCCTATTGTAGGAGAATAATTCGTCATTAAACGATTTAATTGTTTATGAAACGATGCATTTTAATCTCACTTCATGGAGATTCTTCAACTTTTAATGCACTAATGATATGGAATTGATTACATCGTTGTATATTTAATTTGACATTAGAGAGACATATATTTATTTGGTTTCACTTTGACTCGTTTGGGAATTGAACCCTTAATATCTTGCGTGCGACGCCGATGCTCAACCATAGAGCCATGAGTCTTGTCAATTAAATAACTATTTTTCCAAGTCTTTTGAAGGAAACTTATTTGCACTTGTAATGATATTGTTGTGCGTCCCAACTCAATTTAATATTTCCGTCTCGGAATGTCACCTACAAATACAATAGAGTAATTCGTTTTTTTGACAAAGAAATATTGTCTACAGTGGGAACCATAACTCAATCCTCTAGCACAGAAGATCCATACGTGACTCGAACTCTTGACTTTCGATAACCGTAGTCAGACGCTCTACCTCAGAGCTATTATAACTACAAAAATATCCGTAGCGTACTTATACGATACAGCGGACTGTACATCAGATGGCTGTGCATGACAAGGCTATAATAATATTATGTGGTATATCTTCATGCTATGATCTATATTTATCAGGTATACCTTCCCATTAGCGTGATACATAATGCTAGTAGTCTCGGTTAACGAAGTAGTGTCTTAAGTACATCAATCAACCAACAATAAAATAAAAAAACAAGCACGAAAGAAGCCATAACACCATTTCATATATGATCAAGATGCTTAATATGTTTGGCATATTAATGTTCATTTTTTAGTTTTTGCGAAGTTGAAAAAAAAAATTACCGGAAGTGACCGAAAGTAGACTATATCTCCAGAAATACTGGGCCCACAACAAAACGAATTTGATTTTCGTGATCCTCGTGAAATTTAAGGTGTGTCTGACCTATTTTGACTTGTTTTTGGCGAAAAGTCCAATTTGGCCAAAATCGCGATTTTTCCTGAACTATAGTTCAGGGAAATTTGCGATTTTTGACGATTTTCGGGTATTTTCTACTGACACATGGATTCGACCCCAAATTTCACGAGGATTACGCAAATGTGGTTCTTTTTTCCTTCAGACCAACAGATAGTGAGTTATTAAGCAATTTCAAACCGGAAGTTATACCGAAAATTAAAATTTCGAAAAGTAAAAAAATGAACTATGTTCTCCTTTACAAGGTACACAAGATCTGCATAGTTTCAGTCCTAAACTATAGTAAATTAACATAACATTGCCTTTCAAACTTCGTAAAGTTCAGTTTTCAGGTACGACCTGTATACCACTTCAAAGCACTACCACACACATAATAATCAAAGCAAATGTTTCAAAACCATCCCCTTAATTTGATAGCCATCAGAATTAAGGCCATACTGGAACAAATATGGTTCTTACCAGAAAAAAGTAAACAGGAGATCCAATTCTTGAGGAATATTGATGGCAAATAGCACATCTTGTTAGAATTTCTTGAAGGTTTATTCCAATAAAAAAAAATCTTCTGTTACAGACTGCGAATATTTTGTTGCATTGAGAAATGAATGCTACCTCGCTTGTAACAATGGCTTTATCCAGAATGATACAACATGAGACCTGGTTTTCCAAAAGTACGTTAATATTACCTTGTTCTATGCCCAACAGATTACATTTTGTGTTGGTAACGAAGCAGCGTAAAATTTGCACATCAATAATAGTGGTGGAGGTAAAAACAACAAGCTATTCCGACGAAGTAAACTCAAATACACGCTTTCAAAGTAACAACAAAGTAAACAATGAGAATCAAATGTCAAAAAATAGTTTCGATTTCAGCCGCTAGAGGCTCATGAACTTGCAGCACCATCCGCTGGAAATTATGTTGCATATTTTCAAGACATCTTGTGGAGAAGTGACTAATTCCGATCAATTGTCATTGCCACCACGTCAGCTTTTCTTTCACGCTATTCTATCAGCTGTTCTATTTCGCGTGGCGTCGGGCTGAGGATGGAAGCATGAAATAAACGTCTTCCTTCTAGAAATTTTACTGTTGATTTCATCGTGTTTAGACCTGGATTTCGTGAATTGAATCTGTGCTTAAAGGTGAAGTAAGCTCGTAAAGGTATTATGGCAACTACTAGTGTCAAAAAGCATTCTGTAAAACATTTTAAATTATTCAAAGGAGCAGCATTGATTGGCTTAGCCACCACGTTTTTGATCTCGGTTAGTCGAATACACCCATTTGGGACCAAGGGTGCTACACGAAGAAGACAGTCCTTTGCAATCAATATCACAGCCTGGATGTCTTAAATCCAGAGTAATCAGGCAGTAGTTATCAGGTAGTTCTAAGTGATGGTATTATTTAATTTAGTCGTTTTAGCTTTGTTA
The DNA here is from genome assembly GCF_022539665.2 of Daphnia carinata. Taxonomy (NCBI): domain Eukaryota; kingdom Metazoa; phylum Arthropoda; class Branchiopoda; order Diplostraca; family Daphniidae; genus Daphnia; species Daphnia carinata. Next base: position 3,640,591 of record NC_081339.1, on the reverse strand, counting down.
CTGTACTTTTAGGTTCTAGTGATTTACCAGGATGCTGTAGTGGTCGCAGAATCACTTTGGAAAAGAAAGAAATATCATTATTATTCCGTGCTATTTTAATAAAAGCCATCCAGTACCATTGTTGTGTTGTTGAATCATTCTCCCGCACGCAAGAAACAGAGGAAAGTTCCTGAAGAACCTTGTATATGTTCCCTACTGGGTAGTCAAGTCCGCCATATTGTGAAGATCTTTTTGGGTTTTTTGTAGACAAAAAGGAAATGTCTTTTTTCAACTGTGAAAAGGGATGTTCACTAAACATTGTCAACGTCTTGAGATTCAGTTATATACATGGTAAGTGTTAACTATTAAAACTAACTTTATAAAGTAAAATGAAATACACAAGAAAAATATATAAATTTGAAATTATTTTTATTGTCCCACCTCCACCCTTCAATTCCACCACTATTTTACATCACATATATATACATACAAATACATACATAAATACATACAAACACTTAACTAAATTAACCCGATGGCTGCCACGCCATGCAACCCGTAGGTTGCTTAAACTACATTCGCTACACGTCGAGTCGGAAGGATCCCCGACCAAGGTGGGGCTTGTCCGAAGACAAGCCCGGGCTGGCACGGTGAAAGAGTCCATTCTGGGAATGCACACCCCAGGATATCTCTCACCGTGCCGACAAAGAGAAGTCCCTAATGGTGCATTGCCTAGCGCCTAATGGCATAAAGCCATTAGGCGCAATGGCGACTGTTCCCCCCATGGCCATGAGGAGAACAGCGCCCAAGTCCCTACATCTACAAAAAAAAATGGGACCAAACGGCGTGGCAGCCAACGGGTTAACTTATACACTAACATGCAAAACAAAACAAAACAATACCAAGGCGAATGATGCAGATGGCGATGATATGATGGCGAAGGCTAAGGCGAAGAAGGCGATGTGATGATGACGAAGGTAAAGGCGAAGACGGCGACGAGATGATGACGAAGGTAAAGGCGAAGACGGCGATGAGATTATGGGGAAGGCAAAGGCAAAGACCGCGATGGCGATGGCGAAGACGGCGATGGCGATGCGATGCCGATGGCGATGAGTTTATGGTGAAGGCAAAGGCAAAGACCGCGATGGCGGCGATGGGATGGCGATGGGATGGCGAAGACGGCGATGGTGAAGACGGCGATGGCAAAGACGATGGCGAAGACGGCGATGGCGATGGCGAAGATGGTGAAGAAGGGGATGGCGATGGTGAAGACGGCGATGGCGATGGCGATGGCGAAGACGGCGATGAGGCGACTATCAGGATTTTCTTTTTTACTGACCCTGTGTAACAGATGTAAATAAGTTAGCTAAAAGAACAACATGGGAATTAAATAAAAGAGATCTAAGTATGACTATGGTTTGCCGGGACTTTAAAAATGATACAAGTTAAAAATGAACACTAGCTTGATTAGTTTCCCAGGATTACTAGTGCCATAATATGAAACTGACTGAAGGCAGGGAATGCTACTTCTGAAAAGTAGTCTTTCATTCAAAAAAAAAACTGTTCGCTAAATGCTTATCAAACATTTCATATCTTCAGTCTTCCTTCAACAAGAGCTTGTCACAAAGAGTTGTCATACAGCTTTGTTAGTCAAACGTAGATTCAAGAAGTTCAAACAAACAAATGTTTAGTACAACAGAAGTCACGATATTGAATACAAAATTGAAAAAGGTTAAGAGACGATTTAGTTTATATTAATAAGATAGAGATAAAAAAGGCAAATAAGTCAAATACTGATAGCTCAACTAGTGCGCTCGTTCTTGAAACAGTTCAACCGATCTTTAACTCTACTTACAATTGAATGCAAGAGATTCACTGCCAAATAATAATCAAGCAGAAAATATGCCAACAATATTTAGCTAGGCTCTGAGAAAGAACTTAGAGACATTTTATTCTACGAAAATCAGAACAATGCATTTTCCAAAGCACCAACTGAGCATTGACTTGCTAGATCTGTGTTCAACTTATCATTGCTGGTTTACATAAAACGCTTCCATCTTCCTAATTCTAACAATAAAGCAAAATAATAACGCCTGAATAAAAATAATGATCGTATGTTACTTACTCGTTGGTATAGATGCATAAAAGAGACGAAAAACTAAAAAAAAACAACAGAGCAAAATTGTTTGCATGCTGACAGGGCTAATGGCGGACATGACAGACGACGGTGGCGTTAAAACTTTTGGGTTGTGATGCGAAGCAACCGAGGTTTTAAATCTTCATACGATAACTATTCTGGAATTTTATATACACTGGTACTGATTAATTTGATTTTCAATTTAGGATTCCTAACTATTTATATGCAAATTTCCGGAAGTGTGTCGGAAGTAACGAAGAACTACGGAACTACTTAGCACACAACGAAACGAATCAGAGATTTATAACACCTATAAAATTTGGAACAGCGAATAATTTAAAGTACGAAAAAAAATTATATTGCATTTCGGCCAAGCATGCTTAGTTTTTTGGTAGTTTCTCTTAGCACGTGAATTCTACTCCATATTTTGTGAGATACCCGATACTCCAGTTTTGAGGCATGTAAATCTGTGTTTGCTTACGTGAAAGTATGGACTGAATTAAAACTCTGTGAAATTTTTCTGCTTTATTACTTCAAGTGTATAATGAGCTAGTTAACCAACAATCTCTCACAAAGATGCTTAAAACCTTTATTCTTCCTCAGTAACTGTTTTCTTCCATTACAACTATCAATAACTTCAATTAAGCAAAACAGTTTGACTTGCATCCTTTTGCCTACAAAATTGCTCTCAAATTGTTTACATTATAATGTTCAAATATCAAGGACACTTTTTCTTTCATTCTTCTTTTACAAGCCATCTTTGTTAGTATCAATTTTTCGTCTCATTTCATGAATATTATTGATACTGTAGCAACAGAATTCTGCAGAAACTTTGAATTTCTGAAAACCAGAACAATTAATCACACAAATGTTACCACTTCCACTAGACCTGAAAAAAACCTGGTATAAATATTTTATATTCTTCTAAACTGAAGTGTCCAGTCTTAATGTTAAAGTAAGCTTTCATAAAGTTCCACAATACACAGATCTTAATTCAAATCTATTAAACCTATGACATTTGAGGGCTCGAGCATATTCAAAATAGCTTTTATGTACTGTGTTAAAGACTTTTGCAATTATGGGTTACAAGTAAGGAAACAGTACTAGAATAAATGAAGATAAATTACCAGGAGATTAAGGATGTAAACATTCTTTACCTTACTAGCGTCGTGTTGATACTAAACACTTACGATGGGAACAGTACCATCGTGCCACAACGGAGAAAACAAACTATCGATCGGCACCGCAGACATCAGTCATCCATTGGATGGTTTAAGTACTCCAGCAAGAAGTGTATTTATCTTAAAATGGGTTGATACTGGATGCCCTGCCAAAACCTACTGGCAATTCCTAACTGGTTTGTTGAAAGATTGATCATGATCACGTAAACAATTGATTGCTTTCAATCGTGGTACGCAGCCCTAACAAGCACCCTAAGTTCGAAGTTCACCAGATTCTTGTAAAAAAAGACGAACGCCCTGCACCTAACAGTACCGCCCTAAAACATTTTTGTAAACGCACAGATTTCACGAAAACAAACAAAATTTAAATCAGCATCCTACTGGATAAATTGTGATTGCTCATAATTATTACGTTTGGGAAAATCAATATACCCAGTGGATTTTTTTTTTCCAAATATATGTTAGTCTTTGAGTAATTTTCCCCAGTTTACGATATTTGACGCCTGTGGATATCGGTGGCATACCTTAAGCAGTTAAATCTTCATGGTGATCTCATCAGTAACATGGGCACAAAAATTGAAAAAAAAAAAAAACATTAGTTTCTGACAATACAAGAATTTGTTTCACTGGATCCTGGGGTGTTGGATCCTGAGACGCTGGATTCCTGGCAAAAACACCACTATAATAAATTTAAAAAATTATCATTAAAGGAAACCCATCTCTCAAGTTAACAAATTCTATTACATTCTGTTCAGAAACAGCAGAAACCATAAGAAACTTCAGAGCAGAAGGCCACATAGCTATGTGAATTATCCAAAGACATCTTATTAGGCACCAAATTTCTGAACTATCAAATAGGAAAGCAATACAGTAATATTTTAATAATACATGTAACAAGTATATTTATGTTACCCTAATTGTATCCTGGCACATCCATGTAATACAAACTGCCAATCTTTTAGAAAGCGGGATTTGTCAAGTGAAAACTGGAGCTTGAAATCATTCAATAGATTCTGAAACAAAACGGAAATTTAATTTGACAACCAACACAATTCTTGGGAGCTAAGCGTTCTTACAGTAATTTGGTGGTACTTTCACTTACCATATTTGGTAACCAAAAAATACCTTAGAGCTGATGTAACTGAAATTTCGATTGTAGTTTAAATACGTATGCATCATATATCGCAACAGTACATAACACAGACAATGTGATAATCCCAGTTGCAACAGAAGACTTTAATCGATGGGAGTATAAAACGTGCATGCTGCCATGATCGCCGTCTCTAGTGAAGATCTGGTACATACTGTGTTCAATGTCCGACAAGCGCAAAACTATCTTCGTTCTCTACCACGTGATGAAAGTCCGGTTTCACAGATTTCTTCGGGATAGAGTCTTTTGGGCTACTTGGCAAAAGGACTCTAGGTTTTGCGACACAAGGACTTCTGTACTTCGACACTTGGACAACTGGTCCACGACGAAAGGACATCTGCCAATCGACGTTCGGACTACTGGTCCCCGACGTTTGGGCGCAACAATAAATTGTTGCTGAACCCAACGAGCGCTACAAGAGGAATCCCGTGCCATCGACATTAGGACTTTGTTTTTTATTGATGGTTAGTATTGCAAACGTCAAACGGACTCCCGATCTAGCGACAAATGGACTTTCAAACCAGGTACACAATCTTTTTTTTTTCTTTTACCTATACCATTGCCAAGTAGGTAGGGTATTTAATTAATGTTATTACTATAAGATGTTTTTCTATATGTATCAGCTTATGAATTTTAATATTTGTATTATAGAAAAAAGTATGAATAAAACTATAAGAGTTTATGTGCTGATGCCAGAGGTAAACCTATCAAGTTTTTATTTATTTAAATTTACTAATCCTTTTTATTAACCAAGGCATTAAGATATGGTGTAGCAATAGAAACCATTCCTTATAATGTTATTGCAAACGTCATCCAAGACATTGTATGGTATGGATATGACCATTCTGTGTCTGTGATAAAGAAACGTGGAAATGGAGTGGCACTATACTAATATAATCTTATTAATCCTTTTTTTCTATAATAGAAATCTTAAAATTCATAAACCAATAAATCTCTGAAAGCAGGTGGTGATATATATTAAAAACTATGGACAAGTACAACTAGAGTAAATTCTAAATTAAGGACTTCCTAATCAGGTACACTTCCGTGCTATACCAATTCATTTGTAACAGAAAACCCAGAAAAATATATTTAACATGTAACAACAAACTGTATTTCCATGCCCTCTTTGTCTTTGAATTTTTCGTAAAATCAGGATGATTACCGCAGATAAAAAACACTACGTAAATTTAAAAATAAAAGAATTCATTTACATTCGTAATGACGCACGTAACTGGAAAAGGACTCTCGACACCAAAATATATATCTTCAGACCCGACAAGCACAGCTTGTGGTTCAACAATTCGTAATTCGACAGACTGGGTGCATGCGGATTTCCTAGTCGTGATCTGTAAGTAGAAAAATCAGTTTAGGAAAGCAGAAGCGGCCGTTATACTTTTCAATTTAAGAGTAAAATAAAGCTGTTCCAACCTGGCAATCATAGATACCCTCGTCGTCTTTTCTTATGTATTTTATGAGCAACGTCCAGATGTTTTCGGTATTGTCCACTGAAGTAACACGAATCCTTTCGGCGCTTGAATATACTTTAGAGTCCGCACTACAAAATATACCAATATCGCCGACGTACCCAAGATACCTACAAAGTAATAGGGATGTACCTACCTTCCAGAATTGGGATGTTTCTGACATAATAACCAGACGAACAAGTAAAGTTGTTAAATGCTTGCAACAAACAGAGGAAAAAAAAAACAGTTTTATTGCAATGTAAATCATTCGTTGAAGTAACTCGTAACATATTCTATTCTAATTTATGCAGCTCGTTCGCTGTGGTGGTCTGGCAACTGAACCTAAATACAAATTACTAGAAAAGGGTTTTATTTATTAGCAACTTTATTTCCCATCTAACACTGTAGGGAAAAACATTACGTGTAACGCATTTTTTTTGTTTTAGGAGTTTTTTTTAGTTGGTTACGCTTAGCTGCTTTTCGGTTGCTAAAACTGAAATATTATTTTCGTTATGTTATGTTATTTTCTGTTTGTGCCAGTTGACATCTGCATACGCAAAAAAATTATATAGGACGCCTAATATTTTGACAATCATCTTTTTTGCCTTTGGGTTCATCAGTGAAACTCACGCCATGATCCTCTCTGAGCGCCACATGACAAGGAAGAAAAGCTGTATCTCCTGATTGGGCGGTGATAACAGTGTTAATCTTCGGTTCTGTTTCGTTTGAATCCCATCGCCGTCCTGGAATGTAAATTGGGTTTTAATTATAGCCTACCCTAGAATTAAGCATCACAAATAGAACGAGACATTTGATAATAAGAATTTGATACAACGAAGGTCTAAGGCTGGCATTTTTTAGTTCTCTAAATGAGTATTGTGGAACAGCTATATGTAACCCAAATTTTTGTTGAAGAATATAGTTTTAGAACAGAGAACATTTCGTCAACAGTCTACATGACACAAAGTAGCCAATACCCACAGACTCATGAAGAATGCCCCTATTTTGTTTTGAAGAGGAGTTCTTATGTTGTGACATTCCTCCCTCAGTAACAACATTTTTCAATTAGGCAACTGATCTTTATTCTTTAAATTACAGTTTATAATAACAATTTCTAAATAAAATAATAAGCTGGCAAATGCTGTAAATGCTAGCTGGTGGCAAAGGCAAAATATTTAACTTTTTTCTCTCGTCCCGGCCGTTGTCAACGTAATATAACAGAAGATAAATATTACTTTAAAAAATAATTTTTACAGGCAAATAGATCAAGATCTGCACTGCATCTGGGTGTTTAGTAATTACATTAATTAAATACCCTACCGACTTGGCAATGGTATATAGGTAAAAGAAAAAAAATGATTGTGTACCTATTTTGAAAGTCCATTTGTCGCTAGATCGGGAGTCCGTTTGTCGTTTACATGAGTCCGTTTGACGTTTGCAGTCAATCATCAAGTAAAAAAAAAAAATAAGTCCTAATGTCGAGGGCACGGGAGTCCTCTTGTCGGAAAGTGTAGCGCTCGGTGGGTTCAGCAACAATTTACTGTTGCGCCCAAACGTCGGGGACCAGTAGTCCAAACGTCGGTGGGCAGATGTCCTAACGTCGGGTTCCAGAGTCCAAGTGTCGGAAACCTGCAACCAAAAGTCGGAAACCCTGGAGTCCTTTTTGTAAGTCGCCCAAAAGAGTACATGCCATTTCTTCTGGTGCGTACACTGACATGAAAGAAAAAGTGGGTGGAGGATGTACTTCAACCTTGGCGTTGCCGTCATTGATGACACTAGATATTTCATTAATCATTTACTATCTGTTTTTATATTAATTTTAATAATAAAATGCCTATATTTTCTTAAATTTATTAAATTTTTTGGATTATCGTTTATCAAGCATAATGTGTTTTCATAAGTGAAATTCGGCATCTGTGTTCATAGTTTCGGTTATCACGCCAGCACCATCTGATGTTTGATACATGCTTTAGTTCTTTTAAATTAAGCATGAACTATACCAGGAGTATACCGGCGCCTACTGGTGATTTGGTACGGAACGCCATCTCTGGAACGTAACATGCCTAGCTCAAGTTGTTTTGCAGGCGCTACTACTCTTGGTATATTTCATGATTTAAGTATAAATTGTTATATGAATATTTTAAATTCCATTAAAATATTTCGAATACTGGGAGAGATTTAATATTGATTAAGAGGTATGCAAAAAAAACTAAAATCAATGAATCAAAGCCTTTTATTTTTCAATGTTTTTAGTAAAGGCGCCAGTATCTTTTGGGTTTAATACACGCTTCAATGCTGTGACTTCAATAGGACTCGGCCGCAGTTTAACCATCGATACATTATGATCTGCTTAATTCCCGACACAGGAAAATGTGTTTTTTTTTGTGTTTTTTCACCTTCGCGCCAGTATCTTTCGTTAATAGGCTGGTCATAGGTAACCCTTAAGTAAAGCGGGCCGAGCCCTAGGCTACAATTATAAAAAATTACATTAAATAAAAAAAAAATTTATTCGCAACATTCCTGGCGTTAGGAGGAATCTCGATCTTGTTCTTTTGTTTGAGAGCGTGAATTATTGCTGCCGATAGAGATAATGAAATAGTAGATAATTTTTGTTTTTTTAAATCTCGATTTTAAGATCACAGTATTACTACTCTTGTTGTTTCGAGTTTTTTGCGATGAGTTTCAATAGTTGTATTTCCGCAGTGAACCAAGACCGATTATGTTTCATCTTCACTAACACGTTAGCCCTCCAAGCTTGAGGTTGGCATGGAGAACGAGATCTCACACCACAGACGGGTATAGCCCAAATCAAAAATTACCTGAATTAGGAAGTGCTTCTTGAAAAGTTACCAGGCCCATGTGTATACCGCTAAGCTAGACGACCCAACAGACGATGGCAGAAAACAATACAGAATGTGCCATACAAATGACAACTATTTGTAAACTTTTGCTATTTCTGTTTAGCATCTGGCCATATCATTACCGATTGCAGTTCTAGTTTAAATATAGGTGCATGAACTGGAACGGTATCCTTGGAATTCATAAAGATGTATACTGCATGCTATTGGGGTCCACCCTGAATGGTGCTTTCAAATAAACATCCATGACCCTGCATATCATTTTGAGTAATAAATTTATTGCTGTAACGAACAAATGCCATTTCAAGTAAAATTACCGTGTAACTTCTTCACTGAGGAAGTTGTGGCTGTACCAGCATACAAGGTCATTGATGGTGGGGAATGTGTTTCCAGGAACCAAAAAGAATTCATGCTTGCTCCAACTTAGACCAAGAGCAATATACTCGTTTTCTTCAGGCTCTGTCTTAAAATGCTGTATTTTAATATGTTTTACTCCAGTGTTCATCCTTTGAAATTGCAACAATATAAAAGTCGTTAATTATTTGAACCGAGGAGATATCATACAGCCGAAGTGATACGTACACAACACTTATGGCAAATGGTGCAGACAAAGCGTCCTGGCTTTTAGGATCTCTCTTTCTGACAAGAAACGTTCCCGGGTCACTTCCGGCGAGGTATGCAGTGGCTTCTTGAGCACTTATTGATCCACCGTACCTTTAAGCAAATTAGTAAAAGTTTCTCACGTGCACAAGCAAAGCACTTAAATGTGAAGCTTTACCAGAGCTGAGATTCCAGGCCATCATCTGACTGGTCCATATCTTTAACCTGCTGGACTGGTGTTTCATAAAGCTGAAATGCAAAACTAACTGGAGGGCTTAGAACTCCTTCTGACTGGTAAGACGATGCTTCGGACCAATAAGATGATCGCGCCGATGTGTTCAATGACGTACATTCATAAATTCCAGATTCGTGTTCAGAATCTGCGTTGGCATATATCTCCTCGGCACCAAACTCACATGTTTGGGAAAGTTCTAAGCATTTTTTGTGAAATGATTGGCTGCACTTTCCACATCGATAACCCTGTCAAAAACACACGCAAAAATAATTTGAAAACATAAATACAACTAACAATAACAAATAACGTGAAATCGTAATAACAACCTGATCAAGAAGGCCTTTGAGCAATTTGTGGCAGACATGGCAAATGGCTTTAGAGGAGAATGTCTGAAGTACAAAAGTATGCGTTTTTGCATCAGTGTTGTCCAACGAAGGATGTAGCCGATCCCTACACAAATATACTTGCTTTGTAATAGACTGTTTTTGTTTTACGCTACTCTAGCTTAACTTACATGACAACTTTGAAGCTCTCAATCCACTTCCGTCGTTCCTCGTGCGTTTTGCTGTAGAAGATAACACTTGTTTTTCCTGTGGGTCCTTTCACTCTCCAGCAACTCGTCCACGGAGTCGTAGAAGCCTCAAAAAAGCCAGCTAAACCTACTAACTCCTCAACGGCGTAGTTTTGCAGAAGTAGATGGGAGTGGTAGGTGAACTGCTGATTGCGCGATATCGTTCTCAGGCCTCTCATCTGAAAACGAATCCTTTTATTTCCATTCTAAAACATTGTTAACTAATTTATAGGATAATAAAATACTTTCGACTTCGGCGTGCAAAAGACCACCATCCGACTAAAGAGAAAGACCTGGTATTTTGTCTTTTCGTGGCTGTTGATGGCTGTGGAGAAACTGACTTTCAAAGAACCGTTTCTAAAAAATCGTCCAAATTCACTCAGGATCGATTTCGTGGGTTTCCAGCAATCAATTTTCGACTAATTGTTAAAAAAGAAATGTTTATGAATCTTCCACATCGCGCATTTAAAACATACTGGTACCTGGGCGTGCTTAAGCGTTTGTAAGATAAAACTGTCCTTTTTTATGGCATTGACATCTTCAACGAGCTCTGACATGCAGTGGCCAGCAATCTTAATCCCATGGTAATCTTCATGATTCTAATTTAGTTAAGATACATCATAGGTCAATGGTTAGTGTCACTTTTGGTTTCTAGTTTCAACTGTAATACCTCGGGAATGTATTTATTTAATTCTCCAAAAAGTACGACATATTGGCTTAGGTGCTGAATCGGCTGAAGAAGGAGATTTGTCAATTTGAAGTGATCTCTCAAATTTCCCTGTGCCAGCTGAATGAATGTTTGTTAACAACTGTGCATGTAAACCCACTGTTTTGACGGACCGAATACCTCAACTTCCTTTGCTAGATTTTTCTTTGCCCTATAGACTCTTCCCACGACATGCAGGGCAAGTGGTAAATTAGCAGCATACCGTTGATAAATGTGCAGCTTGTCTTTCCAGTTCAGAAAAACAATGTACAACTTTGTCAGAGGCTGTTTTACTTTACTGCTTATCACACTCAGCAATTCGCGATGGATTTGTTGATGGATTTGGTTTAGTTCCTGGAGGCATTAAGAAAATAAGTTGTCATATTGATGAATTAAAATTTCTTAGTATTCGAAAGAGAATACCTTGATCCCATAAAATATAGTCGATTGCTCCTGGGTGGTTAAAATTTTCGATAGGGGCCCAACCATCATTTCCTCCATGATGGTCAATACCATAATGTAATCCCTTTCAACATTGCACATTTTCTGAACGGTTCGTTCGACTGGATCGGTTGGCATAGTTGCGGTCTGCGTCGAATTCTGACATAGAAGAAAAGGTTTAGCAATTTAAGCTACAGAGAAATTTATTCCCGAAACTTACGGTCAAACTTGTGCTACGTTGAAAGTTGTTTGAAAGGATGCTCATGTAGATAACTTCGTTAGCCGGATCGTAGATAGTGGAAATCGGTCGTACGAAACTAAGCGATTTTTCCCCTGTCAGTTAGATCAATTTCCTGTATAGTAATCAATAAGAAAATACCTGTTTTGACCAGTTTGATCCCCTGTTGTTTGGTCATCGCTGCCCGATACATGGGGAACGGGAAATCCCCTAATATCAATAAACATCGAACATTCAAAACATCAAAATGTGACAGGAGTTTGCGTAATGACTGGCAGGGCTTATATGCAAAAAAGATTATTACATAATTCCAAGTCGAGCAACTCTAGGAGACTTGGATAGCTGGGACAAAGTGTAGAGTACGCGATCGAAATCATCCAGATGATACAACATTGCTGGTTCGAACAAGTCGCGTCTGGCCAAACCAAAGTCCATCTGGCAAATCTCTAAAAAGGCTTCAATGTTTTGCAGGCAGAGATCCTAACATTCACATGTTAGCAGCGTTATCATTTTGTCGAAATATGGTGTAAATATAAATTTATATTACCTCATTTTCGTCGGGATCCATGCTGCTTAGCTCACTAACATCGAAAAAAAAATCCAAAGAACTCGGGTTGAGCAGATGAATCAAGTGGCAGAGGACGACACCATCGCGAAGATAATGACTGAAACACTCGAGGTTCCTGGTTGACGGAATATGATCCGGCAAAGCAACTCCACATCTTCTTAACCAACCTAAACACTCTAACCATAGGTTCGTACTCGCCATCACACTGTTCTCGACTACCGTCGCCATTGTAATAACGGTTAGATTAGCCGCATATTTTATCTATACTCTTATCACAGGGGACTAATCACTGGTGTGAACTTCGCCAACGGAGTACGGAAGAATAAATACATAGGAATTAGTGCAATAATTAAACAAATAAGTTTATACCTATTAAACCAGTGTTCGATCAATTTCTTAACTGATTTTACCTCAAATCTGTTTAACCGTTTGGGCACATGCAGCGCGTTCTGCCAAACAAATGAGCATTTCAGTTTTCTTTTTCCTTGTTTTTTCATTGATTTTCTTCTTTCAAGCCAATACACATAGGGCAAATTTTGAAGAGAACCATGAAGAAAAATTCTTTTTGTTGAGCATCTTGCTGATGCAAAGGAACTGTGTTTCCCTATCTACTAACTGAGCTGGTTCTGTTTGCTTGTTTTGTCTTCTCCACAACAAACCAACAGAATGCAAAGTTTTGAAAGAGCTATATAGTTGCTGAATCCTGAACTTCATCCAGCTGTTCCAATACAGTGCACGAAGAACGTGATGATAGGCGAGGTTTACGCTTAGTCATGTGGCTTTCGATCCACTTTAGCATCCGTAGTACGGAATCGTTGTTGGACAATCGTCGGTCCGCCGCCGTTTTAACTGCCAATGTCGATGTCACACGGAAGGTGGCTGCTAAACCTGCATACAATTTTTCACCACTTTATGATGCTATCAGCTTTGGCGATTTAACATAGATCAGTGTCTGAATATCTTTTCCAAAGGAAGATATTAGCCAAATATCCACTTTATCATTCTTCAGAAACCTTTCAGAGCTTTAATTGCCGCTTCATCAGTAAAGTCGTCGCCTGCGTAAACGATGCGGATGCGTTCTTCCCAGTCCACTCCGAACGCAGTTCGTAATATATAAAGCGCCGCTTGTCCTTTGTTCCACTGAGATGGGGGCTTGGCTTCCAGAGCGCAATAGGCTGTGGTACATACCAGTCCAGCGCCTTCAATCAGCTCTCGAGCTCGTTTGATCAGTCCCGTCCTTAAATGCATGACCGTTTCGCTAAAAAAAAAAGCAAAGAAAGTGATTAACTTGATTGACTTTAATAGCATGAAGTATACTAGAGTAGGTAACGGGGTACCCTTTACATGGAAACTCCACGTAATGCATGTGAAATTCCACAGATGGCGTTTTTGGCTTTTCGCACTGGGGATTTGAACGGAACGCCATCTCTGGAGCTTAACATGCGTAGCTCAAGTTGTTTTGCAGACGTTACTGCTCCTGCTAAGTGGAAGTGGAAGAAAACCGCGTTACCTGTAGTGGTACGTGAGTAAAAGGCCTTTATGTTCCACCCAAGCTCCATCGTTACAAACTTCTTCTTGAAGCTGGCGGAGAAGGCTGCGCACTTTATCTTCGTACTCGACGGGCAGTGGGTAAATGAATTTTGTGCCATCCGGATGAAGAATTTCGAGACCATTTTTACCAGCGTAAGTGATATTTTCGATTCCAACCATCTTCTTGACATTATCCACGCTGCGATTGGAAATAATGGAGACATACACATCTGGGCAGTTGCAAAGTCGTTGTAAAATCTTGCCCGTCTCATTGGGCAGGATAGCCAAATCTGGATGCGGTGCCAGTGGTGCTAGTGTTCCATCATAATCCAAAAGCAGGGCCAGCTTTTCTGCGTTGCCAACGTACTTGGACAAATACTCATCGTAATCGTCCATGGCCGACGACATCAAACAGGAACCAGTTTTCGCATCGGATCCCTGGTCTAAAGTGGCAGCGCGAATGGTCTTTAGAAATGATTGGGCCCAAGCGTCAACGTTGTTCCGCCTATTAATTCAAAAAACAATTTTGCAATCTTCGAACACAATTTTGTGCCATTTGCAAATAGAGCCGGAAGCAGGACGGCTTGTTTTGATCACTTTTCACGACGTCGCAGGTTTTTCATCCGGACTTCACGCTCGTCGCGGGACATCTCCAACGCGCTGCAGATTAGCTCGGCCACATCGTCGATTTTGTACGGATTGATGAGAAGTGCCTCTTGCATTGTTTCACCTGCGCCGGCAAACGGAGATAAGATGAGCACACCCGGTTCTTCTATCTGACACGCCACAAATTCTTTGGCAACGAGATTCATTCCGTCCCGGAGCGGTGTCACCATGGCAATGAAGGCGTCCCGGTAGTACGCAGCCAACTCAGCCTTGTATTTCATAAACAATTTTATTAGTTTTGAACTTGTGGTAAAACAAAGAGTTGGCAAGTACCTGAGAGACACAGCCGTAGATATAGCGAATGGGCGACCAATTGGCGGTCGAGAAACGTCCATTGATCCGTCCAATCACCTGATCCATCTCTTCCTTGAGATCCTGATATTCTTTGACGTCAGTCCGTGAAGGAACCGCTATTTGAATGAAAATCACCTGATAGGCAATTCCGCAAGTTGCCGTAATCGATTTTAAACGCATACGCATGAATCTTCAAAGCTAAACCTCTTCAATGTGTTCCGGGTGTTTCTCCAAAAATCGTTCAAAGGCTTTCAGTCGATGAACCAAGCCTTTCGTGTAATCCAAGCGATCGACACCCAAGATAATTTTTTGTCCTTTTTCCTTTACCAAACGTGGGGCTTCTTCCGCCATTTGCTGGAATCTACGATACAAACGAAATAATTCTAAATGGCATTTTAAGTTAATTACGGGCTGTATCAGGCCTGTGAAAAGGGATGCCGATTGGCAGGGCAGCAACTTTTATGATACGATTTCCATATTCAACCAGCAGATTCGTTCGGTCTATGCGGCAGCCTAGTCGACGATGACAGCAGTCTAGGAAATTGATGCAATAATCGTCTATATGAAACCCAATCATATCGCAGCCTAGAGTTTTTCATTCAAACAAATAATGTAGCTCGAAAAGTATCAGAGGTTAAACGAATTGAAAGCAAACCCAGCAATCCCAGCAATATTTCATCATCCCACGGTAAGAGTCTGAAAATATCCCATGGTGGAAAGGGAATATGCAAGAAGAAACCCAAACGAGCGCTGAAATTGTTATCGCTCAATGCCTAACATAACGCACGAGCAAGAAAAAAAAATCAGCCGAATAAACGTTACGAGATAATGCCTAACATTTACAGTACCTGCCGTAGGATGGACGGTACCAAAGTCAAGTGGTAATCATGAATCCAAACCAGTGAGACTACTCCCGGCTCTTCCTTTGATGTTAATTTAATTGCTTCCAACGTTTCATCAGCAAAAAGTTGATTAACTTGAATGTAGTCCTGAATAATTTCATTATTCAATATATAAACTGTCTTTTCGTACAGGAAATTAAATACTCACGTGCCAATATTCAGTAGAGTATACTGCACGATCTGACATGGAATGAAAAAGAGGCCAGAGTGTTCCATTGCAACATCCATTGTAGTATGAGTCAAACTGTTGCTGATTCAAGTGGACGGGTACAACCTGAAACGTCATTTCATTAAATGAATTGATCTTTAAAAAATAAACGTTCCCTCTACAGGTTTTGCTTACCTGATGTTTCAGTAACCCAGCAGTGGGTGTCGTATCTTCTTCAGAAGCTTCTGGGATTTCATCTTCTACACCGAAAGAGCAATCCCCTGTCCATCCAACCCATCGCCCACCACAGCCGACCACAACAGGAGCAACGGCAGTAACTAAGCCTCCAGCACTATGAAAATTAAATATTTTTATAGAAAATAGATCAAATTCTAAAGGAAAGGGTGCCAAAGGCATATCGAGATAACACTTAAAATATTGAGGCAGGCCAAAGAAGTCGGAAACCCCCGCGGGTAGGTTGAATAGAGGTGACAGCATGGTTTTACCCATGTTCCATTTAATGACTTTTACTCTACAGCTTGCATGGTAACAAAGGTTGAAACATCCGCAACTATTTCCTAATTCTAGTCAGCTAATTGTTTACTTCGAACAAGCAAAAATCTACACATGATTGGTATCGTACAACAGCAGAGAACATCGAGATTGACTTGCATGAGAAGTTAGAAAATGTCAACCACTTCATACCATAAAATGTGCTAAACGAACACAACACACAAAAGACTAGTCAAATTTTACTTGCCTTGATTTCCTTAGTATCTTTCCAGTTAACTCGTCGCGTTTCAGAACAAATGGAAGACGATTAGAGACCACAATAAGCCTTTCCTGCAAAGGATTCCATTCAACCACAGACTTGGATTCCTGATGTACGTTAAGCTCCATGGTTTGTTACAAAATCGACACGGTTATTTTTCATGTCACCCTCTCCCTTAGCAACAATGACGATTTCTTGGAGTCTCTTCCGTACGGATGCTATTGAACAACCTGCTCTCTTAGCTGACCGTGACTAACTATGCCTAGAACACGAGTACACGACCCTTACTAGACCTCTCTCGAAGCGTCTTTTCGCGCGCAAAAGTAAGCCTTCAGGAAGTTGCCAATTCGACAAAAAGTAGTATGGTGGCGAATTATTTTTGCAAAACATTCACAATATTTTCTCTGCCCGTTTTTTCCAATTGAATGTCTTCAAATTTAATTTAAACATAGTTGCTGTTTTAAAGTGTGGGTCAGAATAAGGAATATGGGCGGCATAGCGTTTTTCAACATAAAAAAGAAACAAAAAGAAAAAAACAGCCAACAACCCGACCTAAAATTTTATGGAATCGACTTATGAGGACTGAACATCCCATTGAAATCAACAGTTACGGATAACAATCACATTTATGGCCAAATAATTTCTTTTTCAAATATAGTTTCAAAAACTGTATAGACTTCCATAGTGTTTCTTAGAACTTGACAGCGAACATGTATAAGTTCATTTTAATTTGAGACAAGATGCCGCAACAATAGATCGACAGCTAATGCATATTGCCATCCATGGACTACGTGTTGCTCTTCTTTCGTGGGATAAAAGATTAACGGCCAGCAGAGTCGCAGCAAATTTCAAGAGGGAGGGATTGCATACGGATACGAAAGGAATTAAATGAAAAATAAAGAGACTGCTGGCGATTGTAAACCAGAAGAACTTCAATAAGATTTGCAATTTACCTAGCAATAAACTGGGCTTCTGGCTAAAAACTGGGCGTTATCGCTACATGAGTTTGATGCAGTTGAGCAAGAAGGCGAGGCGGAACTAGTGGGAGCCGTCGGGCTTGCGGAAGCAGGAGGTGTCGTTTTAACGGCATCTCCTAGAGAAGCAGACCCTTGCGAATTCACAGGATCCGAATTGGTAACCAAAGAAGGCAAACTGGAAACCGAGGACGCTGTAGGAGGGGTTCGATTGGCCGGAGTTATATCTTCTGCCAGCGTAGATTCTGCTTGCACTATCGATGATGCTTCCTCTTGCGGATTTTTCTGCTGATCTCCCTCGTTTTTCAGATTCGGTGCTCCTTCCACAACAGTTAATGAAAATATTTCTTCCTGGACTGTGGAAGAATCCTGCTGTCCCGTAGACGTCGCCTCGTCTTCGGAGGGTAACTGTACCGTCAACGTATCCTCAATTTCGATGGAGGTAATTACATCTCGCCGATGTGCATCCATCTGTGCTCGAAGGCAGTGCATCAATGCGGGTTCAGGACCCGCCAGATCTGTTACCCTACCAGCAGCATCATGCAGCTTGCCCACAAAATTTGGAAGTCCTAGAAAATTGTAAGTAAATATAATGAATCTACATTTTCGAAAAGATTACAGACCTGTCATTGCCACCCAAGTTGAGACGGATGATGGGATAGATAAACCAGGATTATCGAAGTAGGTGAGGACAAATTCTGTACCAGGCTAAAGTTTTAAAATGAAATGTCATTAGCTTCCATGTTGTGAAAGTCTAGTTTCTAAAAATGTGGTACACAAATTAAATAGAACATAAACCAAGATTACCCTTTCAAAATTCGTGAACGGTTTGACAACCATATAACTCCAATACTCTGTGACTCGATGCATTGACTTTTTGACTGGGACTTCTGGGTGAGATGTGGCCACACTTGAAATGACACAAACATTTTCTTTGGGAATGAATGTCAGCTTCCTTTTAAAAACATAATCACGATTCGCAAATGGTCTCTAAAAAAATGGTTCATTTAGTTAAACATAGGAAATGGTAGTTTTGTGGCAAAAGCGTAACCTTACTGGCCATCGCATTTCCCAATAGACTAGATCTGTATTGGTATTCACATTTTCCTCTATAATTTCAAGTTGAATCGCTGATGCGTCCCACTGCTTCCTAAAATTTGTATCCAGTTGAACACGAAGAAAATCCATTGCATTTATTGTTTCAAAGCGCCCGTACACTATAAAAGTAAACATTTCAGAAAATGGACTGTATTTTGGTTCAAGAATGTACTTACTTTTGTAGGCATACAAGCCCTTGTATATTTCATGTTCTTTTCGCCATACAAGAGTATTGGGTCTCTCTATGAAAGGCTTCCAACCATTAAGTTCTGCACTTGATGGTTTACTATCAGAGCATGAACAATAAACAACATCTGGCACTTTCTGATCAATCTTTAACCTTTTTTGGCACGACTTGCAAGTAAGTGTTTCAAGTGTCAATTGATTAATGAAAGAAATATCACTCGCAAGGTCTTGAATTTGCTCACTGCGATGGGAGTTTTCTTCCCAGTTGTAGACTGAGAGGCAGGTGGCACTGAGTAAGATATCTCTACTTTTGGTAACAGAACGGCCAAAATCTACAAGCATAACTTGAACTAAACGATTTTCCAGCAGGGAACCAAACACAGAATTTCTAGTACATCTTCCCATCTTAAATAAAGACTTTAAATTACGATCAAAGGCACGCAATAAGCGAGTCCCAAAGGCGGTTAGAAATGATTTTGGTTTACTATTGTTCCCGCTCCAAAGGCTCCTATTTAACGACACTGACTCGTGATTCAGGGTTAATTTAGGAGCTAGACTTCTCTTTAGAATCATATTAGGGCGAATGCTAGCCGCCCGGTAGTTCCACATTTTGGAAATCAAGCTAAATATTTTTACTCTGCATGCAAATCATTGGAAGGCGGTCTAATTTTATTGCTTAATTTAATAAACAAACTAGATAACGATAAGTGAAAAACTTTCACACATGGATCTCGTAGTCTGCTGGATAGCAAGCCATGTTGCCATATGGCTAGAAGTTGTCTCCAGCGCGGCGTGTATTAGAAATAAAAATTTGAAAAGTAAAAGGGGGAAAGTGAGTTTTCTCACATTGAATATACAGAATTTGTACTGAACACTCCAATCGTTTTGTCTTTTTGCTCGAGAGCAAATACAGCAACGCCATCAAACTGATCTTCTCGTTGCTGCTGGACGTGTTGGGATCCGATAGCTCGGATAAAAAACTGGAAAGTTTCGTTTAACATCATGGGATTTGTTAGAGTTTCATTTATAAGGAGATCATTTCCGTCAATAATCATGCCGGTATTGAAGGATCCCATTAAACCTAACTCGTTGGTTATGTGACATGTCTTGTTGGTGTCTTCTACGTTAATCACCTGAATAGTTGAACTTTTCAAGCCTTGAAGCTTACCTAATAAAGCAATGATTCCCATAAGAATTACATATCTATCAGCAAAGCAAAAAACGAACAACAATGAAAAAGACAAACCCTGGACGTGAACAGCATCCAAAGGGTCCGCCTGAAAAATCAAGATTTCTCCTGCAAGTTCGAAATCAGGGGATTGTACAGGACACTTCCAGGCAAATGCTTCATTTATCTTTAAAAAAAATGCTTCAAAATTGGTTGTTTGAAATAGATAAAAGTTAAACTCACTTTAATACACTCGGGTACGGAATTCCAATTCCAGTAGGGAGGTGAATCGCAAGTTATGTAATGTGTTGTATTGCCGTCTGCGAAAACGTAACCGGGCAAACAGACAACCATTCCATCCTCGTATGAGACAGCCGTGTTTGATTTTGGGTTGCCATCGCGACAGTATGCTAGTACATGCAATCTTGTTTTAAGGTTAATTGTTTTGAAAATAAAATGACTTGATCTTTCCAACATTTTGATCATAATAAAAACTTATGAAGTCTGGCCCTTTGTTTGCTAAATGAAAGAGAGTAAAATGTGGGAAACTCACAGGTCTTATCGACGATTATGTAGATTATGGAAGCCAGGGCTACAGCTATCGATGAAGCAAGACTGAAATAGAGCACTTTTGGTGACACCATTTTACTCAAAACAATCGACCGAGAAACAAACGCTTGTTCGTCCCTGATATCCTTACAGATCTGTTGTTGTCTCGTTGAAGCAGACGAAGAATAGCAGACTAACTAAGGGGTGAAATCGAGTCCGTGAACGGTTAGCAAATGCATGCGATTCTTCACGGTTCTAGCCGTAAATGCAGCCGTATCGTAATGCGAGATAAACGAAAACAACTTCAACAGATAGTGATATCACTTGCTTACGATCAATGCATGCTCCATACTTTTTTTTCTACTGCATGACAAATTTCGCATCAACATGATAAAAGTGACGAAATATTAATAACTGCACATACCGACTGGGTAACAAAAAAGTACCTCGAGTCAACGTGTCAATGTTTTTACTGTCTTTAAAGAAAGATAAGGTTAACCACCCTACTGATAAAGTTGCAACGTGCATTGTGCTTCCCTTTTTAATTTTTCAATTGAAGATTTTGAGATAATTAAAATCTTAGTTATTGTCAAATGAGGCAAAGCTTTAAAGCACCACGAAAGAATTGTGTGGGTGGCCATTCCAGTCCACTCCAATGTCACGTACTAACAGGTGCCTAATATATATGCTGTAGCATTAGTATCTGTACTGCCAATTACGATCATGTCTCTAAGACAGAATTGCGTCATCAAAACAGTAGAAACCAAAAATTGATCGGTATATTTATAATCATATGATTAATCATTGAGCCATCGAGTTTAATCGTTCCTTCTCGTGCTAGCTGACTAGAACAATATTAGATTAGCTACAGTTACCGGCAAGGCTGAGGGCAAGGTGCAGCGCATAATTAAATAGCACCCATGTTGAAACGTTTGAAATAATAAAAACAAATTGGACATTGGGTTCTCATTGTTATATGTCAATTACGACACAGGACACTGTGCGTTATTCACATGCGCTTTGGAAACCTGACGCAAGTGGCATTCATTTTAGGATTACTGATCTTGTGAACCGAATATACAATGCTGGCCATTAATCACGACTTGGTCTCTAATTTGATTTCGTGGAATCAGGTGGACGCAGCGTTCGGCTGGTGATTGAAAGCCCTCCGTCGACTGGATCAATGCCACCTGGCCGGTACAGACGACGATCGATGTGGAAGAGAGCACCAGAGAAGCGGCGAAATTATTCGATTATCAAAGTGATTCAAACTCCGACGTGATCCATTAATCAACTGTCTATCTCTTCCTTTCTCTCTTGAAACTTTCATCTTACACCCTTTTCCCGTCACCTGCTCAAACTTAAGACCTTAAGAGTCTCTCGTTCCTGTTTGACCGTGGATGACCAAAGAACCTCTTAAGACTTCCCCCACAATGATCAATGAGATCCTTTTCGCCTCTTGTATTGAAATTCAATCTTGGATGACGTTTCTTGCTGTTCAGCAATACGCTTCTCTCTACCAGCATTTTTCATTCTTCTTTTGCCACCGTCGAATTTGCCTGTTAAAAGACTCCAATTACGCCGAAGAGCTTCACAGTTTGAAAAGGAAAGCACTTCATGTATATAGCGACAAGTTCCCTTTAAATGGGCTGTTGATTCTCGCTGACCGAATCTGTGGCTAGGGGGTTATTGGAATAAACTTGTAATTCTATTTCGTCATCCTATAGTTGGTGAACAACTGAATAGCAGTTGTTGGACGGAAGCGAGTCAATTTAGCCGATGGGAAAACATCTATTTTCTCGTTGAACGGATTTATCTGGTTCGCTGACGCTCTAGGTGGAATGACGTCATTTCTTGTGCTGCAAATTGGGTGCGCCGTCGGCAAGAAGCACAACACAATCTCCTGGAACAATTTAATAACGTTGCGGCCGACGCAGATTCAACCACGCTTTTATCCTTTATTTTTATTGATCTATTTCCACCTCACCTTGCGGCTTATTCGGACATTATAAAAAAAAAAAAGGCGATCACCTTGAAAAGAGCTAAAGTTTTGCACAGAAATTTGTGAATTCATTCTTCGGTAACACGAAATGGACGGAGGTCGCAATCATCAGAATTTCTGCCAAGTTGATAATCGCTTTTGATGCAAGTCTTTCACACGGGAAGAGAGCGGTTGAAATAACAAAGAAAATTGTTAATAGAGTTCTCGTTCTCACCAACTCTTTGTCGTTGATGGGAAGTCCGGTTGGGTTAACGAAAGAGTTCCATGTGTCCCTTTCGCATCGCTTGTCCAGCAGTACGTCTCATTTGAAGTTTTGGTTCGTCCTTCTCCCTCCCGCTCACAAGACTTTTGTAACACATTTTGTAACGTTAAAGAAGAGTCTTCTTTCTTCTTGCAGTGTCCTGTTTCGTGGAAAACGAGTGGAAATTTAACGAGTAGAAACTTTTCGTCATCATTTTGATCATTCAAAACTTTTCATTTGTGTTTCGTCTTGGTCTCTTCTCTACAAAAAGAAGATACCAACGTATTGCTTTGCCACCTCTATTCTTTAGCTGCAACGCACTTCTAAGAAAAGAAGTTTTGACGAACATCTTCTTTTGTGTTCATCCTTTGCCCGCAATCATCGGGCCAACCACGAAATAACAATTATACGTTTAACAATAGATGAGGTAGATCATTATTTAAAAAAGAAAAATAAATATCAACATCTCGTAGTCCCTTGGCTATAGTATACATACCCATGGAATTCTATCAAGGTGTAAATAAAAAAAAATAATAATAAAAATCATTTGGCCTTTTCCGTTGATATACCGACGCTACAGGTTATCTGATCCTCTGAGCGGCAGCTCTCTCTACTCGGTTACCTATTTATTTCTAGACGCAACAGCTTTTATATATTTCCGTCTTTTTAAGGAGTGCCCTAATGGATCGATGACGTCGCAACTCAATCCACGGTTATTCCGATATGTAAGCGACGGACTTTCGTGAAAGAGAACGAAGCAAATTTGAGTTTCCCACGGGTTCGGCGGCGATGGTGCCACTCGATATCGTCGTATGACAAGCCCGAGGAAAAGTATCAAGAAACTATAGACTATGAATTGCAATCTGATAGTGTTGGATGGCCATACACGTTGCTGGTCCATTCGTTGTGCGTAGTAATCTTCTAGAAAAAAAAAAATAATTCAATGTTAACGAGAATTTGTGGGACTTGAGGTGAATTTATTTCAAAAACAAAGGGCGAGGTTAAACATCATATAAATTATATTGTTCATTCGATAACAGCAAGATTGCATTTAACACAATTCATGTTTCTTCCTATGTAGTTTTAGCCTCTCGGAATCTATTTACGAAAATTGTACACATCGAAATGACACGAAAGTGGGGGGGGGGGGGGGGATGAAATCACGGTGAAGGGGGGTCACGAATGGGAGTTTTTTTTTTATTCATTTTTTTTTTTTTTACTTTGTTGCGCTTGACTTTTAAATGATTAAAAACAGCTATGATGTTGATGGTGTCTTGTTTAAAAAAAAACTCGATGCTATTTAATATCAAAATGTATATGCAAACACTGAATGCGAGACATCAAACATCCATGTGAAATGAGGGGTCAGATTCGGACAAGCCAAACAGACGATCAAAGGGGATGTGATTGTTTCTAAATCTAATCGTTAACCAACAATTTGATTTTATCGCTATTCCCTGCAGGAAAATGAACAACGAAAACAGACGAAACAAACAACAGAGACTAGTCAGGTAACGTAAGATCCAAATAAAAAGAAACAATTGTTACAGGAATGATTTAAGACGTTGCAATTGTTAATTACTTTTATCACCTACATCTCATTCGTACATCGGAGTGTCTGATTTATTATTTTTTTTTTTTTCGTAAAGGATTTCTCTCATCGCCACAAAATAAAACACACACACACATCGAAAGAACAAAAAAAAAAAAGAAGGATATTTATGGAATAATCAATTGGATTGATCCGAATGGTCATTGGCGTATGGGTCCGAGTCGTCCGTGTTGAAGGCTCCGCTGCCAAGGCCAGCGATCATACCCTGTGGCACCATCATCTTGATGCAGCTGAGATGCTGGGCGTGAGAGCGTTTAGTGCACAGGCACTGGCAGACGATCTTCTGGAAGGCGAAGCGGAAGTCCCGACTGAACAGGGCGTAGATGCACGGATTAATGGCGGAATTGCAGTAGCCCAGCCAGAAGAGGACGGAGAAGAGGACCGACGGGATGCACTGCGGACAGAAGGCCCGTATCACGTACATCGTGAAGAACGGCATCCAGCAAACGATGAAACCGCCGACAATGATGCCTTTTCAAAAATGAAAATATTTATCCATCAAATTATCATTCAAAAAGACTCCGATGGGCTATCGATTATTCAAAATGTGTCCTTTTACCTAATGTCTTGGCCGCTTTCGTTTCCATTTTGAAGCGTTTCACCTGCGCTTTGATGTTACTCCTCCTGTTCATTTTCAATGGCTTTGTACTGCTATTGGTCGAGCCGGAAGGATCGCTTCCATCATCCCCGATGCTGGCCAGACCGCCGTTCCTCGGCGCCAGACATCGATGGCCACCGTATTTCGACTTGTTGTTCTTCTTGCTGTGATTGCCGGCCGTTTGGAATATTTCCAAAGCGCTCCGCTTATTATTGCCCACCTTCGTTGGACGGCCGTTGGCGCTGATCCTGCCGCAGCTGCACAATGGCGTCTCCATGTAGAGGACCTTGTAAGCTTGCGAGGCATTGGACACGTTCTCCCGCAAGCCGGACGACGGTTGTTGATGCACTTGCTGGAACTGTTGCAACTGTTGTTGCTGATAGAAACGATCCTGTTGGCCGTCTCGACATAAAGCGCAATCGGTTTCGACGGTGGGCACGGCCGCCGTGACGGTGATCTGCGGTAGATCAAGTCGGCAGTTGTCCACGTCACCGGTGACCACCGGCGTTGTAGTGATATCCGATAGACGGCTGACTATATCACGACTACCGAGGCCAGCCAGCGCCGGACCCAAACCTGGAGGACATCCATGTCTGGCCAAAAGGACCGACGTCAACGCGGCTGGTGGTTTCTGATGTCCCGAACGGCCTCTGTGAATCCTCAACGTCAGCCGTTCCTTGTTCTCCACGCACTGGCGCCCGTCACCCCCTTCCTGCTGTTTTCACGTTTCAAACACAATAAAACAAACACTTCAATTATTTACATCGTTTTAAATATTCACGTTACATCGAACGCGTTTATTCGTAATGGAATTTAGTTTTTCGTTCAATTGAAACACGTCGTTGTGTGTTTATTATTTCCTCTGCCTCTTTTTTATTTTATTTTTTTTCCCTATTCTTCGTGAGCGTGTGCTGACGTCGTGAGCTTATCGCCAAATACTGAAGGGGGGAAGGGCTCTTTTTTTTCTTTTCCGCATGACGTGAGCGCGATTACCTATTGGATAGCGAAGGGAGAACATCCACAAAAGGAGTTGTATGAGCGAGTAACAAAGAAAAAGCAAAAGAGGGGGAGAAGTTTCAAAATGAACGCACAGGATCCATTTTTGCATATCACCTCTTCCGATATTGACAAAACTGCGATACAATCGTTAGACGCGTACAAGTTCGGTACGGTACCATATTGAGCTGCCTGCATCTGCGGGATTCCTGCGTTTGGTATCTGAAGAAGGATGGCCCTGTTTGTTTTTTGTTTGTTTTTTCGTATCGCATTGTTGGTTTGAACTCCAAAAACAAACCACTAGCCGATTGTCAATAAACGAACGAGGCGTGGTACGAACGCTGCTGCACGATAGATGACGTCATTGCGTATTTGGCCGTGTCACCATTTTTTTTTTTTGTTTTTGTTTCACTTGACGTTCATAACACATAATGGGCATTGCTTTTTTGTTTTTTGCTGTTTGAAATGGCACGCGTATGTTACGAACAGAGTTGAGCGATCTTTCATTTCTGAAAAAAACAAAACAAACAAATGGTAAACTGGCATGCACACGAAACATTCGTGCGGTATAAATTTGAATATGATGAAATGCATTTCCTCTTTCACAAAAAAAAAAGGGGGAGGGGAAATGTTTCGGAACTATTAGCTAAATTAGAACGCACTTATTTTTTAAATTGATTTCCGCAACGAACTGCATTTTGTTTTTGCCACGTTCCGTTCCCTCTTTTTTTTTTTTTGTTTTGTTTTGAAGACGCCAACTGAAACGTGATGACGGATGCCCTTCACGAATTTTCACGCATCAGCACCATCTTTGAGAATACTCTCGACTATGCACCTCTGTTCAGACACGCTCCAGTTAGGCAAGCGTGCGTGCAGCCTATATCGATTGCACGCTCTAACATTCAGCCCCGTTTTAGACCGTTGTGCACTTAACTTTAAACTCAAATGTAATTCCGCTCCAAGATGAATCTTTCAAATACGTGGCAATGTGTACAGCCGCTAAAAGCTTACATACCATCGCTAAGGTGATATCGATTGTCATCCCAACACAAATCACATTGTATGGCCGCTTTAAACCTGGAAGTTTTCCCGCAACAGTCCCGACCGCCATAAAGCGACTAGCCAACTTGCGAGTTTTGCCATTGTCTATAAATGGTAGAGAGATTCGAAAATGAATTTATTATTATACTCGACCCAAAGTGCTGCCACGACCCAAAGTGCTGCCTCGCCCCAAAGATTCAAAACTTTGGATCAGCTGGAGGGGGAGAGATCATTCCGTGTTTAATTGATGCCGTTTGCATCTCGAGTTTAAGTTTCAACCATTCAAAACGCGCGGCCCTGAAAATTTGAATAGAGGTCGCTATCTTTTTTTTTTTTTTTCTCAAATGTCAATACAACATCGATCGAAATTCCTGTGGTATTCTGTAAGACAAGAGGGACGTCTTCGCGATTGATCGCCGCGGTTGGTTAGACCCCCCCCCCCTTTTTTGTGTGTGTGTGTGTGTCCCCTACCGTTGCGTTATTTGATTCATTGGTGAAGACATTTGATGACAAGAGCATCTTGATGACAAGAAATCGTGACTCTGACGGGCATGCTTCCAAAATCATTTAGCTTTGATACGTGATTTCATTTTCATCCCTTGCCATTGCTCGCTATTCAAATGAGTTTTGATGTGCGCGCGTACCCCCAGTCGTCACGACCCACCGATAAAATGTCATCAGCCTTCGAAATGCAATCCAATCACGATCCGGTAAGCGGGGACAAGAACACAGACATGGTATACCTAACGTCTACCATAAAAACTCGTGTTTTATACCGAGTCTCTCGTTATCCGTAGCTACCCCAACAAACCCCGAGAAAGAGCTCCTGTTCTTTTTATGTTATTACCATCAATGTTTATAGGTGTCCATTAAAAAAGACCTTAAACTAATATACGTCAAATAAACGTAGAAAGAAAAAAAAAACGGTTGGGGGTTACCTTGGTGGTGCGGAAACCTTGATTGATGGCTTTGGTGGTCTCGACGGCCGCCCTGTAGATCCGCCAGTAGAAGAAGAGCATCACCAGCATCGGGATGAAGAAACTGCCCAGGGCCGAGTAGACGACGTAGCCCGGATCGTTGGTCAACTCGCAGGACCAGTCGTCGCAGTGCTGGAGCGACGGATGCCGGTTGATTTTGCGGTCGTTCCAGCCGACCAGCGGTGGGAAACAGATGAGGAAACTCAGAAGCCAGACGATGGCTAAAAGTATCTTGGCCCGCCACGGTGTCATGATGGACGGGTAGGACACTGGGCGAGTGACGGCCAGGTAGCGGTCCAGGCTGATGGCGCACAAATTGAGAATGGAGGCCGTGCACATCCAGACGTCGACGGCCAGCCAAATGGAGCACCAAATCTCTCCGAAAATCCACATGTCCAGCACTTCCAACGAGGCGCTGAACGGCAAGACGGCCAGACCGACCGAGAGATCGGCCATGGCCAGCGAGACGATAAATAGGTTGGTGACTGTCCGCAGTTTCGAGTCGAGGAAGACGGCCAGGACGACGAGACAATTGCCGAAAAGGACGAGGACATTGACGGCGCCCAGGATGACCAAGGAGATGATCAGGCCCGGTTGAGACCAGTCGACTTCGTCCAGCGGATTACTACAGTTACCGACGGCCGTCACCGTTGGCCACGAATCGTTAGTTCCATCATCAGCCGTCAAATCGGACACGTCCAGCAAATGAAGGCCTTCCATCTTGGCTCCGTTTTTATTTTATTTTTTTTTTTTTTATGCGTGAAAAGATCCTTTTTATTGAAAGAGTTTCCGGATTATTGAAGAGACTTCTCAGTTTTTGATGGACCGTCTACGCCGTGGCGTCAGACGTCGTCATGTTGACGACCCACTGACCGCGTGAGCAGGGCGAACCAAACATCCAGCTGATGAGCGCTTTTGATGACGCTGATGTATCCAAAACAGCCGGATGGATTGACTTGGTTGAACAGCTCTCTCCATTCACGGGACACGAATGGCGCCACCTTGTTAGCTATTCAAACAAACACAAACAGAAAGCCCCAATAAAACACACACAAAAGTCGCAATCAATTTACACGAGATATTGCCAATATTCTCAACACACAATATCATCACGCCCACAATTTCCTGACACGCACGCGGGATTTTTGCATCCGCCGCTGAGATTCAATATCAGGAAATCGGCAGCTGGGGGAAAGGGGTGTATCACTTGTTTTCTAGTTTAAGACTTCTCAGCATTTCCGCACTCAATACAGCCGATGATTAAATCGCAAAGGCAAGCAAGAAATGTTATACAGCACTCAGTTATTCAGCTAATGAACGATGTTTTCTTTTTTTTTTTGGTGTTGCTGGACCACCATCTCTCTGGTGTGGACGTTCCATATACCCGCCTTCTTCTTACCGTACCCAATAAGGCATTGTGTTTTTGGGACGTCACATAAAAAAAAAAAAAGGGAAATCCAATCAGACTCATCTTCTATTCAATGCGCGTACAAGCGCCAGGCTAACACGTCTACCAGATGGATAGAAATGATGAAAGGCTGTGTCAGGCTTTTTTTTTTTTTTCTTTAACTTTAATTTTCATTCCCGAATTGAATGGCTTAATATTTTGTCGTAGCTTCTGTTAACATGGAAAGCAAATGGTGGGTGAAATTATTGACTGAGACCCTATTGTGTAATGGTAAATAATAGAATAGTGTGTTATAGTTCTCTGTATAGCGAATCTAATCTTGTTGCAGATTTTTATTTGCCTTTCTTTTTTTTTTTTTTTTTTTTTTGCTGTTGCTGCATTTCGTAGTGGTTCGGTCAATAAAATACATGGCGAACAGTCAATCAAATGTCAGCGCGTTGCATGTGCATCCGGGAGTTGTTCGATCCCTTTTCTTTTTTTTTTTGGCCGAACAAAAGGGCCAAAGCCGCCAATATCAGAATACGAAATTGGCTATCAATCATTCAGCTTTGAAACAGATCGAAATCTAGCCCACCCCCCACCATCGCTTGGTATAGATAGTAGAGTACATCATTCATGCTACGCGGTTAATGATGTTCGTCTTCATGATCTGATACTCTAACCGCGATTATGCATATCTGGAAGAAACGCCTTCGGCCAGTATTCACAAAACATCTTCGTCCGTGACTGACGTAACATCCATCACTTCAATGTTTACCTTTTTGCAATTGAAAATCCTCGAGACCGGCTGAACACAACCCTGTCCGCTTGGCTTTAACCGGCCCCCTACCTTATATATTGATGGACCATAAATTTTATTTAAAGGTCACGGAATGCAATCAACAAAAGGTCTGGAGACCTGAAAAAAAAACTAGATCCAGTGATCTTTCTGTTCTCTTCTGCTATACGTACAAACAAGATTTATAGCTTTGTCTTAGTTTAAAAAAACAAAAAACAAACGTGTCCGAGGCCACTTTCATTTGTTGCTATCAATTATTCCGTTTTTCTCTTGCCTTTGTGATGACCATCACAATCTTAAGTGATTAGAGCTCTGCGATAGTGTTATAGCTATTCCTTAAACGAAAATAAAAGCTCGACATTTTTTCGTGGAGGGGGAGTTTCATGTTCATTTATCTTAATATTGCCTGCGTGAAATCGAAGGAAAGGTGAGAGCCAAACCTTGTGTGGGTCACGACATATCAGGTGATGTAATAAATGTTTCGCATGTCCTATGGTGAGTGGGTTTTTGGCTACCAAAAACAGCCGACACTGTATACGCATTTTTTTTCTGTTTCTTTTCTGTATTTATTCAAGTTTGGCTATTCGATTACGTCGTTCACCGTCTGGCGACAACACGGCGGAGCGTTCATTTTCTCTTCCTCTCCTTGTCTGGCATTTTATTCCATCCCGTTATTTTTACACACACAAAATTAAAAAGAGCAACTTGTCGGAGAGGATTTACCCTTCGTAAAACCTTTTTTGGAGGGGGTTGTCTTTTGACGAGACTTGAGCTCGGAAGGCAAAAGCCGCAACATGATGACAAGACTTCGATTGCGTGACACACACATCCGCCGTGCCCTCCCAAAGAAAAGGAAATGAAAATAAATAAAGGGAACGTTCAAAATCAAACACAAAAGAATGAATAGACCGGATATGGACAGGAACTAAATAGCGACGAAATGCTGGTGGATATAACGTTAGTGATCGATCAATACAGGTTTTCTTCTTTCAAATACAAATGATGTAAGTATGAGCTATCTGACCAGCTCGCCAAATAGATGGTTCCTTCGTCAAGATAGGGACAGCGATCGAAAAGAAATCAATAAAATGAAAGCACCCATCAGCTGTGAAATCATTTTCTTTTAAAAAAGGGGGGGGAGAAAAATTGCTTCGGTCTTGTATATAGGAAATCTTTTAAAGAGAGACTCTTCGCAAATTTTCTATTCATTGAGTATCGAACTGCTTTTTTTTTTTTGGTGTGAATGCCTGCAGACATGTCGAACTATTTATCGTACGTTTTGCTCACAGACGCTCTTATGCAAATGAAAGAAGCTTTAATAACGGCAATCTCAAAATGATCTAATCTTGATGCATTTTTTATAGACGAAGAATTTTTCTACGAAACTGTTTTCATTTTTGCTAGTCGAGAGGAATTTGCTTGTATGTTTTCTGCATCCGAATGGCCCCGTTCAAAAATGGACGGCCAATTGAAACGAGCTGCGCATCGGTCGTGCGTGTAATGTCCTCCCATATTTAGATGTGCGTGTGGAAAAGGACGGGCTTTTTTTGTGCTTATACTACACATACATATATTCCATCTCATTTAGGCTACATTCTCCCCCCCCCCCTTCCTCCTGCTGGCTTATTATTAGAATGACAGGTGAATATGACCAGCACTTGGATATCTGATTATGTACAACAAAACCTATTTCGGTGCTTTTCGTGTAAGTGCGGGCAAAAAAGAAAATCAACTACGTTTTCAATTCTTTTATTTTTTTATCGCACCTGCAAATAGAAAATGAGAAAGAAGAGATTCGTGTAAACAGCGTCTCTTCGGCATGTCTGTGCAAGACGAAAGCAAAAGACAATAGTTTCTTGTGCCTATAGACACACACACATATCCATTTTTTTTTTTTCTGGCTCGATCAATCGTGACCTTTATTTAGCATTTTTGCACAGTTGCGAAAAAACAAACAAAAGAGGCCACCTATCACATGGAGACAGCCGCTTCTTCGCTTGTGTCAGTTATGTTGCTGATGCATGTCCGTGAGTCTTATCTAGTGCACACACCTAATAGAATTTTCAAGCCTGTCTTTATGGCTCTTCCTCATGGGAGATCCCATAATAATAATAAAAAATAACATATCGCCTGGCATTTTCAAAAAAAAACTGGTCTTTTCACTTTTGACGCCCTGTAGCTCATTTATTTCTTGCTCTTTTTGATTATTTAAAATTCCTTGTTTTGTTGTATAGCCTTAGTAACAACATAAGCTGTTTTTTTTTTCTCAAACGATATTGTCCAGTTTAAAAGCGTGGGTGTGTCCCACTGTTGTGATGAACTCTTCATATGTTAATTCAAAAAAGCAAAACAAAAATGCTCGACCATGTCCGTATCGAATGTGAATTCTACAATAGAATACAAACTGTGAAAATGATTGTCGAATTATACGTTCCAAAAAAAAAAAAAACGCTGGAGAGCTTTGATTGTATACAAGGCCAGAAAGGCGAAGTTTGACGGCCTGATCGATGAATTTCCATTTCTTTCTGTCTATTAACGACTCGCAACATATCCGCCATCGTTCGTCTTTATGGAGTGGCAAGTTTCGGACCCACGTCCCGTAACAATGTCCCGAAAAAAAAAAAACATGTCCGGGCAACTAACTACCTTTCCATTCAGGTTTACATCAGAAGACATCTGTCATATCACACACACACACACGCGCGTGTGTGTCTCTTGATTTTGAAAGAATCTATTGTGTTTCCTTAAAGATGACCGTTGGCCCACAAGGAAAAAAATGAGTCATCAATTGCGTTGTAGAAAGAGATTAAAAATCATCCTACCAGGTGAACGCACGTTTCCTTGCACGCAGAGCTTCCAGTGATTCCTTAAAAAAAAATTGCCTGATGGTTTTGTTTGACAGGTAGCCTCTGTATTGCGACTTTTACAGAAGGCAATGTTCCGGGGGACACATGGCCATTATCTGCGTGACTGCGATCGTGTCTTTTGTGTTTGGTTTTGTTTTCGTTTTCACCTCTTTTCGTTTGTGTAAACATTCGTATTTCGGGAATTCGTGACGAGCAGAAGCAGGTTGTTGGTATTCATTGTGGCGTTGATGGAGAATTCGAGACGGCCCGCTGCTTTGATATAATAAAATGTATCCATCTTGTTGCGTGTTGCAACATATGGCAGATTTGAACGAGCTTTTTGCCAGCGAAAAGAAGAAGATTAAACGCTGCTTGAGAGATGATATGAACAATAGCAGCGCAAAATGTGCTACTGAATATTTATTTTTAAAAAAATCAGGTAAGGTTTTTCTTGTTTTCGGCCTGTTTTCACGTCTGACTTGTGTCTAATTTATACAAAACTGTCCGCAATGGAAGCTACGAGGGGAGAGCCATTTTTAAATGCTAACCAGTTCATGTTTTTTTCATGCCAACCTGCTGATTTCCTTGGAGAGAATTCTTGTTGCACAGCTTTGCAAATCACGAACAAGAAAACAATTGGCACGAGAAACTTGTTATCCAGTGAAAAAACAAAAAAACAAAAGCACTTTTGAAATCGAAACAAGTCAATTTTGATTCAATTAGAAACAGCGGTCACGGTCACACGTCGAACGATCGTTGCTGAAAGCACCTGGACGATAACGCAGAACGTGTGGACCCGACGCACGACCGAAGGCGACTGGTTAAGAAGAAGCTGAACTTGAGGCAGCAACAACAAAAAAGAATCTACACACCAGGGGAGTTTCACCCAACTATCGACATGCGCTGCTGCGTTCGAAAAAAGAACACACACGCAACGGGCGTGTGGATATATCAAAACTTTTCTTTGGCTCCATATCATCGTGAGCCCGGCTTGTTGCTATAGTCGATGGACTGCCGCACAAACTCGAAGTTGTCTTATTATTTTCTAATTTTATTGCATCGAATATGAGATTCTTTATGACAGGTAGCCACGTTTTCAGTGGGTGCCAGTCCCACTCACAAAAAATAAAGGACAGTGTCACGCGAACTGACTGTGTGTCTGTACGTTTCGGATCGTCAGGTGAGAGTATAAAAATTGAAACTGAAGAAATACAATGCGGGAAATCTGAGCAAGTTAATCACGCAATCCGTTCGGTTCATTGGAGAGTTGCTTGTGATTGGCAATTATTCACGTCAGAAAATGCCTCGTCGACTGATATCAACGTTATTTTAATTTTAAATCTCATCTATAATAATACACTTTTGAAATTATCTGACCCAAACCGGAACGTACAGACGTTTCCTTTTTATTCTTTTGTTATTTCGTTAAGTGGAACGTCAGTCATCCAATTTGAACGAACAATCCGGCCAAACATATCCACCCGTCTACTTGGCAATGGAAACACGAACCCTACACGTAAAACGATATCCTCTTTTTTTTTTTTTTATATATCTAAACACTTAAGCTTCTTATGCATTTCCTGTTAAAGCTAATAAGATAGCTGCTATTCGCACACCTTGCTTAGCTACACTTTTGCTTTTCCTTTTTTATCTGGGTTTCATTCCTCCTGTTCTTTTCAAAACTACCCATAGCCATAAGGACATAAATAGGCATCCCATAAAACTTTGTATGGAAAAAAAAAAAAAGAAGGGTCAGGAATAAACCTGTTCAAAAGGAACCCGGCCTTATATTTCAACGTCCTTCGTGCGTGAATATGAATAGACGTGGAACGTTGCACGTTCGAAAAACATCTCAGATGGGGTACAGATGTTTCCCTTTCTTTGACAGCCGCACAAAAGATGAACGTACTGCTCTCTTCAAAAGGAGCTATACGCAATAACGTAATCCTTCTTAGATGATTTTTTATTTGAAAAAAAAAAAAATGAGGAGGGGCTACAACTTCCGCATATTGCGGCAAAATATCAATATTGAATCTACACGAAGCCATTGCCTGGAACACGACAACTACGCACTGCCAACGGTAAGCGGTGGCGTTTAATGAAATCACCATTCAAAAGAAAATCACTCCCGTTTCCATGGCAACTGGCAAATGGGAAGCAATCTATCAGGTTCTGCAAACATGCGGAGATTCACTCTGTCGAACTCGAAATCTGGCGGCTTTGCAAAAAAAGAAATCGGGCAAGGAAAATCCAAAATAGAATGTCACGGAAGTTGACTGTCATCGCCATCACTTACTATGTCACACACACACCGGTTTCTTTTTATTGCCATTAAATCAGTGTATCATGCGATTTCATTTCAAAATATGGCCGCAATGCAAATTGATTAATGTATTCTTGATGAGTTTGAATTGCAAGTCGAGCGAAAGCGGATACGCGATTTGATGGATTTTATGAATTTATATTCTCCCCCCCCCCTTTTTGAATTTTTAAAAAATGATTCCTTTGGGGCTGGTTTGAATATCTGGCACAACTTTATACGGTGCGTGCAAAAGAAAACAAATGCCCGTCCATGAGCTGGCTCGCATCCATGCGGATAGATGAAGGCGGTTTGTGTAACATACTCTCAGCATAGCTTTTTGTGACTGGAACTATTCGTTACAACGAGGACACGGATGAGTAAAAACAAAAAAAGCCAGTCGGCTGCCCGCCAATTTCAAACAAACATAAAAAATCAAAAGAATGCATTTGCAAAAAGAAATGCCGGGACGTAAAAGGCTGTTGTCCGTAATCATTTTTTCGCACCTTTCCGACCCGTTCGTGGAATTGCAGTTTTAAATATTGCTTTCTCCTTTTTTATTTCCATATCCTTTTTGTTTTTTTCCAAATTCTTCTTTCCCGAAATCATAAAGCATATGGACATCTGACCTAAACTGCTTTAACTCATTTCGCAGTCTTTTTAGCGTTTCACTTTCGTGTTCATGCGCTGAACGCCCTTTGTAAACACAGATTGTATCACGATGACATAATTGGTATACGCTTAATTACCCACACCCGTATTCTGTTATGGGAGTGGCATCCAAAAAACATCAGCCTGGCAACACAATAGCGCACCGTATAGCAACAGCAAAAAGAAGGTTCGTCTTGCTGTGGACGGACGATGAACAGGAAATGAAACAAGTAAGCAACAACTCCCCCTGCTCTGAAATCCAAAATTGTTTTTTAATAAGTGAATAGAAATCCTTGAAGGGGGAAATAGAGCTGACGTGCGCCATTCGTTTCTATTTATACGAGTTGGGGTTTCTTTCTTACGAAATGTTCATTTCCTTCCAGCCTTTTTACTTTCCCCCTATGGAACAAGTTGATGGCAATCGTGTACGTCATATCAAATTCATTTTCAGGTTAATGGAGTCATCCGTTAGCTCGAACACAGTCAAACCCTTCGTTTATTAACTAAAGTTGTTCATTCGCAAATGTTGCCTTATCTGCGAGCTACTTCTAACCGATCATTTCACCTGATGGATGTTAATGGATAAATGACTGTTCACGCCCAACACTAAGTACGCTCTTGCACAATGTCCATCTTCCTTCGTGACACGCAAAACGGGCCTTAAAGTTAATGGATGATATTATAAAGGCCTTTTTGCTGGGCTGCAGAAGAGACTCGTGTTGTTCATAAGACGTCCAATAGGTACATAGAAAATCAGAATACGTGACAAAAAGACGAAACGACACAACTTCAAGAGATTACGTAAGATAGTAAACGCTCCTTTTGTTCGTATAATAAAAACGTACACGGCTTTTCCCC
This sequence comes from Daphnia carinata, assembly GCF_022539665.2. Taxonomy (NCBI): domain Eukaryota; kingdom Metazoa; phylum Arthropoda; class Branchiopoda; order Diplostraca; family Daphniidae; genus Daphnia; species Daphnia carinata. Next base: position 3,603,867 of record NC_081339.1, on the reverse strand, counting down.
CTTTAGTATATATATGTAGTTTAAAAATAGGAGAGGATGAAGATCGTGACAATTCGTGAGTTCAGACGAAAGGGGCTAGTTAAAATACGAGCCGTACATTGAAACTTCATTTTATTTTAATCTGGCATTGAATCACTGACGCAATAACTCGTCTAAGCTCTCAATCCGATTGCTTTGTTTTATTCAGGATCTTCAAATGAATGTCAATTATGAAACGTCCAAACAGAGGAAATAAACGGACTCTTCTTTCCACTTTACGAAATTATTCCCCCAACACATTCCTTATAATCCTGTACTTAATCCCGACTGTTGGGGGAAATCCTTTTTCACGCTGCGGATTCTATCTGTCGTCGTCACTTCAACGTGATTAGAATCAACGCCGGGCTTTGAATTCAAAATAACGTGCCGTTAAAAGTACGTTAATTGCTTTCATGGCGATGCAAAGGGCAGTCGAGTTTCTAGGTGGTAAACGACAACTCCCGAAAAGAGGTGTGACCTTTTCACGTGCCTCCATTTCAATCCAACGCATTCATTATGTTCACGGTCACTACGATTCTAGGTAAGCATCCCAAATTAAGATGCTAAAATTGCTGGGTCTTAATTCAACGTATTGCTATAAACCTTTCTATTATTAACGAAGACGTACCACTTGAGCTTGTTTCTCCCGGACCGTCGTGAACATCCGCGAACGTCACACTCGGCCATTAATCATTTTCGAGTGGCGGGGGGGGACTAATGGTAATTTCCCTAACGAAGCATTTTGTATAACTTGCTTATATTGTTTTTGCTTTTGCTTTGTTAATTTGCTTGTATTCAATCGGATGAACTGCTATACAGTGTCAGCATTTTCTGTGTCAATTGCTCGGCTGTTTGAGTCCATTGTTTTTTACGAGACCGCTATACTGAAGATGGCTGATGGCGTTTTGCCCGTTTAACGCATCGTGCTAGACGGTTATGAAAAATGATGCGAGAGCCTCTCTTATATCACGTGAAGAACGCATGCTCTTGAGAAAATGATGCAACTATTTATTTAAAAATAGACGGACGAAATAATCTACTGATCCACTCGTGGAGCACAACACGCAAACGGCCTGATTTCAGGCTATCCCAGTTACATCACGTTCGTGATTGATGCAATCGTTCAACGATTACAAACTGCACAACAACAAACCGCAAGATTCAGAGGCACTTCTTATTGACGTTCGAGACGGACGTGAGTCACGCATTTGCATATTTCAGCCACTCTGATGAGCCTCGGTGAAGCAATTAGCCAGTGCCCAAAGTCCGCATCGAGCTGTGTTAATGTCAACACTTAAGACCCTAACCGTTTTTGCAGTTCCGGGACTCACGCGCGACCTTTAGTTTAATGTTTTTTTCGCACATCGTACATGGAGAGAATGAAAACTATACTGAAACCGTGTGCGTTCAATTAGAAATGTACCTGTTTGAAGGTCGGCTGGTTTGTTTTGTTTTTTATATTGAACCATTCGATTTGGGATACGCTCCAAGTTCAAAAGGGTCCGAACAAATTCAAGGGAAAACAGGTAACATGAGATAGCCCATAAAAACTTATTTTTGGTGACCAGTTTTCAACGCAATGACGGGCTTTTTCTTTTCCCCCCTTTTCGGAATTTGCATACAACCGGTACGACTCGAAACAAAATCTGGATAGCTCCACCCAAAGAAATCGGGTGGGATATGTTCCAAGCAGAAATATGATCGATGAGGCTATTGTGGTATGTTTACAAATGATAAAGAATGCTTGGGCAAGGATAATAACAGCCCCTCGAAGCTATTAAACAAACTTATAAATGATAAGAAATCCAGCTTTAAAATCAAATTCGTAGTACAGGTGAAAACGTCACAATCGTACAGATCAAAGGCTTTATGAATATCGACTCACGCCCTTATCAAATGGTTTCTCTTTTATAATTGAAGTAAACGCCCCAGAATGGCATTTCTCAAATAGTGGCAACGATCTTCGTTCTAATAAATACGTTTGAATTTTACCCTTATGGTATCCAGCAAAGGCTAAAAAGAGTATATATGCCGAGAACTTTGTATATCCGATCGAGAATCAAACTGTGTAAACCCCCCAATTTGAATAATGGAACGTAATCAATGCCCTTCTAGCCCATCGACGTTGCAGACTCTTTCACTGGCGGAACGCGACTGATAAAAACGAGACACACTGTTTCCCTTTTTACATGATTCAAAATAAGAGAGGAAAGAAGGCTCGATGAATTCAGTTTTACATAATGAATCGAAGCACTCTGGTCACGCTCGTACCGTAGTCGTCAAAACCAAGGGCTTGTCAAGTGCGTGCATCGCTTGTTATCTTGTGTACATTATTGAACGATACCGGGAAAAGACCAATATATATTTTTTAAAAAGTGGGACGACATTGATTATGCATCCATTGGCGTAATGGATTCGCCGAATCGCCTGCGCGCTAAGCCAAACCTGCTATATATTTATTGCAACATAACGGTATTGCATCATTGGGACCGCGTTATTCATTTTGCACGTTCGTTCACGTAGTGATCAACTGTCATCTTTTATTTGTTACTTGACGGATGACGTTTTCCTCGTGTCTATTGCTATCCCTGAATTATCATTTGCTAATTTGTCTAACTAATGGCTTGTACAATTTTGTTCCTGATGGGGGGAGGGAAACAAATCTAAAGTAATTTCCTTTTAATTCTTGTTTTTGTTTCATGGTAATCGAAACCTAAATGGCATTTCTGGCAAAGCAAATGGTAATCCATTTGGCCCTTTATGTTTTCTTTTTTCGACTTTGGCTGTCGAAAGAAACACGAAACCGGAAGGTCTCGTCATTGTTGTTTTTACATCCTCGATCTCCGAAAAGCCAGAAACATTTCCTTCATGAGGGAAGGAGGGCCTTTTTAAAGTGGAATGACCCACATGTATGAAAGGCCCTTCCGTAAGTGGAGGATCGCGGTACGCACGTCCGTGCGTGAACACACGAGCTGTGCGTTTAACACGAAACATGTCCCGACAGTCATTTGCGATTGGCAGGACAAGCCGGCACCGACACACACGCACTTCACAACTTCAAAAAGTGAATGTGCATGGAACTCTCTGCACGCGTGTGTGTACACAGCAAATGCATCTACACGTATTTATAGGGGAGGGGGGCATCAAAGTAAAACGTGTTTCTCCTCTCGATTTCTTTGTTGGGGTGCATGTCCAATCGCTGGAGGACATGCCAAGGACATGGGGAAAATTATATTTAAAAAAAAAGTATAAACTACCAACAATAACACAAAGCTGCCAATTATTCTAATTTCCATTTGTATATGGCGGACAACTGGTGAGACAATCAATCATCATGTTTCCGTCTAATCCTTCTATAACGCACTCAGACTGTGTGTAAGGCAATAAATAATGTACAACGGGTTCACCTCATTTCCATTGATATAAAAGTTCATCAAGAATTTAATTTCACGTCTAACATAACAAGCTTATGACGTGCAACAACCTGGAAGCCATCCAAAAGTTGATCATTTTCTTTTTGAGCGGCATGTACGTGAGCTGAGCGCTTGTGGCTGTACCAACAAATAACCTTTCTCTGTTAGATAACTTTCTGCTGCGTAATGGTGTAACTGTTTAAACCGACTATTCGTTATGACGTGGTGTCACATAAAACAAAAAGAACGAAAGCCGTTTTTCCCCGAGACACGGGCCCATTTACAATCGGCCTTTTCTCTTATTCTATTTATGGTCAAACATGTTCAAAAACAGAAAAACATATTTTAATGTTTAGGTCGTAATAAACAATTGCTTTCCATTCGTCCTTGTTCGCACCTGTTTATTGTTTTCACGTTCACGTTCTAGCTTTGGGTCAAACACGCATTCCAAAATCGTGGTGTTCTGGAACTCTCGGTTATGTGATCGTGTGCCCCCGTCGCTTACGATTTATGGTGATGAATGATTGACGGCCATCGTAGACATGTCAATCGGGAAAACTTCAACGAACAAGTCAATACGCGAAACTGACGTCTAACCTGTTGACGTTCGTGAACTGCTGGCAAACGAAGGACGCATGTCTACTCACGCAAATGATGAATGGTTTTAAGCCGTTAACGTCATGACAGATTGACACGTTTATAACGTTGAAAACGATATGTTTTCTTCGTCCTTCTCGTGTCAACAGTTCCAGGAGGGGAATTCGTGCATTTGCGCTTCCGTGTATATCCGTCAAAAAAATATATGCAAATGATGAATATTAAAAATTCGACACGCTGACGGACAGTCGGCGGGATTCGTCCTTTTTTTTGGAATGTTTACGACTTCGCCCTTCATCCCTATCCTTTTTTTCTTCACGAATTATTTTTTCTCCTAAATGTACTTGTCCGTAACAATATGCAAATCATGTCGTATGCCGCAATACGTACGGAAAATATGCTGGGCACATCCGAGGTGCGGACGTGACTCCATCCACAAGATGAAACCTCCCTTTCCAAAATGTTTGCAACGTACACGTAACACATTTTAATTCGACGTTCAGTTTATTTCCCGAAATCCGGGATCCCCTCCAACCTCGTCTTTTGATGTGTTTAGGCACGTCTCCGGTCAAAAGCCGATCGGGTTCATCGTTGGAAATATATAGGAACCGTTTGATTTGAACGACTTTTTTTGTTGTTGTTGTTGTCAGGCTGGAACAGAGCCAAAAAGAGCCTGTGAGAATTGCTGGAATAGTTGGCTCTGATGTGTACATTCGGTTCAGTAATGATGATTAGCTATGATGCCCCCTGCACGACCGGAATCACGAACTGATAACTGATACAGTGCGACGTATCAATTCAAGGCATTAAAAGACTGTGATCCAACTGATGTTCATTAAAAGGAAAGAGATTTAAGTCCCAAAAAAACAAATCCATTGAATTAAGAGAAACGTTTGACGCCACGTCTTTCGGGTACACGACGTCCGGCGTCCGTGACATTCAAAATCATTGAACGTCCCCAATTTCAGGACAAATCTGAGCGTTTGGCACTGCAGCCATTTTGGAGATCAATGTGGTGTAGTATGAACAATGTCCAAATCCACATCCGAACGTAACATTGTGCAATCGTCACGCACTTTATAAGAGAAGACGTGCAGTTTTATCGACGTTTCGTGAGTTTCCTTTCACTTAACGTTCCAAGTTGTTCTTCACTAAAGTACGTAGCGTAATCAGATCTGCGTACTAACAATGAAGTCGAGCAGGCAAGTAAACTTCTCTTCAACTTGCTTCATCTTATCGTTAGTATAAAACGTGAGCGTCTACCTGTTGGGGCTGTTGCGTTGAGAAATGAATATCAAATCTCGTTTTGGGATAAGTGAATTGAACTCAACTGTGAGAAGAGCGTACGATGGAACGTTATAGCCATTGGAGAAGACATCGTTCGATAATCGATGTAAAGAGGGACCCGATCATTTTCCACTCTATAGAGAAGCCACAAGAAAATAAATGAAAACGTGAAATGATCTAAACAATAAAAAAAGAAAAATGAAGGCAATAAAAAACAATAAGATGGCTGTCGTTCGTTATTGTCCATGACAACAGACAGGCTAAGAAAAAGAGGGGAAATTATTTTCTTCTCGAAATAAGGTACGTTGCGCAATAAAATAGCACACACACACAAAAAAAATGGCAACGTGATTCATTAAGTTGAAAACTGCCGAACGTGAAGAAAATTGAGGAAAATATATGAACACAGGTATGAGCAGTCAATTAAGGGAACAACATTATTAGCTAAATGCAACCCGTTAGATTCGTGCGTACTATAACGTCTCCTTTACATTTAATTGAATAAAAAAATAATAATAATCAACACTAATTGATTATTGAATTGTTAAGAGCGAGAAGACCAAGAAAGGAAAAAGGCTGAGGGACATGTTCCATGGCAAGGGCGGATCCAGGAAATGGGCATCGCTTGACACATTGAGCGAACGTCTCCCTCTAAATAAATTATTATGATATTTTTCTTAGGTCCAGTCCTTCCCTATGTTATTATTATTTTTGTTACGTATAGTATCTCGTACCATAGATGATCTATACATATAGTGTCATCAAAGATATTATTGGCAGTGTGCTCGCCTTAACTTGATCGATGATGTCGTTCGCTATAAATACACGCCATTGTATTACATGCTAAAGGGAAATCCTTCTGTATATATGGGATTCCCGTGCATTTAACAACTCGTATCAACACCAAAGAGGCTGTTGCACATCAGGCCATTAAATACGTCAAATGTTTTCAATTGTATTACACGTCACATGAAAGAAGGATATCTTTGCCCAGCTGGTTGGGTATAACCAACTTTTTTTTGACGACCCCCTGGACGACGCCAATCACAGACATTTTGAATATCATTTTGCCATCCACTTTGCCAACATCAGTCGACACACAGAATCTGGTTATGACTTTACGTTGGTGTTCAATCAGGGTCCCCTTTTCGGTATGTAGAACTTCCGTCTTTTTTCCATTATCCTGGACGTCTCTCTGTGAATACCATTGGCCAATGGAATGCAGAGAGCATTGATTCGGTCAGCCAGTGAACCGATTCCTTTGGCTTCGTTCCAGTTTATTGAACGCAAACCATGTAGGCGTGGTTGATGTTCAAACTCTTTAATGTTCCCTATTCTTATTCACGATCGAAAGCCTCCCTATCGGAATCAATCAACACGCACATATTGTTGCCATTCGAATGTTTCCAGTCGGGTACCGCGGGACTGACATTTGATTTAATTTCAATTAACCTGGAGTCAGGGTAAGGTCACCTTTTTAGTTAGCAGAACAACCTGGGTATAGTTTTGTTTCATTAAATGAATTAATGATTTCATTGTAGCAATTCATCTGTCTTTATTACCTTCTTTATTCTGTCCCTTCCCTAATTCCTTGGCAATTTGCATGCAAATGCCTCGATTAAAAAAAATTTGAATAATGATTCTTGTACAAGACGCTTGTCACTCGTCCGACTTAATGGGATAGCATTAATTATTAGACGATGAATTATTCTGTGTAACTTTGCCCTGAACAATGATTGAAGAGCATAAATGAAGACACACCAAGTCATCTTCCAGATGATTGATGAAGGACACATCATTCTAAATTGACGTGCTAAAATCTACCTCACGAATTTATTGCTCCCTTTCAGGAATTTAAACGATCGTGAATTTCAAAAGAAATTTTTTGCGTAATTTCAATTTGTTATTGATTGGCCAGTTCCTTTTGTTTTGTTTTCTTTTTCGGCTTCAACTCGCGGTACGTTGGCACACATTAAACGAAATAAATCAAGGAAGAAAAAAAACAAAGAGCTGTGCAGCTGCGTACATAATAAAGTGTCCCGCGTTCAGCCCACTCGGCTATATTTATGTACATTTGCCGATAAGAAAAAAAAAATCAGTTGCATATTTCCTTTTAAAATAACATCATATTTGAAATATGATTCGATGCCGACACGCTTTTTTCCATAGCGTGAAATTTACGTGTACATTAAAATATTCCCAATATAAAAGGTGAGTGCCGTCTCCCCCTCCCCTTTTTTATTGCCCATCACTTCGTTTTTTGTTTTTTGTTTTTTTCTAACGACATATCACGACCCCTTGGGCAGTTACCTACGGTTAACATTACGACACTCAGTTGCTTAAAGGAATTTAGAGAATCCAAAATAGATGTGTGCAGCCAACGTAAAGCTTTCTGAGAGATCCCACGTAAATATGGCGACAGATGTTGGGCGATGAGTTCCAACGGCGATGTCTTCCCCTACGTAGATACAGAGAACAGCTGTACATGTAAATCCAACATTGAAATGAAGGACTAGAGGGTATAAAAGCTTAAGGGTATCACGTTGGATAGAACTAGCTTATATTTAATATGAAAAAATGTTCTTTTCATTGTTTTTTTTTTAAATCCCACTGTCAAAATCTCGTATAAGAATTTGAATGTTTGCTATGGGGGAAGGGGTGAACAGAATTTCCAAGAATTCTTGAAATTAATAAAGAGATATTGCAGCTCAAGCTGGATAGAATTCTCGTTTGTATAGGAAATGACGCCATAAACTTTTCGTGAACGAAGGCACACCCAAAGACATTGAAAGCCAAGAAGTTTTCGAATAGGCGGCGTGTTTTGCTGTATACCCAGAGACACGAATGGTCTTATCATAATTACAAAATCTATCCGTTTTCTTCCAACCGAAATGGGTGTGTCGATAAATTTACCACGTCAAAACCAACTTTGAATCACAAAAATGTTTTTTTTTTTTGTTTCAAGGCTCTCCGTTATTAAAATTTTGTGTGAGTTTCACACAGGTATTAATGGATTACATTTGAGGTTGCTGAAGAGGACGATATTGAACTAAGAAATGCTTTTAATGTTAAAGCGAAAAAGAGGAGAGATGAAGGTCTGCCTCGTTCAACCTGAACGCAAAAATCTCCATAATAAGGCAATTGAATGAAGAAAAAAGGGCAGAGCGTTTTGTGGTTAAAAAGCCATTTGAAAAATATATATAGATGTGGGAGGACTTCAAAAAAAGTGTGTTGCAACGAAGCAATTGATTTCGTACGACATAAATGGCGATGTCTTTATTACTATACGTGTGTGTTGAGATTGCGCTTGTCAACGGTCTCTCAAAGTCAGCCGTTAAAATTTTGCAAAAATATAATTTAATGTTTCGTTCTGTGATTCAAAAGATACATGGCTATTTCGTAAGATTCAAGAATCGAACAGAAAAAAACAGACGTAGAAAAATCAAATCCAATGAAATATAGACTGGAAATAACTTATGGGCTGATCGTAAAAATGTGTGTTAGGTGTAAAATTGCTTGTTGCACCAAAATTCATTTTAGGACAGCCCACGTTTAGTTTCTTTGACTCGTTTTCCCTTTTACGAAAGAAAAGGATTTAACCCTTTTTTTCTTAAAATGGACACGTGACCTCTATTCCGGACGCACGAACGCAATCACGTGACATTGAATTATAAGAAGTAGTTGCGGAGAGCAAGACAATAGCCTCGACCGTACACCTGGTGGACGTCTGGTTTGATAAAATACCGAAAATAAACGATCCAAGATTATTCAGTTTTCAAAAAAAGAAGTTTGAATGCGTGTTGGTTGTCTGCGCATAAGAATCTTTTCTATAAAAGACTCTCTTTCGTCACATGATAAAAAAAAAGCCCAAAATAATTTTCAATCTCTATGGTTATTCTTTAAGTTAAAGGCTCGTTAGGCTTTCATCTTTCTAAAATGTGTGGAGTTTTTTTTTTAAATAAAAATATTCTCGCTAGAATGCGACCGCTTTTGTCAGAGGATGCTGGCAGTCCCTAACCACTTATATGCTAATAGGGTGAACGCACGAATTTTAAGGACAAAGAGAAAACAGGCCTATTTGAGAGCGATGGTCTGAAAAAGAAAAGCCATGCATATATAATATCCTACTGGCCTATATACATCATTAAGTATGCATAGCTCAAGATGTTCAATTCAGTCTTGTTGTTTTTTCTGTCGGTCTACTGTTGTGTAACATTTCTCCTTGTCACGGGACTTTGTCCAAAACTTTTATTTCTTCTTACCGGTTTTTTTTGGTCCTGTCGGGAGGTGATCAGTAACTCGTTCTTTTTTAAACGTGGAAACCATCAGTGAAATTTATGCACCAGACTTTGAACGATGGTCGTATATACCCAGTGAAGGGCAGTTTAACCACCACATTCTTTTGGGAAATGAATTATTTAAAGAAAAACACACACACACTTGCGGTCTATTTCTATTTAACATGCAGTGCTGTTTCACACCTAAATGTTTTAAAAACAATTTAAAAAATGTATGCCGACCTGTTTCAATTATTTGAAGATAACGATGTTGTTGATTATATCGAACCGATGCACGTGAATACAAAAACGAATGAAAGTGAAATTTCAAAATGGCACGAACTTTGTTTTATTCCAACAGTAGAAAACGATAGGTCAGTTCCAACACAGACGATGAGTCAGTCCTTGTAGTTACACACACCGCGTGACTATTCACGAAGACTGTTGGTCAATGGCCAAATGCAAATGAATGAATAATGAGAAAATGATTCACTTTTTTTTTGTCTTCCTTCTTCTCTTTGGAAAAAAAAATAAAATAAAATAAACACGCAACCTTATTTTGTCGGGATCTGAACTCGGCGCCCGACACAAGACGACTGTCGGCTAAACTTGAGAGACGACCATTACAAACGCTGCGTGTTTACTCGTGTCCACTTCTTTCCCCCATGCCCGGACACGCTCCCGCGGACATGGTAGCAAGAAAAAGAGACTGCCCGCGTTTTGCAGGAAAAAAAGGGGGGGATGCTGGACCTTGGATTTGAAAAAATCCTTCTTCATTTGGGTTGGATTATCAATGCGTACACACTGAATCTCGTTCTTAATTGCATACACACTTGTAGTTTCGTATTTTAATTGATCGAATAGAAAAGAAATTCCAAACCTCAATTTGTTTTTATGGTAATAGATTTGGATTTTCGTGGCATTGAGAACTGCATATTATTTTTATTTTTTTTTTGTTGCTTTAAGTTTTTCTTATCCAGCGGCTCTCCTTGAACTACCATGAGAATCATTGTCCTTCAAGTTTATTTGCATAGAATTGTCATATCGCAAATGATTCCCTTTTGAAAATTATGCACAAATTTTTGTCTCTCCCCACAATTTTTTTTTTTTTTGTTTCTCCCAATGTCTCGTTTTTAAATATCTTTCTTACTCTTCTTGCTCATAAAAGTCAGGGATAACAAAGAGGCCATGCCCGCTTACGCACCTATATTTTTAACTATAATCAAATTAAAGAAGAAAAGCGAGGATATCAGCAACCAGCTGTGAATCTCCATAGAACACTGTTCCACATCTTGTATGCTTACTCCATCTTACATAATAATGTTCATACAAGCAAAAAATAAATCAAAATTAAAATGTGCTCGTAAAGAAGGTCCATCCGGTTGCTTAGTTTTTCAAACGTTAAAGCTCTTATTTAGACGGGGGGTAACACTTGAACCCATTCACTTTGATCTTCGTCTTCGTTATAGCCATTGAGCACGCCCGTCTTATCTTTTTCGTTTCTCAACAAGGTCAGCATCTTGACGACGACGATTCAAAAACCTCAGATTTTTTCCACATCAAATCATTTCATCTATAAACGGCTAACACTCTCCGCCAAGTGCCATCAATTCTAACGTTGATAATCTGTTATTTTTAGAACCGTCGAGAAAATCCAATAGCCATCCCAACGGCAATAGAAATCAAAAAATAACCCACATTATTTAAAACTAGAACATTTCTTTCGTGTCTAGGCCTGTATACCCTTATGCGTGATCCTTGTAAAGGATTGCGGGTCGGACCTCGATGTTGTCTGGCGCAATGCGTGGACATGCGTTTAACACGAATATCTCAAGGGGACAAAGCTACCGGCCTGTTTTTTATTTATTTTTTTTTTTACAATTGAAATATAAAGCTTCAATGGTTTCGTGTTGTTTTACGTGACTGACCTACTTTACATAGGCCTATGGTCCCAAACTGCATCCAATTTTCTACCCGTGTAATACGTGTTTTTTTCGTGACCAGAGGCATGAGGTTTTTCTCGTTCGATATGACATTGGATGCCCGTATTCTTAAAAATGTTTCTAATATTGGCGAAGAGTATGTCTGATTGAAATTCAACGTTGGGACCGAGCCAGTCTAAATATATACACGTCTTTTGAACATTTCAGCTATCACGAGGTCAATAGCACAGCAGGCTGTTTGATCTGGGTTTAAAAAAAAAAATCGATAACTGGTCACTATCAAATGCTTCTCTGCTCCGTTACGTACAACCAGTCTTAACAGGAAGGATGTTGTTTACATCTCGCTGTACGCGCGTCTGTACGTAATCAATCAACGATATCAGCGTAGCGCACGTGATAGATGTGCGGATTCATAAACAATCGAATACTACAAGGCAATAATCGATATAATGTTTGAGCCACAGAAATAAAAGCCGACATTATTGGCAACTGTGTGTTGTTTATTTTTTTTTTCTCCACCATTAGCGTGACGTACGTTAAAAGTAACTTGATCCCTTTTTTTGTTCTTTTCTTGAAGGCAACAATCGCCAGAGGAGGAACACGGTAGACTTCTGTGTATAGAGCAACAGATAAGAAGATTAGTGGTAAGGAAAGAAATCTATTCTCATGTGTTTTTTGTTCTTTTACGTAGTCGGCATAATTAAATGACAAAGATTGGCCAGCTCAAGGCTAAATTGATGATTTAGCAATTGTTACCGCTACATAGTTTTTCTGTTTTTTTCGGGAACAAATTACTGGAACAGATCTTTTTGGATAACCAGCAAACAGGTTCGGGTTTTTCCCAGCAAAATAAGAACAAAAATGTGCACGTGTAACGCATTAACGAAATCTTTTTTTTTAACAAATGTTGTGCTACTATGTCCCCACGTCTTGCTTCTAATGAATCCTAGTTCGTGTCCCGCCATATGACCAGTAGTGACCTTTCATGTCAACGTCTCTTTAAAATCATTCTGGCAAAATCATCTCAACAGCAAAAAGTAATCAATTTTGAAAAAAAAAGCGTATAACATTTATCTTTGGCCATCAGTTTTCTTTCTATTTCAAGAGCTTCTTCGTTCCAACAGGATGTGTAATTTCATCCTGGAGGGGCATCAACGATCTCTATCGAACTAAAGGTAAACACTGAGAAAGGGGGGAAAGAACATACCAGTAGGCAACTATTATCTGACCTGTGTAGTTTGTTTGTCCTCGTTATGTACACTATTTGATATATTTACTCGTTTTTATTTGTCAAATTCTCAAGTGCACGACACACAACGCACTCTGTAATGGTGCTTACACGAATCCATCTGGCCCAATAAAAATGAAAAAAAAAAAAAACATTTATTGCAATCCGGGAAAAAAAATATCACTTACGTTTCACCCCATTGTGTTGCATGACGCAGGTTCAATCCATTTTCAAATCAGGAAAGAAAAAGAAAAAAAAAAAACGTTTTCTTTTGTTGATTGTTTAGCTTGCCGTTGTGGTGATCACGAACGACTGAAAAAAAAATAAATCACGCGGTCTTTTTTGCCGTTCGAATCGATGACGTCATACGTGTCTATGCAAAATCAATATACTCAGCACAATCCGTCATCAATTGCACAGATTGGACATTGATCTGAACTTTTCTATTGACAAATGCATCTCTAAAACGTGCTACGCATCAGGCACGCATTATGTTTTTACAATCAAGTAAAGGTCACATATTATGTAGATGAAAAAGAATCGATACGCTTTTTATTTTCTTAAACCATTAGCTTGTGCATCCGACGAACTCAGCGACCACTTGGTTAATCTTATTGCGTGCAGAGAGGGAAGAGAGGCTGCGGGCTCTTAGAATCAAACCACCCCGTACGTGACAAAAGGCAGTTCACGACGACCTGGAAGATGATGCAGGACGGCCTTATTCATCTAGCATTAGAAACATATTTTTTCAAAGAATATAAAAAAAAAGCTCTTCCTTTTTTTTTTTTACATAGAATTATATGCCTTGTTAGGTAGCTAGTTGCCTTCTTTTCTGGTATTTACATTTGATTGAAAATGGAGATGAATAGAAATATTGTTGTGATATTCCGATAATTTTCTTATCTTGCCTGTTCATTTCGTTCTAATTTTTTGCTCAATTTTCTGGAATTCATTTTATCTTCTCCGGCATTTAAAATATAATTTAGTGAGTCACAGGAATCGACACAACGAACTTAATTTCGTGTAAGCGAAAAAAAAACTTTTTGTATCCTCTGATGCAAGGTAAAGCCATGTCATTTTGCATTCTATGAGCCTCCGTTTCGGCATTTCCACAGTGACACTTGTGTGCCAGGAGGTGCGAATGAAATTGATGACTTTATTGACTAAAGAAAGCCGTCAGCAAAATGTCTCGACAGCACATTCCTCCACTCGTTACGTCTTTTCCTCGCTTTGACTAAGTTTTCAGGCATATCCCCGCTAGACAGTGCACACATGCACGTATAAGATAAACGACGGAATAATCTCGAAATCAATTAGACTCTATTCAGTGCGTTGCTCAACTGTCAAATAACGAAAAAGTCTGTCGAAGCAAAAAATGAACGTGTACGAAAAATGTTGACAAAATGATTTTGCATGGACCCTGTGTTATTTGAAGAAAATCATTTCTAAACAATGCACATCTATGTATGCCAGAATTCGTCTGCTATTCAAACGCCATATGGAGTAAACTGCGTGAACAATTTGGGCTCGTCCTGGTTAATGAGCGACTTCCGAGTCTGGGACTCTTTAACCTGACGACATTGTGCTCGGTACGTTCTGCTGCCAGCAGAATTTAATCAGTTGATCTATACAGAGCGACTGTGCTGTTGAATTAGGTCAATCAGTTGACGCATCCGTTCAGTAAAACGACAATCGTCCTTTGTCACCTTACATCGGGCTGTGAGCTTTGTTCTCAGTAGTCTCAACGTTCAATAATCTTCGTTTCGAGAAAATGTGCGAGCTGTCTGCTAAGAAATGAAGATCCCATTATAGTGGGAAAAACTTGCCAATCCACGCAAATCTTGTTGCAAAATTACTCGTTCTAATCATCCATTATTCTCTCTCATCTTAACTTCTTTATCTGAGTCAATTTCGTATGAATCCTGCCTAAGGTATATTGCTAAACTCGAGATCCTCTTATGTTTGTACAGCTCACTGTCCCCAGATTGATGTAGTCTACTCGCTGGACTTCTTTCTCCACGAAATACGTCTGTATTTCTCAGAAACTGGTGTTCTGCAACAGGCTTTTTCTGGTCTCAATGTCCCCGTTTTCCGTTTCATCCCTCTAATAGCTTCGTTTTATAACGCAGACATTTTGGTACGTACCTCCTTTCTTTTCTTATTATTTCAGTTGTTTGCTCACTGTCTTCCACGAAAAACGTGGGAGAGATCTCCTCTCCTTATCAGTCATGCCTAAGCCCAACCATGGGGTCATATTGGTAAAGGATTGGTGCAAACAAAAAAAAGTTATTTACAAATTTCGTTTGACGAAATATATGCTGCATGAAAGCTGCATTTTAAGTCTTGCCTAAACATCCGTTACTAAGACAGACAGCGTGTGACAGATAGTTTTCATTGGTATGTAATATGCACGTTTGGCCTGTTTTCTACCAACGTTTGTTGATAGAATGCAACTGAACTCGGGCTTTATGCAAGATCGACCTATTCTCTTTTGTCTTCTTGGAAGTGTCTGACCTCGAAGTTGACGTGCACTGGCAATTGATAGCTCGTCTGTTGGGGTCGTCGTGTACAACGTAAACAATTTCCAGTGGCCGTTACAAGTTCAGTGTACACAGAAATCGGTAGTTATTTTGACGTCGTCTTTGAAAAAAAAGGAGTATGCCTAATGGAAAACTGGCGCGCAAATGTTTGATGAAAAGAAATTCAACTCTTACAACCTTTTTACTTTAAAACTTCTACCTTCATAAATGAATATCTATAATCTTAAATTTAAATAATGGGAAATAAAGAAAATGAGCAAGCAACCGAGCATTTTTGTCAATTTGTCGTAATAAAATTGGCGGCGATTATTTAGGGGTGGTTTTCCAAGCTATTTGCATAGAACTGGCAACACATAAGAAAAAAGAAATCAAACTTCCATTTTTCAAGGGAACCGCGACGCGAGGACTAGCTGGAGTAGCCATCTGCACGTGGATTGATTTTCCTCACCGGCCCCATTTCATTTTCATCGTTCAGAATCATTATCTATACATCATGGTTGAAGAAGAATACTTTTGGGGTAACATTTTAAATTTTGTTTCAACTGTGCAGTCATCAGTTTCGACGCTTTTCCCGCGTGACAAGTTAATGGCAGCTCAGCCCCGTCTGATAAAAGATGCCGGTCGCGTGTTCTTTCTTGTAACTGAAAGATGGCCGCCCGCTGTTGCTAATATCTGCTACACAGTGGTGTGTCGTTTCGTTTGGGTTGTGTAGGGGGCACTTTGTCTGTTGGCTAGGTTTCTCCAGTTTCTAGTGGTGACTATCTAACACATTTCTCGTCTCCTTTAGGTGTCCAGCTCGATGCCAAAACCAAGGAAATTGAATGGAATCCGGAGAAGAACTTTCCCAAAGAAGAGAAAGATGATGGTATGCCCATTCCACGCCACAGCCTCATGATCAAGCAGGCCATCCTCAGTCATGAAGCAGCTGATGGAGAGATTGCTGTCATAGAAGCGGAAGCAGTTGGTTATGCACAGGCCAATATCAAAACCCTCATCTCAGTTTTGGTTCAAGGGAAAGACCATCAACGATCCCTCGACTTGGTTTTTCATGATGCCCCTGTCAAACTCAGGCTAGTCAAAGGTTCTGGGCCAGTGCATTTGGTTGGTGCTCATGGTGTTGGTATGCATTGCAAGTACGGTATTTTACCTAACTTCAAGACTAATTTCCTTTTCTCTAATAGCATATCGCTATATGGGTGAGGATGACAGTTCTGATGATGAAGATGGCATGGGAGAAGAAATGGAAGATGAAGATGATGAAGAAGAAGTTGATGTCAAACCCCCTAACAAGAAACTAAAGAAAGAAGAGACTCCCGCCAAGGGAAGTCCATCTAAACGAGGTGGCAAGAAATAGCGGGAAATTCGATCAATCAAGCATAAAATGGTGCTTCAAAGCGAGATCTGCTGGATTGCTCAATGATATACAAAATGTCATCTTTCAAAGGGATAGAGCGGCCAGTAGTTTTGCTTTTAAGTAAAACAAAATAGCTTTAGATCCAATTTTCCAAGTTTTCTTGTTTTCTTTTTCTTTGTTTTAAAAAATGATGTCGAGCTTTTTCTCGTGGTTTGTGAGGTTGAGTGAATCGCTCCGGGCCTAACGTGCTGCTCGGACCCTATGAATGAGACAAATACAAATGGTTGTCTCCATTGAAGGATAAAACAGTGGTGTTTGTTATGTGGTGGGAAAGTTTTACTAGAATGTTTTTCAAACCAGCCAAAATATGTTAAATTGTATTGAGATAAATAGTGATGCCATTTTAGATCACTAGTAAATCAAGCAATAGAGGACGCAGACTCCCAGTGGCCAGGCAGGTTTAGTGGTTAATCGATAGTGCAATCTGATTATTCAGTAGTGTGCGGTATGGGGTCTCATGAAGATGCAAATAAGACGTTAGAGGTACCTAGTTGTAAGTTAAGCAAGTAATAGGTAATGTGTAGGGCATTTTCGTTTGTGTTGTTTAACATGTTTTTCTTTCCAATCATTTGAATGCGGTATGAGTGTTTGGTTTTTTTATTTGTATTTTGTCCTCTTGGAATTCAGGAAGAATTTTTAATTCGTCAATTCATTTCCATCAGGAATTTGTCCAACGTTGTTTTATTCCGTTAGTCCTAGGGAAAAGTCTGTGGTTCATGAAACCACCACTTGGGAAAAAGGTACTGTCATCGTCACACTAGGGATGACTATGACGTCAACAAATTACGGTTTGAGCACAAGCAATTGTTGTTTGCTTCCACCATTATCATTCCCCTAAACTAAATTTACGCGTTTGCAACGTAGAAGGGAAACATACACGACCAACGGCGAAACTTGAAAGAGTTTTTGGAACAATTTGAAGTGAATTAGGCACACTACAGAAAAGTAAAATGGACCTTGCCCTCAGTTTGTTTGGAAATCACTCCACAGAAGGATATATTTCTGGCAAGGATATAGCATTGGTTAGTCATTTTGAAAAATTGTATATTACTTTAAAGTAGCAATTGAACACAAATATTAACTGAGCTTCATGATTTTTACTTCCAAGCAGAACTCTCAGGTTGCTTGTGCCGAAGATGATGATGGTGAATTCAATATTGACGTATCAGAAGGGATTACAATATCTGGAGATGGACAAATTCCTCCAGGACTAATTAATCCAGGTGGGCCTTTCTCAGCACTCATTCCTTCTATGGTTCCACAAGAGATATTAGTCAAATTAAATAACACAAAAGAAACTGAAGATCCAAATGAACAGCCAGAGTTTAGGTAACAAAGATCAAAGACAAAGACAAGGAATCTACTGCAAACAAAAATGATCAATTATCTGTTCTAGATTTGATGAATTTGGTTTTCGTGTAGAGGAGGAAGATGGTCCAGAGCCAGTATCTAACAAACTATTAAGCACACCATTTATAGAAGATCCACAGCAGAGGTATTTCAAAATCGTAAAATTTATACATACATTCAAAATACAGACATCTGTTTTCAAGATTGATGTGGATTGCATATCTGGAATTTACACACAATACTGAAGTTGGAGATTTGACATGGGACAAAGTGCAGCCTCGATTACTGCGTACAGAAAAGCTTTGCAATATGGTCAGAGCTGGCATCCCACATTCTCTGAGATCTCAGATTTGGATGAGGTTGTCTGGTGCATTGGAGAAAAAGATGAATTCTGATGTCTCTTACAAAGAAATAGTCAGAGCTTCGTCAAATGATCATCTGATGGTGTCAAGGCAAATTGAGAAGGACCTTTTACGAACGTTACCCAGCAATGTCTGCTTTTCTCTCCCCCAAGGAACAGGGATCGCGAGGTGAAAAGACAGTTTTTAAAATGCAAGCAAGCTGACGAAACTTTGAACCATGACTTTTTAGGTTACGCCGAGTATTACGAGGAATTGGGTGGTTGTATCCTGACTTGGGTTACTGCCAAGGAGTAGGTGTAATCGCTGCGGTTTTTCTATTACTTCTCGAGGAAGAGGATGCCTTTTGGTTATTGTGCGCCATTGTAGAAGACTTACTTCCAGCATCCTATTATACACCTTCATTGATTGGTTAGTTAAATATTCATTTACCACGAGAACTTTTAAATGACTTCAGTTATTTACTCAGGTGTCCAAGCAGATCAAAGGGTACTGCGACAATTACTTGTTAATTTTTTGCCTTCAGTTGATACGCTTTTACGAGATCACGATATCGAACTCTCTCTCATCGCCTTGCCATGGTAAGCAGTGGATTTGCGTGGCAGAGCTTCCGTGACTATATATTTCCATGTTTTTACACTATAGGTTCGTAATCTTTTTACGTCGGTGTTGCACATTCGTGTTTTGCTACGCGTTTGGGATTTATTTTTCTGCGAGGGCTCAGTGGCCATCTTCCGAATCGCCTTAGCTATGATAAAAAGCCACGAGCCGCAACTAAGAGAACTACAAAATTCAGCAGATATCTTTAACGCTTTATCAGACTTACCACGCCAAATTCATGAGGTTGATGAACTGCTAGACATTGCGTATTCTTTAGCCGGCTCTTTTAGCGATGTAACGCTCGATAGTTACCGTCGCCGTCATTTGGCCTACCTAATGTCAGATCGCGGCACATTAGTAGGCAATCCAGAATCAGCGGCCAATCTACCTAAGCAACATTTGAGCCGGTAAGTTTTATTGATGTTCGCCTGGTTCCGGTGAGATCCATTTCTTAAATACCGCCCAATTTCTAGGAGAAAAGTCAAAACGTCCCGCCCATTGCTACAAATGTTACTTTTTGGCGACGAAGAAGATCAAGATGATATGCGATCAAAGAACATCCGCCAAACTGGTTGGCCGAGCACCTTTGGTTTCACAACACGATGCAGTTAATATTTTTTTATCTCTCCATTTGATTTTTCAGAGGTCCTTGTCGATCTTCGGGAGGCAGTTCTGCAAATAGGTCGCCACTTCCAACTCTCAGATGCTAGGTTGGCTCATCTACCTCTAACACCGGACTATTCCATGGAAAGTCATACCCAAGACCACGAAATTTACGCTGGAGTGATGCGTAGTAAAAAGAGGAGAGCGAAAGCTTTGCTGGATTTTGAACGGCACGACGATGACGAGCTTGGATTCCGCAAAAATGATGTGATAACAGTAATCAGTCAAAAGGTATACCCAACAAAGACTAATTAAAAACTATTATCTTATTGAACAAGGGAAATAATGTTGTTTTGTTCCACAAGGACGAAGACTGCTGGATTGGAGAGTTAAACGGACTACGTGGTTGGTTTCCTGCAAAATTTGTGCAATTACTCGATGAGCGTTCTAAACAGTACAGTAGTGCTGGGGACGATTCCATAAACGAAAACATAGCGCATCTAGTTCGCGGTACTCTGGCACCTACAATCAAACATGTTTTAGAACATGGCATGAAGAAAGCTTCAATTTTAGGTAGGTTTGCGTGTTGTACAGATACTAAGTCGGAGCAGTAGATTATACCCGTCATTTTGTTCCGACTACATCAGGCACAACTTGTCACCCTTGGCTATTCATTGAAGAAGCTGCTAGCAAAGAAGTCGAGAAAGACTTTGCTTCGGTTTATTCTAGGTTAATACTATGTAAAACATTCCGGCTGGACGAAGATGGAAAGGTCCTTACCCCAGAGGAGGTTTGCTAATAGAAGAAACATCAATTAGTGTATTAATAATTGTTGTAATACTTTTCTGGTATCTTTTAAGCTTTTATACAGATGTGTTCAAGCCGTAAACATCACACACGACGTTGTTCATGCTCAAATGGATGTGAAACTGAGGAGTCTCATATGCATGGGTCTTAATGAACAAGTCCTCCACCTTTGGCTTGAAGTCCTTGGTTCAAGCATCAGTACAATCCAAAAATGGTGTGTTTGTTTTTTTAGCATTAGGTGTTTCATAGAGTTAACATTTGATTGTTTGGCAGGTACTATCCTGGCAGCTTTTTAGCCAGCCCTGGTTGGGTACAGGTTAAATGTGATCTACGAGTTTTGACCCAGTTTCCGTTCAATTTGAACCTCGAGTGGGAGCTACCTGCCAACAAAAAGAATGTCAATCGGCAACCCTTGAAAGAAGGCGTACGTGACATGCTAGTGAAACATCATCTTTTCAGCTGGGATTTGTGAATTCGCTACCACACTCCACCCACGCCACTATTTATATATAACTTATTGTTTCCGCAATCTAAATCCATTTTCAGTTTACATTTTTTCTCTTATCTAGTCTGCATTTCTGCCTTTAAAAAATCATAATACATATTTTTGAATGTTCAAAAAAAAAAATAAACATGACAACAGTTATGAAAACTCAAAACTTCGATTAATCGATAATGACGAACTATCGATACGGTAGTCCCCCTGGCGGGCAATAACAGCATTTCATGGCGTCCTGTTCCTGCCTATGACTTTCTTCGGCGGTGTTGAGTTTGTGTCTGTGAAAAATTTCATGTTCAATCAAGTCGACTAACGTGGAATTCCGTGTGTAATTGAACAAATACTTTATCCTCATTCCTGGCTATGGTGAGTAGTGTTCATTAGCGTTAGGTTTCAACCGGCATTCGGTTGTTTGGTTTGTTGACAACACCTTATGCACGGACGGCCAGAGAGGTTTTGGTGTGTTGTAGTGTGCGACTCGACAACTTCATGTTTTTCTTTACCCCTTGTTTTGCTGCGTTATTACTGGGCGAAAGTTAACTCCTTTTCCATCTACATTTAAACAACGTAGTGTGTCTTTTCAAATTTCATTCGAGTCGAGTGTTAAGTTCCTCCGGTGTCCATGTTCTCTCGTCTGTGTTTCTGTGAGTGGGAAACCTTGTGGCCAACAACGGCGATGTACCAGTAAAGTCAACACACACATCTAGCCTTGTATTTCTCTCTTGTTACAGAAGCTAAGAAGGAAACTAAAACATAGTTGAAGAACATTTGGAAAGAAAAAACGCCGTGATTATCTACTCGGTGTAGAGGTAAGGAATATCTACAGTTGATGTTCTAAATGTTCTCTGTAAGGTATTTTTGTTTTACGAAGTACGGGGTATCGAGTAGATCTCGCACTCCCTTCAGGCGATTTCAGATCTTTTTTTTTCTTTTTTGTAATTCTCTCTCTAGCGCGCTCTCCCCTCTCTTTCTCTCTGTTCAGAAGACTCGTCTCATTAAGATCCCTCCACAGTTTTTCTACCTGTGCGCGTGCCTTTCTTTTTCTATGCATATACCTTTTTTTTTCTGTTCTGCATCCGGCCTCTGTCAGGGTTTTTACACCTTTCCAGTTTTTAGCTGAAGAAGTCGTCTTCCAAAAAAATGGCAAACATTTTGACCGGATACTTAAAAAAAATAATAAAGTAACAAATAATGCCGGATGGAAAAGCCGGAATTGAATTGAGTATAATCTTTCTTCCAACGGATGTGCGGGGGGGAAGAAGAGGGGGGAGATGCTGGGCCTAGTATTGCGCTGCCGATGGATTTCTTTTATTCTCTTTTTATTACAATTTTTCCCTTCCTTCTCTTCTCTTTTCCCCTCTGTCGTGCACCTTGCTCTTCTTACGATCAATACTGCACACATACGTATACGCTAACAGAGGGGAGGGAAAACGAGGGACGGGTGGTGGAGGGAGGGAAGGAGGGGTTGGCAACGAATAGACACAGAAACTGTAGGAAGAAGATTAGAAGAGAATAAGAAAAAGAAAAGAATCTTATTTTGTTAATTTGGATGTTCATCAAATATTGGTAAAAGCCTGTTGTCTTCATAATTCCCCTCGTCTTTCAGTCTTCTGCCAGCATGAATAATTAGATGGGGAGCACAAGGAAGCGTTGGGTTGTCATAGCAAACGGCGGGATATTTGTTGCCCTGCCAACCGATGGAACTAATCCAGTTCTTCATTTGAATTTTGTTTGCGAGCAGACTGGATAGCAGCAGTCTCACTGTGGAGAGCCATCAACCACCCTGGAGCCACTTACAGCCTCGCTCCCTACCCCGGACTCGCTGAACCCGCACGGTGGTCCAGGAGGACAGGGGCTGAATAACGCGGGACCCGGTCCGGGCACGCCTCTCTATCCTGGTCCGTCGCCTGGACCGGGCCCCGGCCCGAATCCGGGATTCGCTACACCTACACACGGGGGAGGCGGGGGCGGGCATACACCACTTCCTGGACAAGGTAGTCACTTCGTTCACGGACCGCCTAGTTACAACTCGTCCCCCGTCCCGCCTGGACCCTCCACCCCTGGGCAAGGCGGAGGAAATTCCAACCATTTCCCATCGCCAGGACCCGGTTACAATCCTCAGGGAGGACCAGGAGGTAAGAACGAAACTTTTATTATTGGAAATAGCTTTTGATAAAAAAAAAAATCGCCAATCTAATCTAAAATTGTTCGCATTGTAGGACCGGGTCCTCATTTTAACGGACCTTCAGGCGCTCCTCCTCCGTTTGGATCGCCCTATCCAAGCCCCGGAAGTGTCGGTCCAGGTCCAGGCGGAAATTCGGGACCTCACCCTCCTCAGGGACACCCGGGATTCCCAGGTGGCTCGCATCCACAGTTCGGGCCAGGCCCGAACGGTGGCCCAGGTGGCCATCCGGGTTTCGTAGGCCACCCAGGACACGGACCAGTCATGCCGAGCGTCATGGCCAGCCCGATGGGCGGGCCAGGAGGTATGGGTGGCCATCCGCCTAACATGGGAGGTGTTGGACCTCCAATGGGTGGACCTGGATCGGGACCTGGTGGACCCAATCCCGGAATGGGTCCAATGGGTGGACCGGGACCTATGGGAGGAATGGGTGGACCAGGGGGACCTATGGGTGGACCAGGAGGACCTATGGGTGGCCCGCCTGGTCCTGGTATGGGTGGACCCGGAGAAAGAATAGACCACCCCGGAGGTCCACCTTTCTTCAACAGAAGGCATCCTGGTCCTTACTTTAACCAGCCGGATTACAGAATCTACGAACTAAATAAACGATTGCAGCAGAGAACCGAAGTAGTTGCAATGGTAAATTTTGCTTAAGTCATTCCACTTTATTTTGAGAGTATTTTTCATGATCCATGTTTTCTTGCTTGCGATTTTTATTGACAGGAAAGTGATAATCTTTGGTGGGACGCCTTTGCCACCGAGTTCTTCGAGGACGATGCCACTCTTACATTAACATTTTGTCTAGAAGACGGACCCAAACGATACAGTGAGTTTGGATTGCATTTCTTTTTGCAATACAACAAACGTTCATTTGTTAATGTTTTTTCAGCTATCGGTCGGACGTTGATTCCCCGCTATTTCCGCACCATCTTTGAGGGAGGCGTAACCGAGTTGAACTATCAGCTACGACACGCCAAGGAGTCCTTCCACCAGACAACCATCACTTTAGATTGCGATCAGTGCACTATGGTCACTCAGCACGGAAAGCCCATGTACACCAAAGTCTGTACCGAGGGTCGTTTGATATTAGAATTTACCTTCGATGATTTGATGCGCATCAAGTCATGGCATTTTGCTGTTCGAACACACCGAGAGCTCGTTCCCAGGCACGAGTAAAAACTGTTACCTCTTTTGAATGCAGCATCTTTCACGATCTTCATTTACTAATCTTTTTATGTATTTATCACGATAGATCTGTGTTGGCCAGCCAAGATCCTTCCTTGTTGGACCAAATGAGCAAAAATGTAACGAGGCAGGGAATTACGCCTGCCACCTTAAACTATTTGAGAGTAAGTCGTTTGTTCTTGATTTCGAGTGACATGAATCTAATTTGAATGATTGTATTTCCTTTATAGTTGTGTGTCATCTTGGAACCCATGCAGGAGCTTATGTCCAGGCACAAGGCTTATGCCCTCAGTCCACGGGACTGCCTCAAAACCACCCTTTTCCAAAAGTGGCAAAGAATGGTTGCCCCACCTGGTACGAATCAATTGAAATACACAATTTTTTGTTTAAGTTATTATTAACGTTTCATTTTTATTGACAGAAACTCAAAGGCCTCCAAATAAACGACGTAAGCGCAAAGGATCCCAAACTGGGGGAGGCGCGGGAATAAATCAAACTCAACCGGCAGCGCCCAACAAGAAACGATCACCTGGACCCAACTTCTCTCTAGCCTCTCAGGTATTTTGCTTTATCTAATTGAATTAAGATCAGCTTGTTACATTTGTCATTTTGTTGCAATGAAAGGATGTTATGGTAGTTGGAGAGCCGTCGCTTATGGGTGGCGAATTTGGCGATGAGGATGAGCGATTAATAACTCGATTAGAAAACACCCAGTATGACCCAGCCGTCTCTCTAGACGATCCTTCCGGCGGCGGCGGAGGTCCACCCTCCGCCCCTCCCTCCCAGTTCAACAGTGGGCCGCCTGGTAATTATCACGCTTTGAAAATTTCGTATCCCTCCCTTTTGTTTTGGTTTCCATTGACCGTAGTGAAATTTTCTTCTAATCAGCTGAACTTGGCTGCAGGACCTCAGGGACCGAACGATCCCAGTCCGTGGGGCGAGGTTCAAAAGCAGGGCGGCGGAAATAAAGGTGGTGGAGGAGACGCAGGGAAGAAAAGCCCAGCAGTAAGCCAGTGAGAAGACATTTTTTATTCAAACACAACATTCAGGTAAGTGGTACAAGATTCTTATCTTGATTTTTTGTTTATTTTTTAAATGTATTTATAATTTCTCTGTTCAGGCGAATCTCTCAAATCAGTCCCCCGTAGAAAATGAAGCCGAATTATATCCATCATTTGTAGTCTTCATGCGATTGCCAAAAATGGGGAACTGATCCTTTTTTTTTCGTATGTGGTTTTCATCTGAGAAAACGAAACAAATTTTACCATCTGATCGGCAGCCAAATCTGTGGAATCATTTCTGTATACAAAATGTGCAAATGATTTGGTGTTAAGAAACGGCCGCCTGTGTCCATCCCATAATACTTTGATGTTCTCCTTGCCCTTTGTCTCTTCCTCGCCCCGTGCATCCCGTTCCAATGGGGATTCTTTTATTATTATTATAATCAGTGTCATGAAATGTCATAGAGCGTGCAAATGGGTCTGTCGTATGTATTGTGTATTGTGGTGACACCTTTTGAATCTATCCTCCCTCATCCCTTCTCTCGTTTCAACCCATTCTTTGTTTCCCGTT
Organism: Daphnia carinata; assembly: GCF_022539665.2. NCBI lineage: Eukaryota > Metazoa > Arthropoda > Branchiopoda > Diplostraca > Daphniidae > Daphnia > Daphnia carinata. The sequence goes on along the minus strand of NC_081339.1, from coordinate 3,577,993 downwards.
CTGTTTTTTTTTTCACCCTTTTTTTTTGATTCAGTGAACCGGAGGATAAAGTGACAATACATCTTTACCCATTGTTACCTCAGTTTCGGATGATCTGAAGTAACAGACATTTAATAATCCTTGCTTCGTATGTTACAGTAAATCGGGCGCTGCTAACGTTTAAATTGACAGCTGTTGGATTTTCCAGGATCGTTTGTACTTCCCTTCCGTAAACTAGGTAAGAAGAAAGAAACGCTTTTTCAAAGTGAAGAAACACTGAAGAACACCAAAAGAAATCCTACACTGGCAGCTGTCGAGGAATTGCAGGATGTCGTCCAGAATTGAATCTTTAATGACCACAACTTGTTTGGCCATATTCTCCAGTAAGGACATGAGGCATCTCTTAGCGTAAAACCTAGCCCGGAAATTCAGGTAAAATGCAACTTAAATACGTTATCTTCCAAAAATTGCTACAAAAATTCTCTTACCAGGTATCGGTCCCAAGCTTCTGATGATATGGTTCCAGACTTTTGATCACGCGAGAGATGCCAAATTCGTAGTTGCCTTTGGAACAATACAGTGTCCTACGGAAGAGACAATCAGTGAAAGGATATTGATACATCGTTGGCCTGTTCTACATACCCAATAACCAGGTTAACTATAGACAAATGAAAGAACTTGGATTGAGGATTTTCAAGACTTTTCTGCTCTTCTTCTTTCTCTAGTTTCCTAAGAAGTTCTTCAGCTTCTTCGTTTTGTGACGTCACGAGATAGCAAACGCATAAATTGGCAAGCACCACGGCACTGACATCCAAGATCTGCAAGAAAAACACTTCATCAAGGTGATACAACATTTTACCATATAAAATAAACATACATTATCGTAATTTTGCTTAACCAGGGGCTCGTAGAAACTTGTGGCTTCCCGAAACTTGCTTTCTTGCATGAACAAAGTGTGCGCGACATTCAAACGCCAGACATCTGCATCTCCGCAAAGTTCTGCCGACTGCCGGAAAAGTTTCTCTACTTGAACGTAGTTTTCTCGATCCCAATAAATTTTAGCTTGATTCATCAAAACGGGCAAGTAACTACCGTAAAACATCGCTTAACAACTGGAATTTAAGGTAAGTTCAAAACCCTTATATTCTTACGTCTCCATGGCTTGTTCGTGCGCGAGCCCAGCTGCACTGATGGCGTGCGAACTCTGTTGTCGTCGAGCTTCTTTCAAGTTCGTACCGGTACGTCGAACCGTCTCCCCGTATCGAACACAAAGAGCGTCAAACTTGGCAAAGGCCTCTTCCGGTGACGTTTGCTGAATGATGAGCGCCTCGAGAAAATCAAACACGTACTAAAAAGAGAGAAACGTCGATCGTTAAAAAGCGTAGTGACGTAAGAGAATTGTTTACCGGACTAAGGTGTTTGTAAGTCATGTCTGCGTGCTCCGCCATCAAGTCGGCAGCCAAGTCGAAATATTCGTATTTACAGTAGAGGAGAAGCAGATTGGCGAATGTTTCAGGCGGGCAAACCAATGGCCCGGCACCAGTCAGTCGTGCCTCGGGATTTTCAAGTTGCTGTTGCATTTGTGTTACTTGCTGTAAGAGGAGGAACTGAAGTTTGTCGAAACTTTCACTCGGATTAGCATCGGCTGTTAATAGCGCCATGTTATGTAACGTCACCGGATCTAATTCCGATTCCAGTCTGGGGGGCATATCCGTCAGCGCTTCTTTGGCTCCGTCAACTAAAGAATGAATGGGTTACTAAGTAATGGATGATGAAACTGAAAAATAGATGCCTTACAATTCTTTAGTTGATACTCTGTTGCAGCTTTAAGATTGAAAGCTTCAACAAGGGCACTTTTATGTAGCGCTAGCGTGTTGCCAACCGACCGAACTTCCAATCCTTCGGTTGCCATGCCTACACTCAATTCCGGGTGATCTCGAATCCCGCGTTCGATAATGTCAGCGATAGACTTGATGGCGGGTGCGTATTCTTTCATTTTGTAGTGGCACACTGCCACATTATAGAGTAATTGGGGTTCGAAACCCGATACATGCACGGCACTTTGGAACTTGTTCAAGGCTCTTGAATAGTCTTCCTCCTACAAATTTTCGTAACATTTCTCGAGAATTTACATGCGGAATGCGAACGTATTTGAAATGCGCTTACTTTGAAACGGATACATCCCATGTTAACTAACGTATCAACGTCATTGCTGGAGCTCAGGGCAAAACATGCGTTCACGGTATTCATGGCTGCGGCCAAATCATCCTCGGCAAAGCGAATGGCTGCTTCTAGTTTTAACACTTTGCCCTTGAGTTTAGGATCCACGATTTGATTGCAAACCTTCAACGAGCTTCCATAAAGGCCGGCTTCGTAGAGCGACTGGGCCCAGTAGAGTCTATTTACAAGATAGAAGTAGATTAAAACCAACGAAATGCGGATATTTAGCTAACCATAGAACGACGTACTTGTATTCTTCTTGCTCGCTATAAAGACTGTACAGTTGTTCATAACAACTGGCAGCATTGAAAAAATCCTGGATTTGGAAGCAGCAATATCCTAATAATGACAGCCCTGCTTTTGACTTAAAGAAAAGAGACGTTTAAAACAGTTAGGTAACTTAATTTGCACTGCGTTTGCGTACTGTTGGGTTGGCATCCACAATTGTGACAAGGGTGGTGATAGCGTCGTGGTATCGCTCATCTTTGATCTGTTTGAAAGACATAGAAAACATTTTTGACGTTACAGATTAGTGATGCACATTTGTGTATAAAGTTACCATACTGTAGATCGTTTTTGTGAATTCGCCGTCTTTAATGTTATTGAAAGCCATGTCTAAACTCGCTGAAAAATCTTTGAAGCAAATCTAGTGAATGAAGTCGTACAAAACCCAATGTTTTTGTTTGAAACTGGTTGCCATGACAACATCACTAGGTGAACCAGTAAAAACCTACTGCGTGTTTTGTTGTTAAAACAAGTTTCATTCAATGGAATACTAAACTAGGTTAGCAACACGATCACTTACACCGTAAAGAAATCTATTCGTTTTGTAGAGGAAAATACACCGACAGCTAGGACACACAAATACACCCACACCACTCATTTAAATGGGACGAAAAAAAGAAAGGCTATTTTGACAGGGATTTGATTGACTAGTCGAGGATTACATTTCCATTTGCCTACACGCGTACGACGACAATTATAATTAGAAATAGACTCTGTTTCTATCTAGAATTATCGAGTAGGGTACATCGAAGGCACAGTCGATCGCATTACATGTAAAGGTCGGTGGATGAAACGAAGTTCAAAAAAGGTGAGAAAAATGAGAACACATCGTACCCAGAAAGGAAATCAAAAGCAGATTAACTTATGATTTTAAACGGACATAAATGCCTTAAAAAACACACCTTGTGAACTCGTGGCAGTTAACGCCTGTACCCAAAGACAGTAAGCTCACTAGAGTGTGCGCATGGAATTAAGACGTTTAATCCCCGATTTATGCGATTGGTTCACGTGACAATTTGCAGATTTCGTGCGAATCGAACTTTTTGGGAGACCGACTTGCCTGCTATTTTTAAGTGACTCTTGTCTACTGTATCACAATATTCCCACCATACTGTGCGACTGGGCTTTTTAAGTAGAAAGTATCGAAACACAAAATTTGTTCTACAAAGACGCCTGGTCGATAAGAACTACAACACTAAAATTGATTTAATCTTACCCTAGTGCAAGGGTACTTTACATGTGACAACTAGTCGATGACGGTGAGAGATAGGCACAGCTCTCTATCACGAGGATCCCCCCACCCACCATTTCCTTTTTTCAGACGAAGTGCTTTGCTACCCAACATATTTTTGGTTCTCAAAGTTGTTGGGAAAAGGGTTTCGGCCTTGCGCGCAGCCCTCAACGATGTTTCTGCTTTCTGCAACGTTGACGTGTCAGACGCACAACTCGCTTTACGGTGATGGACCCCACTGTCAAGAGAATATAAAACTGTAATTAGAAAAGCACGAGAAGGTAAAAGTGACATTGAAGAGGCGTACCATTCGCCTATATGGAATATTCGAGGAGCTTTCAAGACTAAAGCTCCCAAAATGAATTTCGTTTTCCCTTTCTCGTTGGGAAAATCGCCGAATAACGAAGGCAGACACTGTTGTGCAACGTGGAGTAGGGACCAGTCCCAATTGTAATCGTCCACAGAACAAAACATTTCAGAGCATTTTTGGAAATTTTGCCAAACTGAACGATTGAATGCCATGCCCATGTTATGTTTGCTGGACGCCCATGGTAACAATTCGACCTAAAGGAAGTCGGGGGTCAGGTTAATAGTTTCTTTTAATGCTGTTGATTCGAATTACCATATTCGATGCTTCCCGGTGGTTAAAGTATTTGGGATAAGATCCTAACGAGAGAATCTGGGCTTGATTGCAGAAATTGCATTGAGACCCTCCTCTAAGTAATGTCTGTTGAAGCCAAAGTACATGTAGAAAATCTTCTGCAACATAATGATCCTCTTCCATAAAAATGACTGGACCTGTTAAGAATCGTCCGATTAACTTTTATTAACCGTAATCCTAATGATTCTTTATTATTTACCATCGTAATCACGAAGAGCTCTGATTTTTCCAAATATGAAATTGGTCTTCCACCACCAGTGATGCTTGGTTTGACTGTATCGCGCTTCACGATAGTGGCCGTATAAATCTGGAGTTTCGGCGTTGCTACATCCGATCGCAATCGCCCTGATAATGAGGTATGGTAAAATACATTCAAACCGCATTATGAGCAGTACAATAGCCAATGTTTACCGTTCTTTGTTAATATCCCTCGGACAATCTGAAGGAGAGTCTCCCGGAAAACTGGACGGAAAAAGTTGAGTGGAATAGGGGAAATGAATTTGCATCACATTTGCAAAGGGAATGGACTGGATAATTTCATTCAGTTCTTCACTGTAAATGTTGTGTGAAAATACAAGTAAAGCTCTATCTATCCAAGCTGCTTGAGATAGACTTTGAAGTAGTTTCCTTAAGTACGAAATCCGATTGTGAACCTAGATAAAAACGCGAATCGTTAAAAATGTAACGTTAAGCTAGAAACTTGAGGAATAACGTACTTGAATTGTAATCACGATTCCTTTTGGCCAAATTTCAGTTTCATTAACTGGTGGCCATGAAATATGATTTGAATTCCAAATTTTCTGTAAAAATAATAATGCTTCTTTGCTTAAAGAGAACAAATAATTAAAGAACCATTTAAAAATACCTGTTCATTGTTTTCAAGAGTTATTTTTTCCATCAGTTCTGGAACAGTCAGGTTTGTGGGTTTGGCAAGTTCTATATTACTGAAGTTTGGATGATTTAATAAAACTGAGCTGCTATTAAACCTAAACGATTAGAATAAATACAAGTTCCGACAAAGGCAGATACCACAACCAAAAAGGTAAGGAAAACATGTTAGGATCAAAGTTCCCAAGCAAATTCAAATGATACTAATATCCCATTCATATCCACTATTACTGAATGTCCCTAGATTAGGAAAGTCTAAGGGACTTAATAAATATATATTATTATAGGACATTGATAACAAAGGAAGTGGTAGGGTTACAAAATCAGGATACCACAGCCAATGGCAAGAATTTCCCAGAGAGGAAAAATGATAAAGAACTTAGATAGCTTACCTATGTTCAAAGTCAATTTCAGCTCCACGATAAATGAAAACTCCAACATGGAGCCATAGGAGAGAGACTACTGCCAATGTTAGGCATACCCTCATCAAGAAACTCTTGCGTAGCTTTGTGACAAGAAACATTTTCATCTGGTTGATGGTGAAAGGGAGACTTTCACCGTCTCTCAAGCCTCCGAATTAAAAACTGTCACTATTCAACCGAGGTAGCGGAATAAGCACAAGTGATCAAGAAATGAATAAAAAAATAGATTTGGGGAGATTCGGTAGAGAATTCATTGTAGGATAAACAAATCTCTAGAAGCCATGGTACAGAATGAAGATGTCAAATTTCCGGAAGAAAGCCAAGGAGAAAGCGTCCCACTACACTCAACGACACAAACGCAGGGAGAACCCCGAAGCGGGCCGGAATTTCTCCACTGCTTTCCTACAACTGAGATCACGAAACTGATGAAAGTGGAACCAAAATACCGAATCCCGAACGAAAAAGCAGGCCAATCATGCCAAAATAAACAAGGAAGACGAGTTTATACAGGGCGCCTCTAGCGGTCGCATGCGATTATTGAAGTCAAATAAAAAAAGCATGAGTGCTACCTCCTTGTTTGGCATTGTTTCCACGTTACAAAATGTCACTAAGTTATCCAGGATTTCAGATGAACAATTTTGAAAACTCATGTTAATCTAATCTCATGTAAAACATGGTACAAGAATATTCTTAAAAAAGAAGCTTGAATAACCAGCACTGTGTGAGCCATGCTGTCTTCCTAGTCACTTGAAATAACAACAGACATCTTCCATGACGTCTTCCCGCCAAAAGCTATACCTAAACTCTTCCACAAAAATCTACTATATCTTTTTCATTTTTTCTGATGATTTAGGGAACTGTTTCATGTTTTAATAATGAGGACGCTGCTGGTGAACCAAGCAGCACAAACAACCCAAGAGAAGTAATAGATTAGTTCTCTAACATGCAAGAGTAATTACATGACTTACCTTGTCAATAGGTATTCTAACTTTTGGTACTCTTGGAGAACACCATCCGAAAAAAGAGTAACAGTAGTCAACGCCATGATCTGCATTATTCCCATGTGTGTAAAAGGTATGGTTTTCTGTGACAATCGATTAGCTGTGACTACTAATTTAGTGTCTTGCTTGCTTACCCACAGAAACCCACTAAATCGTCAGAACATTTCTTACCTTGGAAAGCAGCAAATGGTAAATCAGAAAATAATTGAGCAATACCTTGGCTGCAGCATTGGTCAGGACACATTGGTTCATTCATATTCCAGTTGCTGGTGGATGAACGCAACAACTTAATCGCAGTGTTTCCCGTGAGTATAGCGGTAAATCCGATTGGAATTGTTGCACACTTACTGCGCATCCTGATTACCATTTATTCGCCAATGTGGAAATATCTGGTAAACAGGTTTTGTCGCATCCTTAGGTTTAAGTTACCCACAGACATTAGTCGTCAAATTCGAATGCTACTCCCAGCAGGCTTTTATAGACCAACAACGTGCCGTTTGTTATTGAGCTTGAGCATGACTTTTGAAAGAATCCCACCGAATTCTTAACAAATGTCAAGCTCAAAATTACTTCTCACGATTATATAAGGAAATGCGGCTTTAATTTTATTTGCTTAAATAGTTTTGCTGGTCGGATAATGCGAGTACAGTACAAAGGTCGTCTTTGAGGGAACTGCATAAAAAAACTTTTATTTTGTAGCTGAGTAACACGGACTTTGGGGATTGATTGGAGCTATTCCCGTTTTAAGATTCCTCCCTGTAGAGAATTTATTTGTTACGAAACTGAAAAAGTATCGACATAGGTTTACTGACTTGCAACTGTTGTGATTAGTTGGGATCATCGACGCACGCCCCAACCCGTTACGGCTGAGGACATCCATAGCTGTTCGTAAAACAGAAGGATCCGGTTTGATTTCACGCGTTAATATCCACGTTATTTCTGCGTTACACGGGTAATTAGAGGAAGCCGAGTTCAACCTTGCTTTGAATGATGATTGTTACTTACGAGCATTAACTCCTGCCCTTGTAGAACAGCTCCAGACGACTGCATAATTTGTGTAGTCAGTGTCCAGCACCCAGTAAGGAACGTTTTCTGGTGAGACTATTTAAGTAGATTTTTCTTCAAGTTTACGGGAATATTTTAGTCTTTTGCTCAATAATCACTTACACGTGGAATCTTTAAAAGTAAATTCAAATTTTCCCGGGCTCACGAGTTTTCCGATACCTTTTACAGACACGAATCGGCTGATTCTGATAGAACGATGCAAAAACAGATATAAATATTTTTAAATCGACGTTAAATGTAGAGAAAGCTCACATAGAAAAAGAAAAATATTACATTGGAAGGACACGCTGGCCTTTGTTGTGAACGAGAATAGTATCATCGCCATCTAAGGTGTAGGTTTCGGAAGCACATTTCAATCCCGAATCCATGATGAACCAGTATCTTCTGTTCTTCATATTTTCATACCAAGTTCCGACGTACTGTTATCGGGATAAAAGATTTTTAAGTGAGAAAGAAATGCTGTAGTTTTTAGAGAGCTCTAAGAAAAATTTACCTTGGTCAAGTCGAAATCCTTTTTCACGTCAACTGTAGGACATCGTCCCATATTCAACGTTTGACAATTTATTACCCCGGTCAGCGTGGCAAGCAGTACGGTTAGTGCAGTACCGGAATGCATTGAAGGTTTAAGAACGTGAGTGTCTTCGCGATGCTACAAGAGATTAGCTTAGACTGGCTATGCGGACGCGGGATGTTTGAATGCGAGTTAATATTATATCTTCCTCGTCTGAGTAGGTCAAGTAACACATTCAAAAATTCCGGTCAAAAAGTCGCAGTTTATTCACACGTATACCGTTAGCATGGCCATAGGCATGGTCGTAAAGACTGTCGTGTAAATATTTTTACTATGCGACCTTTATCACCAGATACTAAAAAAAAAAGCTTGGTTGTTAAATACGGTATATTGGTTTTGTCGCGTACATGGAAGGAAACCGCACGCTGTGTCATTATTAAGTTAACAATTCAATTATGTATATGTTATGTTATGCACAGCTAGGCGAATAGCAATTACGAAGGCATCCTTCGATGATCGTGTCTGAAAAACGATTAAATTTGAACGACATTTTAACAACTTGTTCTGATTTGCGTGTTGTTTTGGATCCTACCTGCACCTGGAACGGTGATTAGTTTTAACCATAGACGTACGGCTAAGGCCGTTACGACTGAGTATGTCCATCGCAGCTCGAACGACAGAAGCTTCCGGTTTGATTTGACGCGTTAGAATCCACGTAATCTCTGTGTTATAAGAAAAAATTGACAACTATAAGGCAACTGGCATTTAACGTTTTTTGCACTTACCGGCCTTCATTCCGGCATTTTCAGAGCAGCTCCAAACAACGGCGTAGTTTTCATAATCAGTATCAAGAATCCAATAGGGCGCGTCCTCTACCGCCGTACCATGTACTTTTAAATTTAAATCATTATTGTTTTATTTGGTATCACAAGCAACAATAGAACTAAAATCTCCTACTTGTTACGTCATTAAAGGTAAATAGAAGTTTTCCTGGAGCCACATGTTTACCAACAGCTTTTACCGACACGTAACGATTGTTTCTGAAGAGTTTCACCAAAGGTACATAATTCTAAACCAATTACTTAACAGAAAACAAACTAAAATTTAATCCAATATCTTACAGAATCCGCTGGCCTTGGTGATGCATGAGAAGAGTGTCATTGCCGTCCAAAGTGTAGGTCTCTGAAGCGCATTTGAGTCCAGTATCCATGATGATCCAGTACCTTCTGTTTTTACTGTGTTCGTACCATTTTCCAGCATACTTTCAAAATTGAGAATCACAGTAAGTTTTCATTAACTTTGTCATAACTTCAACGAAAGTCTTTATTTACCTTGGCTAAATCGAAATCCTTTTTGGCGTCGATATTAGGACACCGTCCCAGCGTCAACGTCTGGCTATTGACGAAGCCAATCGTCATCGAAGCCAACATTAGAACAATAACAGGATGCATTTGACTGTTTTTAAACTCGGACTTGACTGAATCGACAAAACAGAATTCAAGGTTTGTTATATCCTCAGAGTAGGTCATATATAGTAAATATTTTAAGGAAGAAATTACGATAAAACAAGTTTTCGTTAACAAACAAGTCTACCGTTAGAATGGCTTTAGACTTGGGTCATCCCATCTGTTTTGCTTCTTCAATTTAAAGAGAAGTTAGCTATCAATTTTTTCTGACATTGCTAAGCGATAGGTGCGGGAAACAGGTTAATAATGAGACTCGTAATCTACGTAAGCACATACACTCATCCCTGTATTTTCGGAATTTCGATTAAGTGTAGTGTCTGACGTCTTCTCTAGCTTGTTTCGCCCAAGGCAAGCAACATTATGTCCCTAGAACAAAATGTTATATTCCATTAATTATGTAGCTGAGGGAGTTTTTGTCGATCAACATCGTAGGAATCCACTTATTATACCAGTTAATAAACTGCAATCATTGAAACCAAGTAATAGTGAATACAGATATCACTGCAGCAAGTTCCGTTAGCATATATCGTAAGCGCATTCAACGGCCGTTAGGGTCATGACGAAATAAAGTTCATCATTAAATTGAATATCCACAAAACAGTGGCTGAAAAATAAATTTGCAATGGAAATGCACCAAGTAACCCGGTTGACCCGCCCGTTCAACCCCAGCCCCGAATGACGCGCGTCATAGCACTTAGGGCTCGGCCCTGCGTTGATCTGTTTGGTTTTATGCTGATCGGGTTAGTCATTTTGTTTTCCATGAAAGGTCGACTAGGTTACGGAATGTGTTTTTTCTTTGCCCCGTGCCCCGTCGGGCTTTGGTCGGCTTGCCTAATTGGGGTGCGTAACCCGATTACAAGCAACTTACAGTTTGAATCAGCATAGTAGGTCTGTTTATCGCCTATTATTGATATAACAATAGACGGCAGGCCACTCAGCCTATTTTAGAAAATGAGATTCTTTAAACACAACTGTTTAAAATGTCGCCTGGTTGATTCCCGACACCACCCGCTGGAAAAATATCTGTCATTTTTCGGGGCGAGTGGGGCTGCCTGATCATAATTGATCGGGGCTGAGCTCTAGCCCGAAGGTCTGACATCACTGCGCTTTACTGACATTTTCCACGGAATGGCAACGCTGGTTTCATTCAAATTTCTGCCGTTAAAACGTTAATTCAAAGGCATCATCAGTAAAGTGGACCCCTAGTTGAGCTCTCGACTAGGCCGACATCAACATTTCCTGCTTTAAATAATTTTAGTAATTATAATTTAGTAAACTACGAAAGTTTTGAATTTTCCCTTAAAACTGTCAGGGTCTTCCATTGTGACTTTGCACTGTAGCTGCTTTCTAATCCAAAGTCTCAGAGACTGTCTTATTTACGTTTCAGCCAAACAAAGGGATGGCTAGCAAAATACCTGCTTTTACTTCGGGACTAAAACCCCCTTCTGCTGCATCTTCACTACCTCATCTGGCCAAACGCCGAGTTCCTGAAATGACTACATCCCAGCCAACAGAGAAACGTCCAAGAACAACGGATGACACTCAAAGTAAGTGAAATACTATTGATTAAATAATCCAAACCTATATTCTCTTTCTTATCTCTAGTCAGCAACCCATCAGCTAATAGATTGGTTCGTTCCAAGTCTGTCAGTAACCTAGCCACAGCTGCCCCAAATAGCAAATCAGCACCTGTGTCCCGAGCTCCCTCAAACACACTTCGACCTCAAACATCCTCCACTCTCAGCCGTGCAGGTAAATGTTCTTCAACATGAGCCTAACTTCCAGTGTTTGAGCTGTTTTTTCATATTCTTGCATTATAAATTTACAGCTTCCCGTCCCACTGCTTGTGCCAATATCACCAAAAAGGTTGAATCTATTTCAAATGCCATCTCCAACAAAGGTGTTAAAGGTGCAACAAATCATTATCTTTTGGTATGTTGTATGGTAATTTATTAGTTTAATATTTAGCCAAACCTCAAACATTGGAGAGCCGTATGATGATCATTGAGAAGCGTCTTGGAGAATTAGAAACTGAAAATGCTGAGAAAAAAGACACTATTACAGTACTGGATTCATCCAAGAAGAGTTTGGAAGTCCATTTAAAAGATAAAGAGAGTGTAGTAAATATCTTGTCAGAAGAAATTGACAACCTGAAAAAAGAAATCAGGTATTTGAAACTGCAGTATGGAGTTTATTCATCCCATTAATTTATTTTGTTCGTACTCTAGGACCTTGGAAGTATCGAATGCCACTGAAAAGAGTTTACTGGAAAATAAAATGCGGGAATTGGAATTTCAAAAAAGTCGGGCGGAACGCGAGCGGACCAACTTGGAAGGAGAGTTGATCGCTTCGCAGAAGGAGATAGTGGGACTCAAGTGTTCTATTGCTGAAATGAGCTCAGCCTCTGCTGGCTTGCGTGCTGAATTGGAAATCATTCAGCGACTGTTGAACAATGAAAAAACTGATAACATGCAACTTCGAAACAATCTTTCCGCGGCAACTGCGGAAATTCAAGAGCTACAGGTAAGGCTGTTTTATTTAATTTTAACTGTGTTCCATTCACTGAAGATATTTTTTGAAGACTCGTTTGCGACAAGAGGAAACTCTCAGGCGACAGTTGCACAATACGGTGCAAGAATTAAAAGGAAACATTCGAGTTTTCTGCCGAATCCGCTCAATCATTCCTTCAGACAAAATGCCTTCAGGAAAAATTCCCCATCTAAATGTTCTTCATCATCGCTCGCTTGAAGTTCACAAGTTAAACGCTGACATGACATTAAACGAAAGCGCTATGAATGCTCCAGCAAGCGGCAAAGGACCATCTAAATTCGAATTCACTTTTGATCGTGTATTCGGCCCTAATTCTACGCAACAGGAGATCTTTGAAGAATTATCGCAACTTGTTCAGTCAGCTTTGGACGGTTACAACGTTTGCATCTTTGCGTACGGCCAGACCGGATCCGGCAAAACTTTCACGATGGAAGGTAAAGCATTTTATTATTTTTAAATATTTTTTTCAAGATAAAAGCGCTTTATGCTTGTTTCTTTAAGATATTTATAGATGTTTATTTATTGTCATTATTCTTGTTTTGTTTTTCAGGGGGGACATCAGGCTCGGAATCAGACGGCATGATACCTCGTTCAGTGCGATTGATTTTCGCCGCTTGTGAATCGCTCAAGTCCAAGGGTTGGGTTTACAAGATTGAAGCATCGTTCTTGGAAATTTATAATGAGCAAATCCGTGATTTATTGGGGTCTTCGGGGGGAAACCATGAAATTCGCGTTGTCAATAATGAAACTGTTGTAACAAACTTAAAGGTGAAAATTCTAAATCTTATCTCCTATTGCTTTTCTTTTTAAATACTCAAATAACGGTTTTTGTTCCACAGGTTGAAGAAGTTACAAACGAGAAACAAGTGCACAACTTGCTTGCTAGAGCCCAACAACAAAGAGCAGTTGCTTCTACAAGTTGCAATGAGCATTCGTCGCGTAGTCACAGCGTTTTACGCCTAAAATTAACAGGAGTTAATGACGATACGGCTGAAACTTCAAATGGTAATGAGTTAATATACTTCCTTGACAAAGCATATCGTAAACACCTGGTCCTTTTTAATAGGTATCCTCTACATGGTTGATTTGGCAGGCTCCGAGCGTCTCAAAGAGTCTGGTGCCACTGGCGACCGACTTGTTGAAACTAAACATATTAACAAATCGCTTTCAAACTTGGGCAACGTTATCATGGCGCTTGCAACCAAAGAAAGTCATATTCCCTACCGGAACTCAAAGTTAACATTGCTTCTTCAGCAGGCTTTGGGTGGCAGCGCAAAGACACTCATGTTCGTCAACGTTTCTCCCAGGGAAAATTGTATCAACGAGACCGTTAACTCTTTGCGATTCGCTGCCAAAGTGAACTCCTGTCACATTGGTACTGCCGTCAAAAATAATAGTTAAATCTTTTGGTTGGGCATTTGAACTTCACAACACGATTGCAATTTATCCTATTTTTATGGTAGTATAGATTAGTACTTTTTGAGAAAAAATTAATTTACAAGACTTTATCCCCCTCCTATCGCATCTATGCAGTACTTTTATAATACTTCTCCGGATCATCATACTATCACACGAGTTTTGGCGAATGTTAAAATATTTGCTTGTATTCCTTCCTGCGTATATCATTGATCTCTTTTCCTTCTGCAAATAAAGTAAACGGCATCGTCTGACACCCAGAAAAGAACGAAAACAAAACAATTAAATTCGTTTCTTTTCTAACACGGCTAGAAACGAATAGAACTATATGGCAACAATGCAAACTGTTGCTATGGAAACAAGTATACAAATAAACATTGGCACGTCTCCCAGTTGTGGTCAACAGTAAAAAGGGAAGAACTATGATTCGAAGGAATCGGGCTGCTTGTGAATGCTGAAGAAAAGAAACTCGAATTAAGTGATATTAACTATATAAGAACCCTTTGTGCGTTCGCAAATCCACAACTTCTATTGACTTACTTAGACTTGATAGAACTGAATCATTTTGTTGTCTAAACATGATTCTCGTATGGTTTCTGCGAATTTTTGACAATTAAGTAATTGATTTAGTAGTAAACTTGCCAAATCAATACTTATTGCAGCTTTTGAGCAGAACAATCTATCAGGAGTGGCTCAATCCACATCTGTATAGGTTGATACATTTTAGTAGGCTACATTTTCACTTTCTTGGAACTGTGTAATTATTAGGTTTGTAAATTACTCGAACTTACCAGAATTTACAAAGTCATTTTAAAATTTAGAAACTTCTTGCATCATCTTTTCAACATCCCATTTAAAATTTGTCTTACTCCTGAAAAGCAAAAGTTTTATCAAATGCAATATTGTTTGTTGGTATCTACTGACAAAGCTTCTCTATGATTAAAAAAAATTACATGACAAAACTGTGTAGACAGAAAAACATTTCATGAAACTTCACTTTTCTCAGAGTTACAATGAATATATCTTCGACAAATGTTTTGGTGAAGTAAAATCTTCATAGAATTTGCAAGAAGGGTTTCTCGTGTAAAAAATATATATCTAAAGCATTGTGATGATGTCCTTGCTTTTGTTGGTTGTTATGTATTTTGCAATGTTGCTTGTCCCCAAAACCCACAATCTTTAACTTAAGCAGCCTGCTTTTCGACTTGATGGACGCGCTTGGTTGGTTGAAAATTGGGTCTGACGGATACGCAGTTCGTTTCGAATCGGACGAAGAAAAATATGTTACCTGTCTCACCGACATGGCTTCACTTTGGTGTCAACAACAAACCGCTAATGAAATCATGAAACGATGTCAGGTACATAGCTCTAGAGTAAGAGTATTTACTTCCTTATCTGCACGCTTTTATTTTTAGGATTTAAACCCATTGATTGAGACAACAGCAAAAGGTTTGATTCGACAACTTCGCGCTGTGCTGGCTAATAATCCCGAAAGTCATAATCTTCGTGTGGATTCCAATAATCAAATAGCTATTTTGAGAATAGAGTCTCGCTTGGAGAGTAATCTCCCTTTTATTTGGGAATTCGATTTGACACTGGAAAACGCTGATCAGGTAAACTGCCGCCAAATAAAATGATTTGCCTTTTATCGTAATTGCTAATTTAATTCATAGTTTCGTTCTTTTGTAATTCGCCCATTGTTGGCTATGCTAAGTGAGGCCGTAAGTATAGAAGACGAGCTGTGCACCATCATCAGAAGCAAAGATAAGCAGATTGATGACTACAAAGCCTCTGGTGCATCCGTATCCCGACGTAAGTTCGACAAAGAAAAATCTATTAATAGCCTACTATCATGATCACTTTCTATGAATAGGGAATTTGGAAACAAAAGAATTCAACGCAGAGGCCTTCTTCGCGTCACGTCCATGGCGTACAATCGATGAGAGCGTCAAAGAGGATATAACAGCGCTATTTTGTCGGGTCGTCGTTAGATTAAAACAGCTATATTCTACCATTGCCAAGAGGATTTTATCACAAAAACTAATGCCTGTTCTAAACGAATCATCAGAATCAACAAAATCAATTTCAGAAGAAATTGCCACCCCAAGAGAGTCGTCGTCAAAGGTCGCAAATCGAAGCGACACAAGTGTCTCTGTTGTTAACATCTCTATCTTTTTTCCGTGTTGTAGGAAAGTGAAACAAGCCGGGCAGAAGCCATTAGAAAGCGGTTATACGAAGAAGAACTGAATGAAATGGCTAAAAGCGCAAAAAAGGCCAAAATTAAGAAGATCTTGTAAATTTTGATTACTATAGGCTTTTTCCATTTTATATAATTGCATGGTAGCGTGACATTGGCTTTTGTATTATTCAATTAAACATCAACTGTACATAGGGCAACCATAGCAAAGGTGTTAAGGCATTGCCCACCGAATCACCCCAAGGGATTGATTTTCCCATCACCTTGGCATTAGTTTTTGTTTTCCTTACCTTTTTGTTTTGATAGTTCTCAGAAAGCTACAAATTTTCTAAATAGGCAGTTTGTCGGCACGTAAGAACTTGGGGAAAGGAAACTAAAATCCATTGTGGCCCCTCCTTTTCTTCGGTCACATTTTCTCACTCAGCCTCCAAGTCTAAAGGCTACCGTTGAAGTGGAGCAATACGACACATACGTACCGCAACCGAGCAGTTCAACATGTGTCTGTCTTCCAAAAAGTGTTGTGTTTAATTGTTAGTGGTTTATCACTGACCTATGGTAAATCCTAAATGATTTTTACTGTTTTCCTAAGCATGCTGACGCATAACTATCGCCTTTGAGCGTGTGGTAGTGTTTGTTTGAAGATGCAAAACAGTGGAATGGCTTAAACACGTTGTAAGAAAAGACAGGTTTGGTTCCTTGCCGTTTCAAACGGCTTTCTTCCCAACACTATCAGTATCCTTGTGACAGCTGTCCCGATTCAACATAAGGGTCAGGTGAGGCTGGAGCGCTTCATGGAAGAAACAACTAGCTGGAAACCAGGTCAGTACACAAACCGTAATTTACCCATTGAACCGGGAATTCGTAGCTTGTGTATCACTAAGTTAACTTGTTTGGCTATCGGTGTTAAACTGGTTCAAAAAATTGGGTTAAACTACAACTAGTCCACAGCCTTTTGTTATTGAGCGTTTAATCCTTTCAAAAGGGTATTATTATGAAAGTTTTAAGTGTGGAAGTGAAAAGGTAAATAACTGAGTTTTCATTTAACTGGAGGTATGTTGTTGCTTATCCGTAAGAATTTTCATACTTAAGAAGAGTGAAGAGAGACACAATCAATTACGTTCGATGACAGGAAACCCCATCTTGCTAGGACGAATGCCAGTAATAATTTGGACGGTTCCCCGAAGTTCAGCAGATAAAGGTGCAGCTGCAAATGCCCGTTGTATCACGCTAACAAGTAATAGTGTCTGTTTACAAGTTATAATCGGGCGTCTGGTAGTTAAATGAATTGCAATCCTACCACCGTACGTTATTGGCCGATGCCAGCAGCGTTTCTGAGCTGGTATTCCTCAAAGTTCAACGGACACAAGTACAACTAAAGCATGCCCGTCTGTATCAACTTAATTTGTAAATTTCCGTATATGATGTATGGTGTAGGTCACTGGTATCGTTGGGGTTACAGAACGCAGAGCGTAGGCACATCCGCTGCGGATGTGATCATGTAGGTTTCACCCATTGGTATGCATCAATTTCCAGTAGAACTTACTTACGCATTGTGTTAGGTGTAAAATATAATTAAGGTCTAGAAATATTATCCAAGTCATTCCAGTCCATTAAGGGTTTTTTTCACTAGGTTTAGCGCAACGAACGAACAACACCTTCGTAACACGAAGGAGTCTTTTTTTGTCTTTCTACATTAGTAGAAGTAAAACTGTTTCCTTCAAAAATGTGATGTATATGCGCAAGCACACTTGTCTGCATCATCCGCGAATACAATTCCAGACAACTTCTACAGACTTTTCTCAACACGCAGCTTAGGGTTGAGAAAAGTCAGTGTTCAACCCCAGGCAACTTATAGTTCAAAATGTCAGACACAGACACAAAGGGGGGAAACAACTTTTTGATGCTAGCAGCTCTCCTGTCATATCCCATAAATAGAATGTTGAGGGGTTTCGAAGATATTCCCCATTGGCGTAACCAAAACTTACGAAGAGAAACCAGTCTTTTGAAAAGAACCATGATAGTGATGCATCTTTCTTGTTTCGCTTCCTGGAAAACCTGGCTCCCCCCAGGTTACATGGCGGAACACGAATTTTACATTACGGTAGAAAAAAATAGAGCATCGCGTGTAAACGCAACAGCATTCAACTGAGCATTATTTCTTTCTTTTCATTCCTTTATTGGGAGAGATGGTCCACTCAAAATTAACTATTCAAAAACCTTGTCCATACCCATAGTTTTGGCCTATTTTAACAATGAACAACAACACAATGCAGGTCATCAAGCCCTTGATAGCATTTGCATTGCTGGCGTTGAGACGTGAGTGTGGGCGTTGTAGTTTTATATACAGTTCATACCAGATGAACTGCTGGACTCTGTCAGCAGACATTGCCAACGAAGGTTATCATAAGTCTTCGAACTTCCCAGCGCATCATCCGCAAGATCTGCACTCTCCAAAGTCATATTCACATTTGGACAATTCACTAAGAGCTAATCAGCTAGAATTGATTTCCCATAAAATTGCAAAGATCGTCTCGTTCAGTCTATGAACAATGGCAATGCGGAACATGCATGTTGGAAGCGGTGATAATGCGCTTTGATTTTCGTATTGTAACAACATTTTTATTTATTCATCTTTTAACAACAGATGGTCAAATGATTTCCATTCTTTGTGCTGTCGTCGTTTTCTGTCGACTGTTGCCAACTGGGAATGGGTTTCCAGTAATTGGTGACCACGAGACATCCGAATCAGGAAACGTTGAGAACGCGATTGCTCCGAAAAAAGTGTACACTTCTTCGATGTTTGAACATTGGAGTAAATCTGCATGGAAATGTAAGTTTCATTTTTAAATGTGCTTTAGTTCTAGGTCTGCTTTCTTTTAAACTTTTATATTGAGTATTGGCAATGAAGTTTCTCCGTATTAGTGCTCTGTTCGAGTGTAGTCAACTTTAATGTTCATTCTTTGTCGACAATTGAAAAGAAAGTATGCTTATTAAGCTGTTTAATTATGTTTTTTGTTCTCTTTATTTTGCAGCGCCGAGCTGGAGTTACAAAGGTAAGACAAAATCAATTGTAAATTTCTTTTATGTTGGTGCACAGTATTTTCAATTCCATATCTTCTAAATTTGGGGAGGGGCTGAGACAAAATAAAACTTGTTCTAATTACGATTAATTCAAAAAAATTTTTTAATCCCCTATCGTCAAGATCCTGCCGCTTGGGCAAGTATACCAGGTTCATCTTGCGGTGGCAACCAACAATCACCAATCGATATTGTTCCGAAATGGTCGGTCACGAGAGCTTATCCGAAATTCACGTTTCACAACTACGGAAATTTTGATCAAATGAATGCAATAAACAACGGACACACTGGTCAGATTCGTCATACATCATCCTCTTTTAAAATATCCAATCCAACGGTCACACTTGCTTTCTTATAAAATGAACATCCTTATGACAGTTGTGTACAGTCTGGACATCAACACTCCCGCAGATAGAATACCCTACATCACAGGTGGCGGATTGAACGACGAGTACCGGTTCCACTCTTTCCATCTGCATTGGGGAAGCGACTCTTCTAAAGGTAGTGAACACCTCATCAAATCAAAAAGGTATCATCTTTATTCATTTGCGTATTACCATAAAACTTATGAATCGATTACGTTTTTGCTTATTCCGCTTCAAAGTTATCCAGCCGAGTTGCATTTGGTTCATTACAACACCAAGTATAGTAGCTTTGCAGATGCCACAGGGCACTCAGATGGGCTGGCTGTCTTAGGAATTTTTATTAAGGTAACCTGGAACATTACATCCTGCATACCTTGACAACGATCCAATCTTGATTTTCCATTTGCAGGTGGGATTAGCTGACAATGAATTTTTCCAGCCTTTGGTCGACCAATTGGGCGATATCCTTGTTAATCAGGACGAGACTACTTTGACCAAGCTCGTCTCATTCCAAAACCTTTTGCCTCAAAAGACGACTTCATTCTTTCGCTACAGCGGCTCGTTGACCACGCCCAATTGCAATGAAATCGTTACCTGGACGGTTTTTGAAAACCCAATCAAAGTTTCAGAACGACAGGTGTTAATCTAAACGTGAATCTTTGTTTGTAAAACTATATTTAATTTTTATTACAGCTGAATAAGTTCAGAAGTCTCAGTGACGCTGAGGATGAACAACTCGTGAATAATTATCGTCCAGCGCAGCAGGTGAAAGGACGCATTATCTATTATCGACGCTATAATGGATGCGAACTTAAACAATCTTGGCCTTTGACGTCCACGCCCTTATTGGATATCTTCAAATGGGGTCAATGTCAACTTTACTATGCCTTATCTTGGCAATAAAGCAAATTAGCATCTGCTGACTGGCATAGAACGTCACCTCGATCGTAACATGTCGCTTGTTGGAACAATCGTTGCAGGATCAATGATGTTCATGTAACTATGATTTGTTACGCTTTACATTACTTTTAAATTAATATATTTATACGACTGAGAGACTTAATACAATTATATAAGCTAATTTAAATGCATGCTATTCTTAGATTAGGGAGGCTTAGTACTTTTCATCGTATTGATTACAGGAAGACATGCGGATGGTTGTTGACATAGAACATGCCTTTTTGCGCAAGATAAAATTGTTTCGAAAGTGATTAGTAAGTCTAAATTCGAATTTCACAAGTGGACTCTTATTCACTTTGCCGGAAGCTTGGAGAAACTTCTAAGTTTACAAGCGTTTCTTTATATCTGCATCTGTTCGCAGTTTCACCGATTAACAGAAAGTGAAAAGCTTATTCAGAAAGTTGTAATTAGTAACAAAAAAAATGCAAGAAAAAGGAAGTTTGTATCATTTCTCTTTCACCTCCGAACGATTATTGGCCAGAAAGAAAAACGATGAATAAAAAAAACATATTGATGCAATTACGATGTAGCCGCTGGAGATCAATTACGTTATCGTCTCCGGCAGAACATTTTAGCAACAGATGAATTCAACAACTTTCTAACACAAATCCATACGACGATTGACGCCACGTGATTGAGCTTTTCTTCTACGTTGCGTTTAGCGTCTAACTTATTTCTCGTCTATTTAGATCATTATCAGACGCGAAAGTGAATTTAAAGAACAGCATTCTCTCTGAACGAACGAATAAACTGACACCGGTCGTTTGCAGCTTTTCATTTTGTCTATTTGTTTTGATTGATCAACGGGGATTCATTTGGAGAACTCACCGGACGCCTTCCTAAGAAAGAAGTTACAAGAGGGAAATCAATGTCTGTCTGTGTCTGGGACACGTCTGTACACGTCATGCAAAACAACCGCTTGATATGTGCCGCCCTTAATGATATCTGTATCGTCAGACACATGGACTTACACAGGTAGAAAACCTGTTACGTGCTAAATTCAACATACCTGTGCTCATCGGTTTTAGATAGAGCAGGGCGTTTATGTTTCTAAACTTTGTGTCGTGCCACTTTCGGCGAATCCTATCGATACTTAACTGCCCACAGGTAAGATGGCATTTTACAATTGTTTTCG
Organism: Daphnia carinata; assembly: GCF_022539665.2. Taxonomy (NCBI): domain Eukaryota; kingdom Metazoa; phylum Arthropoda; class Branchiopoda; order Diplostraca; family Daphniidae; genus Daphnia; species Daphnia carinata. Next base: position 3,556,563 of record NC_081339.1, on the reverse strand, counting down.
TACTATTTGCATTACAGTTTGATCACCTGCGTGTGACGTGCAATGGAGAGGGAAAACTAAACAAACTAGATTTTATGAGCAAGTGGCATGTATGCAAATGCTTTCAGGGATGGTTTTTGTATTTATGTTCCACCTGTTTTATCGCCTCCAGTAATTACTTTTTCTTTCATCCCATCGGCATTTTTGTTTTTTTGTTTTACCTTTTTTATTCCTGCAATTCCGAGAAACAGCAAATTTTTTCTCACTAGAAAATTCGTCATTGCACCGGAACATGGGGTAAGGGTGTTCAAAAATCCATAATGACCGCTTCTTTTTCTCATTTCTTTCTTTCTATCACCTTTTTTTCGACCCCATCCTTTACCTATAGAGGTCACCGCTATGACAAAAATCAAATGGCATTTAGTATCCGATTCGTGTGGTTCGACCTTTGCCTCTCTCCTTTTTCAAGCTGTGCGGACAGGTAAAAGCCCTAAAGTTTAATGTTTAATTGTTCAAATTTTCATTAACTTGTCATCGTGTTAAGCTTGGAAAGATTCCTTCTTTTTCACTCATTGCATAGAGCCATTACAGTCGTGTTTAAGTGTGTAACAATGTTGGGATTGGAGCTGACTAAACTAGGTTGGCGTGAATACATTGTTGTTGAGCAGCGCCTATTTGCGTCGTCACAGCTGGCCATATTCTTGAGATAAATCACCCAAGCCTAAGCAGCGAACAAGTTGCCTACGAGTTGTTAGATAGTAAGTACAACTTTGTTTCGTCCAATCATGTAAATGCCTGTTACATAATGTGTACGTCACAGGTAATGCGTAACGCTGTGCTCTTCGTTGCTGAGGTCGTTAATGTAGGGTGATTAGTTACCTAACCGTGTCGATGTCCAGCAGAATTGGTCTGTCAATCCATCAAGCGTAAAACATCGAGGTTATAGCCTGGTTCATCAAGAATTTCTTCCAGCACGTTTGAGTTTTCAATGGCTCGTTGAGTTCGAAGCACCTGTTGATGCTTAGGTAAACGACTTAAGTTCTCTGTATGATTATTAACAACACATTTTCCCTTTTGTGTAATTTCAGTACACAAAGTCAGAGTCGATTAAAGGGGTACGGGTGAATGATGGAATGATTTTACCTACCGGCCTGCCTTCAAGTGTATTTAGAAATCCTTCTTGAAACTGGTCCTGCCTTCGGTTTGTGCTAAAGCTGGCCGAAATGAAAGTAGTAAGCACTAAGAAAACGAGATTGACACGAAGAGAAAGGAAACAAGTGCAGGTATCCTCAAGTAACGACAAAAAATAATACTAGTACATATAAAACTAATTTTCCAAATGCTACCGTTGTTTACTCAGCGTTTAGACATCGTCAAGCAAACTTATCGCTTCAACGGCAGTCACGGCCGGCCATCGTCCGCTCTTCGGTATAATAATTGTGTAGTTTTATAGGGTCGTTCAGATTCAAACGATAACACGAAGTCAACGAGGTAAAACTGTCCAGTGTTAACCACCTGATGGTCATCCACAACGTTTTCAACACAAGGTGTTCTTTCGTTCAAGGTAACATACAGAATTTGATGTTTCTTTACTTTTAAGGATTTTATTTTCAATTGTGTGGATCTGCTAGATGTCGCGAACGAGCGTGATTAGTAGTCTTGTTATTACTCTCGTTTTCTTTCGACTTTTGGTGCCTACGACGTCGACGGAGACGTTAGAGGCATTACCAGCCACATCGGAAACTGTGAAAAGAAAATGGTCTTACAATTACAAGAGACCGGACCCAAAACGTAAGTACAAGTCTGTTTAGTATTATTGTATTGGGATGAACGCAAGTTAGTTATTTTCTTAGCTGTCTACGGAGTAGTCGTAGTATAGAGAAGGGCTAACGAAAAGCTTCTAATATCATGGAGAATGTGAAAATAAAAAGCGGACCGATAGTTAACATAATAGGAACTCGTTTAAAGACACACTGCTCTAGATTCACGACCAATTTGCTGCTGTAAATAATCAGGTTTTTTTTATTTGTAATCCAGTTTGTTTTTGCATTTGTTGTTAAAAAGGAATTTTTCTTGTAAATTGCTTTACAACTTTATCTCGGCGTGATGTCTATAATTTTTCTTACGTTTTTACAATTGTGGTTTGTTTTACTCGAACGCGCACGACCATATAGTTTTTGTTTGCTCTTTTTTATCTTGTTACCCATTGTTTACTAAATGTTCTTTGCTCTGCTACTTCAAAAGTCTATTTAGAACAACATTCTTTTAGCTGTATCAACTCGGGGACCTTCATTTCATCACGATGGGTTACTGCCGTTCATACTTTCGTTTCATTGTCTTGTTATTTTGATTACCACGATTATTACCTTCGAATTTCAAAAGTCCGAATTAAGATCGTTGTCCTTTGCTTCTTTATGTAACCTAAGGAGATGCCGCCCGCCGTTGTTACTGTCACAACTAGTTTTAATGGTGACCTGTTTAAGAACCGATATTCAAATTTAAATTTAGGTAAATTTATTCCATCATCCATGTTGAGCAGCTTTCCGTAATGGTGACTGCTTATATATAAGAATAGTTCAAGTTAAATTGTACTTTAAATGATAAGGACGATGTCATTTAAGGATGTGCGTGAGGAAATAGTGTCCGTTTGTTAACAATGTAGTTAAGAACGCTACGTTGCATAAAAATTGTTAGTTTGAATCAACGCAACTAACGTTTTCTTTTTAATGTATTTCTGGAAGCCAAGCCATCCTGGAGTCACAAAGGTAATATACAAGTTCTTACTCTTCGAAATAAATGAATTCATTATGTTGTATTTTCATTCGTGATTTCTTTTAAGAGCATGAAGCTTGGCCTCGGAAATTTCCAACGTGTGGTGGGAAACAGCAATCACCTATAAACATCCAACCAAATTCAACAATAATCACATCATACCCCAACTTTAAATTCCATAATTACGGTTTTGTCGAAGGCATGGAATTGATCAACAATGGACACAGCGGTGAGTTTTTTTCCTTTAAAAAATTTGTTGCTATCAAAAGAATTTGTTCCCGCCTCCATGTTTATATTACGATTATTTGTTGATGCGATTGTTTTCCTCAAGACAGCGGCTTACAATTTGCCAATTAACTATCCCAAAAAGAAGACTCCTCATATTAGCGGTGGTGGCCTGGATGGTATCTACCAATTCGCTCAGATTCATATGCATTGGGGCAATGATTCGAGTAAAGGTAGCGAACACCTCATCAAATCGAAAAGGTAAATACTTTCAAAATTTAACTGTCGAACTCTGTCGTCACATTCTGTTTGCAGCTATCCAGCCGAAATGCATTTGGTCCACTGGAACGTCAAATATGGTTCGTTTGCTGAAGCAAGTAAATATTCTTATGATGGTCTTGCTGTTCTGACAATTTTCGCAAAGGTAATTTGTTTACATTTATTGTGTAGAGTATGCACTATTTGTTTGGGTTCATTTTGTACAGGTGGTGCCCGACGATAATAAATCGTATCAGCCTTTGGTTGATCAACTGGGCGAGATAATTAAGAATGGCGATGAAACGATCTTAAGAAAACCCGTTTCGCTCTTTGATTTATTGCCTAAACGGACTACTACGTTCTATCGCTATTTTGGCTCTGTCACCACTCCAGCATGCCAGGAAATTGTCATCTGGACCATCTTCGACAAAGCGATTGAAATGTCTGAAAGACAAGTAAAAGCCTTTTTTTTTTATTCTTAAAATTATGAATTTTTATGGTATTTTCAAATAGCTAAACAAGTTTAGAAGCCTCGAAGATGAAGTAGGTGAACGGATGGTGGATAACTTCCGTCCACCGCAACCTGTTAATGATCGCACCGTATTTTATAGATCGCACAAAGTCCCCGACATTCCATTGTCTGTGACGGATCCTTATTCTCCATTTTCCGAAGCTTATAAATGGAGTAAATCGACATTCAAAAATTATGCAAACAGGTTTTGGGGAATGTTTGATCCGCCTGCCCATCTTCGTCACGCTTTTTGCCGAACTCGACCTTGTTAACTCCGATCCTGCCTACCTGTACGTAAAATGGCCCAAAGTCTTTGAAGGTTGTGTATAACTCGATCCGTGAAAGTGCGTCGTGAAAGAACAATTTATTGCGTGAGTCGATTGTGCTGAAAGAACTTTCGGCGAGAATTATATCAACAAGGTAATCGTTCAGTTTAGTCGAGTTTCATGCACGATGAAGCGGAGAACATCGGCGTAGGACATTGTTTGCCATTGGTATTTGAATCTTCTCACGTTTGGTCACGGTTTTCGTCCCTTAGCGTAAGTGTGGGGGAGATACGGTAACTGAAAGAATTAAATTTCCTTTTCTTTTTGTTTTGTTTCACCTAACGCATAAATATAGAATTTCTGTGGAAACCACTGAATTGTTAAATTCGTTTTCAAAACGTGAGTTATGCGTTTTTTCCTTTTTTTTTTTTAAACTACTGGCCGGATGGAAGGATGAAGTTTTTGCCGGAACAGAATTAGTTCTACGCATGGTGTAATTTCGCGGTGACAACACTTGCAGCCAGCACCGCTGAATTTGATAGGTAATTCTCACAACTGCCTTATTAGTGATTATGTAGTTGAAGAAACCGGTTTCCGTATCAAATTGTCAACACATGGTACATGTTATTTCCTTAAATGTATTTTGAAAGATGTCTTGCCTACTAGACTTTGACGCATGTACAGTATTTTCAAATGGGTGTGACCACATTGAATTATTCAAATTTGATGGGTTTATTGAACTACTGTTATTTAGCAGTGGGCAAAGGTTTGTTCTGAATCCACATTCCGATTTACAGAGTATACATATCACGCTGGTCTAAACCGTAAAAGGATAAGGACAGAAGAAACACAATGGATTGGGGTGACAGATGTCGTTTGTAGTGTCGTCCTCGTTGACCCGCAGTAGATGATAGTTATCGAACAACATCAGCTTCATATATGGCTTGATAATTACCATAACTTGAAGCGATGCCTTACGCCCCTCATCGAATTGTTACAACGGTAAGGTATGCCAAAATTATAAGCGTTTTTGCTTGATTTTTCCAACAGCTATGAACAGCAGATTTCGAGTTATTGATTCCATTGGCGAGGTCATTGGTCATGCACACCTGTAACTGTTTTCTATGCAGAATGTGGTCATACGGAGGTTAGATATTTAAGAGACGGAGTTTTGGTAGGGATTACTTGTTCGTTAGACTTTGGCAAAGAACATTCTCGGCAAGCTTCATAGCATTTCAATGGTGAATTTGTGGGCCAAGAGTTCAATGTGGAAAATTAGTTTCGTTGTTATTTTTAATCTTTTGTCATCCATGGACGCATTTCCGGTCGGTGACCAAAAAACCATCGCATCCGCAGATGGTTTTTCGCAGATCAGTCACAGCAGCTCGATGTTTGAACATTGGATTTATAAGAAATCAATGTCTAAGCGTAAGTATTCAAATAAATTTGTTTGAATTTTTAAATTGGTAAATATGTGCTTACGAATGATATCTTTAAACTAAAAATAACGGTTGCTCTTACAAAGATTATCAATTTCTCAAATGTTTTTTTTTTCTCATTACAGCTAGCAGTTGGAGTAAATGGTATGCAAGTAAGTGCTCTCGTTACGTTACAAAATTTAGCGGCAATAGATTTTTAGTCCTCATTTTACGGCTTCACTTTTGATCTCATGCTAAGTTACGTGCATCCGGAAAACCACCCTGCTTTTCAACCTTTTTAAAACTACATTGTATACCAGCTATATTAACGGTCGATTCAACTAAAAATGTATTGTTTCCAAGATCCAAATTCTTGGGCGGATTTATCAGGTTCATCTTGCGGTGGCAATCAGCAATCTCCGATTGACATCCAGCCAAGATCAACCGTGACGAAAGCTATCCCTAAATTTGCGTTCCACAATTACGGTAACATCGACAAAATGATTATGATGAACAACGGCCACACAGGTTAGTTTCCATTATTTTTCTCCCCTTACTTCTGGTAATCAATGGTTAAAATCGAATCATTAACAGCGGTTTACATTCTTCCGGGAGGACTTCCGAAAAACAGAGTACCTTACATCACCGGAGGTGGTCTCAATGGATCGTACGCGTTCATTCAATGTCATTTGCATTGGGGTGGTGATTCCACAAAAGGCAGCGAACATCTTATCAAATCTAAAAGGTACACTAGTTACTATTGTGTGATTGAATCAGTAGTTCAATTTCTTGTACACGTAGCTATCCCGCTGAACTGCATTTAGTTCACTATAATACCAAATATGGATCGTTTGCTGATGCCACAATGCATTCAGACGGCCTGGCCGTCTTGGGTATATTCCTCCAGGTGATTTGATATAAAAGAAACAGTCCTTTAGTGTCTTTAAAACTCAGTCAACTTCATTGTTGTACAGACAGGGTCGGATGACAATGAATCTTTCAAGCCTTTGGTCGACCAGTTGGGTGAAGTTGTAACAGATCACGACGAAACCACTTTAACGAACATAGTATCGTTCAAGGATTTGCTCCCGAAACAAACCACGTCGTTTTATCGCTATAATGGATCATTGACCACACCCAATTGTCAGCAAATCGTCATCTGGACCGTGTTTGATACTCCTGTGGAAATCTCTGAACGACAAGTGAGTAATGGTTTATTTGGTAGTGGGCTATAAATACTAAATTTAAAGTGACCTAATTAACGGATCAATAATCTTGTATGTCTATAGTTGAAAAAGTACAGGCAACTTGAGAATGCGGAGGGCGAACATCTGGTGAACAATTTTCGTCCAGCGCAGAAAGAAAATGATCGTGTAGTGTTTTACAGGTCGTCTACCAGATGCGAAATTTCGCAATCGTTACCGATCATGTCTTATTCATTTGCTTCCCAATTTTTGGCCTTTATTGGATGCTGAAATTCAGTAAAGTATGCGTAATGGTGCTTTATTATGGTAAAAGCTGATGGTGAGTGAACATGTCAGTTTTTGCCGTGTTTATTTTATATTTTAACTCCACCCTAGTAGCTTTATTAGAATCCCCCTGCACCTTTCGTGAAAAAAAACGCGTGCACCATACACGAAAATATACTTATTTAAATGCAACTAGGTGGCAAGGTAAAAGTTAGCTCTCTTTCAATATTAAATTAGATTCATTTGCGTTTTTTACTGTTTTATTATTTAAAATTCCGTACCAACATGGCAAAAAGAAGTTCAAAGATTTTTTTTCTATGAAATTCGATTAAGTAATCTGCCTTGGAGCGCACCAGTGCGTTAGTTGGGCGTGGCGTGAACGAACGGTGATTCAAATAGATTATGAAGTAAGTTCTTTTTCTTTTTTTTGTGGGTTCAATAAGCAGGTTAACTCGTTGAACCTTGCCACACTTCCAAGGGGCCCCGAATCGGTAGTTATTTCGGTTCACATTCGCTTACACTGCCCTCATACTGTCACGAAATTGAAATTCAGTTTTTCCAGGGTCGTTATGTTTTTCATATGCACGACGACATGAATTTTAATCAAAAATTTTAATCTCCATTTTTAAAATTGTTTTTCTTCTTAGCCTACCACCTACCCAAACAGTTGGCATCAACACGCAATGCATAAGTTATACGAGAGAAAAATGTTAATGAGAAATTTCACAACGTAAAAGTGAGCGTAACCTGTGTAAAAACAACTTCATTTTGAAAAGGGAATTCCGGTAAGTGATTGGTATGCACAAAGAGTTTGTTTTACTGAAAAGAAAAGCAAATAACTTGCTCTGTGTAAACCAGTAGCTAACGAAAATTTAGTTCACTAGACTGTGTAACCGAAACCGGGAAAGGTACAGCGTAACCTTTTCGCGTACAAGCTAGACTTCTAACTAAAAAAAAAATTTTGCTGCCAACAAAGTCAGTCTATAGCTGATAGAGTGATAGCATCGTTGGTTGTATTTATTTACACATGGCCTCCGTTCTCGCCAAACGAATTTGAAACCAAACCGGTCGCTTGTCGTTCAATTGGGCGAAAAGAAAGTATGGCTAGGTACGAGGGAAACGAGATTGACACAGATAGAAGAAAGGAAGGTTGGACCTCTAAAGTATTTCAAGAACTTCGAAGCATAATACGGCATATAAACAAATTCGTTCACCGTTAAGACCCGTTGATTCGACTGTTGGATACCCGCGTGAAAGCTACTCTCCCGCAAAGGTGGTAAAGTTTCATTTAGGGTACAACTGGTGGGTAGTTCACGGCGGTCGTGCACGTAATACTCGAAAACGATAAAGTGAATAGTGAAACATCACAAGTCTTCAAACACATCCGATCAAAGTCAAATTTGTGGTTATTACGAGGACGATATTCTTGTTCTTAATTAAAGAAGTGCATTCACGGTAGGGTGACAAATTCTAATTACCTTAACAGGTGTTAGTGCTTGTATTGACGTGACAAAAGTGTTCATTGTGCTTCGTTTCTTTACGTCTACAGATGTTGTTGCAGGCTTACGTAACAAATGTTTTGGCAATCGCTATTGTCTTCTTTCGAATTTTGGCGCTCGCAACGCCGGAGGCAGTAGCAGAAGCAGCAGTCAGGACAAAATGGCCACACAAGACTTCCAGTGTTCCAACAATCGACCACCGTAACTACGAGAAACCCAAACCTAAACCCAAACGTAAGTAAATCTATCTTACGTTTTAAACAGCACGATTGTTTATGTTGAGTACTTTGCAGTTGAAGATGAAATCAGTGTGGTAGCATATAGTTTATTACGTTGTGCAAAATCGTATGGTTTTCGAGAAAACCTGTTGTGCTAATTGCCCTTGTTTTGAGTTCAATTTTCGTAAGAGCAGTTATTTATCTAACCGTCGTGATAACTGAAAATGTTGTTACTGACAACAGAAAGCTGAAAAACTGTCATTAAATGTTTTCAACCTTACGTAATGGTAGCTATGAGAAATCGTTTTTAAATCAAAACTTATCAGTTGAAACACGACGAACTCTTTAGGGGAGCTAATGCATATGCACTGCATTCCAGCATTCGGGTGTAGAAAACATCAAGGCTAAACTTTCAATTAATGGTACACTTGATCTAGAACACGTGATAGGCTTTAATGTGTGTAAAAAAAAAAATGATTGCCTACATTCTTCTTATGACCAATGATAAGGTATTTGTTGTGCTTGTTCCTTTTTGTTTTGGCTAATTTTTGAAAGGGAAAATATTCCGTCTCTTAACAGTTGAATCTATTATTTACAACGTGAAATCGCTGTTAGAAAGCTCTTGTAACTCACTTTTCAATTTGCTGGAACAAGAAAATCGTGATGTCGACTCGCGACTAGTAGTTTTATGCTTATTCTCTCACGAGGCCATGTTTTTTAACTTTTGCATCATGAGCTTGTTCTGCTTTTCTGCTTTTTGATGAAAACGGGTTTAATCAGACAAAAATCTTTGGCTACTATGACCTTCTTTCTAGAAATCAAGGGAGCGAATACGTTAGCTCTTTATGGATGATAATCACGTTCGTTACAGCGAATTGAAAAGAGATGAAACGGCAAATGAGATCGGAGACGTGGCATTTTACATAGCTCAGATCGAAAGAAGGGACAACTACGTACACATTCAGCTCTCACTTTTCGTTTGTAAAAAGAGGCAAACTGGTTTACGCGAACTTCAGTTATGTCCAATATCGTTAGTCCGAAGAAGGTTAATTTGAATTGTTTACACATTTTTGATGAAACAAAGTTTCATTTACGCTCACCAATGGTTGCATGATATATAGTCTTAAGTTAGTCAGAAATTACTTTGTACATCGTTTGAAAGGCTTGTATTGCACAAAAAAAAATCACTAAAACATTTTCTTCTTAATTATTCAGATAAGCCGCACTGGACACACAAAGGTAAGCTTCTCTTTTCATCGTTTACCTAAAAATTTCCCGAAAATTCACTAGAAAACTCAACGTTTGTTTATTCGAATTCTATTGATTTAATTAAGATCAACTGGAATGGCCTCAGAAGTTTCCTACGTGCGGTGGAAGACAACAGTCTCCGATCAACATTCACCCAAAATCCACTGTGCTGGAAGCGTTTCCTAGTATAAAATTTCACAACTACGGGTTGATTGATAACCTGGAATTCGTCAATAACGGACACACCGGTTAGAACCATTTTTACATTCGGAAATAACCCCGTTGCGGAGATTTCTAAAATAGTTTTTTTTTTTTTTTACTGCACTAAAACAAGCTGCTGTCAATCTGCCCAAGGACTTTCCCAAACACAAGACGCCTAGCATTACCGGTGGAGGGTTGAATGGCACTTATGCGTTCGTTCAAATCCACATGCACTGGGGTTCCGACTCTTCTAAAGGAAGCGAACATGTCATCAAATCGCAAAGGTATATCTTTCATTTCATCACCTACTAGTTAACTTGTCTTAACATAAATTTAACTCGCTTTGTAGCTATCCTATTGAGCTACATCTCGTTCATTATAACACAAAGTATGGATCGTTCGCCGAAGCCAGTAAATACGCACGAGACGGCCTGGCCGTTTTAACAGTCTTGGCTACGGTAAGTGAATCGTGTCCTACATCTAGGAAATGGGATCTTCACCATCGATTATGAGTGAAATCTTTTTCATTTTACAGGTATCACCCAGTGATAGTAAAGCTTTTCAGCCAATGGTTGACCAACTCGGAGAGATCGTGCATAACGGTGACGAAACGATTTTAAGGTCACCTGTTGCGCTCAATCGTATACTACCCAGGCGGACATCATCGTTCTATCGCTACTTTGGCTCTTTGACCACACCCGACTGCCAGGAAATCGTCACGTGGACCGTTTTTGATAACATGATTGAAATTTCAGAAAGACAGGTGAGTGGAATTCTCTTGCATGGCATTTATAGTTTGAAATACGATCGTGATCGTTTACTCCGACAATAGTTGACCGCGTTCAGAATGATAAAAGACGAGGTTGGAGAACCAATGGTTAACAACTTCCGTACGCCACAGCCTTTGAACGAACGCACCGTATTTTACAGATCGTTCACTGGGTGCGAAATCTCTCGTTCGTTGTCCGATAATGAATCGCCCGTATCCGAAGCTTTGAAATGGAGCAAATGCTTGATGAGCTACGCTTTCAATTCGATTTTACCTTCATCCTAAACACGTTCATTAATATATATATATTATATTTAAATTTGTAATGTGACGTTGGTCGGTCGTGGTGAGTATCAGACTTTAGTGGGGTAACATCACCATCTCAATAGCAAAGATTTCGAAATAACATGTTTTCTAATTTATTCGAGAATCCTTAACGTAAGTGAATATTTAAAGAAATTTATACAGAAGTTTTTTTTTTCTGACGAGCACATCCCTTTTGGCCTTTATATTTTTTCTTGCACAACTGAGACATTCTGGCTTTGAGGCAACAGTATCACATAGACCTTTTACGACATGCATGCCATATTTTCAACTCAAAGTCAGTAATGGGTCTCCAAATAGTCTGGCGTCTTAAGTTCTCCTTTGTTTCTTGCATCTTTATGTATTTTACAACCCTTGACCAAATAGATTGTGAGACATTCTAATGTTATATCAATTGAATGTGGACAATCAATCTTTTCTTTTACATTTCACTTTTGAGGTTTGGGTCACCGATTGAAATGCAAACTATGTTGTGGGTTAAATTGATAAGAATTGTTTTCAAGGGTATCTTTTATTGTACACTGGCGGTCTCGTTATGCAGCCAGATGTCTGGAAAAATTCACCGCTTTTGGTTACCACTTAACGGTCACTCACTGGGTCTTTAAAAAAAAAAAATTTCTGCTGTTTGTTTTAGTTACGTTTCTCAAACCGCAGAGAAATTGGTTAACAGACCGACTATTGCCCCAACAACCTTCAGTAACGTGATAGTATAACACATTAGCCGGTGGAGGCAAATTGCTTACTCGTCTTTGACTAATATTAACCGATTAAAAACATTTTTAAAAACTATTTTAGGAATGGGGGTGATTGTTACTAAAAAGAAGTTGTAGTGTAACATCCATCTTCATCCTTTGCTTTTATTCTAAACAAAACAACTAATTATTTATTGCATTGCTGTAGACTCGTGTTATGGTTGGTCGTTCTTTTAGCCATCAGATTCGAGGACGCTTTTTGTTTAACCAATGTGTGGAACGGCGGCTGGAAAGGGAGAGTAAAAATTGCATAAATAGTTTTCAGTGACTATTAGCAAAATCGACAATGTGTCCTGAATAGATTCTGTCGGACGGAGAACGCTCTAATAACATACCAGTTCATCAACAAAGGTAAAAATGGCATTCATTTGAGACAAATAATTTTGCTTCATTATTGCTTAAGTCATTTTTTTTGTCGTCCTAGGAGCTATAACGTAGTTGTGAAACTCTCCAAAAGGACAGCCAGTCAAATGCCTCGCAGCCATACCTGCCAAATTCATTTCCTGATTCCGTGACCTTAAACAATCGCGTTCGCTGGAATTTACGTCTGACGTGGTAAGTTCACTGCACGAAATTTCTAAAGTACGGCGTACGTGGGGGATTACCACTCACGTAGTAGCTTAAGACTAAGCGAAAGCCCCGTTTTGAATATGTCTGATATTGAATTAACTAGCGCCAATCAATCATTTCGTTCGTTAGCACTAGGAAGTGTAATTTTTACGCAAAACGATCGTTAACCCAATATTTCAAATCTCACTTTCGCTAACGTCTCGTCCATGTCACGCAATACGTCCCAACTAAAATATTATGCAATTGATTGTGCATTTATTTCTTTGGCGACATAAGATAATTGTAATGTCGCAATTTGAGCTTAGGATTTCTACGTCTACCGGAAAAGGCCTTCAAAACAGTCAACACGATGTCGATAATAACAAGGAAGGCTGCCTTCAAATAAAATCTGTCCTTTATTCCGACAGTAAAACAAACGTGAAGCAAACAGGTTGGTGGGTTTTTTTGAGATGTACGGAATGTGGGTACATAAAAGGATTTACGTCGGACTGATAGGGTTCTACGCATTGTGATTCTTGCCGAATTAAGACGAGCGTGTGACCCTATATAGGATCTAGGTGTGTTCAAAATTGGTGCAATTTCAGGTGTTATCTATTGGTATAGTGCATAGTTTTCTAGCGCGCTGGAGCTTGCCGTTGGCAATGAAACCTGCTCCGATAGTATACACACTAATTTCACCTTCTCAGGGTCTCTGGTTTTTTATTTTTTTTTAGACGGTCTCGAAAAATCGATGCAAACCGGTCGGGTGTGGTCGATATCTTAGCGAATGGAAAGCTATGTAGACGAAGGAAAGAAGAAGGAAGTATGATAGATAGTAAAAAAAATAAATAAATAAATAAAAGGGTGGTTACATGTATCTTCCAATTTTTTGTTGTTAGTAAACTAGCATATGACCGAATGGTGGGCTGGGCAGTTTGTTGATTCGGCCTTTGGACATCGTCGAGGAAGCTTCTGGCAGTTGCGGCAATTTCCTAGTTTAAAAGCATCTCTTTGAAACGAACGAGGAAAACGAATTTCTAGTGCACATTCACGGTGTTGTCCTTACTATTTTCTAAAGCGATTAACGTGAAGAGTGAAACTAAAAAAAAAAAAATCTTTCCTCGGGCGGCACCGAATTGTGCTTAAAAATAAAGAGGAATTCTTGCGCGTTCTTCTGCGCTCGCGGACTCGACCTTCCCTCTTCGAGAATGCTATTTACATTTGCGGTAATCAGTTTTCACTTATCGGCTGAGAGATTTTTAATTGCAATAACAAAGGATCTTAATTTTTGAAATTTTTTATTTCCATTTTATTGCCAATTGCTTAATTACAGGTGTCGCAATCGAACGTGAATCGTAAATTGGCCAATGCTTTTGCTATCATCACTGTCCTCCTTCAAATTTTGGTGGATGTGGACGGATATCCCATCATTGGAGAGCCATTTATTAAGGATGCACCTTATACTCCGGAAGCTATTCCTGTTCCAACGAGTTCATCCACTGTAGAAGAAAGTCCGTCCACATCAACCACAGTAGCTCCAAAACTGTTGGATCCATCAACTACATCCGCTTCAGAATCGGAGCCATTACTTTCATCGACGACGTCAGCCTCGCCTTTATTGACGATGAAAACTTATCCATCGGAATTGATGTCGTCCACAAGTATTGCAGAAACGAGCTCTTCTTCGTCTGACTCGACTACGTCATTGCCTGTTAGCACGGAACTAACCACACATGCGAAAACATCCAACGCCGTTGTAGACGACACCATGTTTGAGCATTTTACGTTGAAACCGCAAATCAAAAGTAAGTAGTCTTTTTGCTTTAGATTTTCAATAGTTAGATCGCGTGTGAGTGCACTTTGGGCGGGATTTCCAAATGCTGTTCTGGATGGAGAATTCAAGGCTAATTTTTTATTTATCATTATTTTTTTTTAATTAATGACGAACTTGAAAACAAATAGGCGTAACCTGGTACATAAAAAAATTGATGTTAGACTCGCTGGCCGAACCATATGCCCTCACATTTCCTCTATATTTTTATTTTTTGTCGGTTATTTGTTTGGTTAGGGGGAGAATTCCAGACATCCTTTCGTTTTTTTTTTGTTCAACGTGAGCGGGAAACTCGTAATTCGAGCTGTTACGAAGGGCAGTTTTTTTGTAAAGTACTTTTATTTGCTTTTCACTTGTTGTACCCAAAATCAACTTGTGTGTAAACCGGTTGTGTTGGCCAACATACTTCTAGCTGCTAGCACGATGACCTTCTTTGAAAACTAATTGCGAGCCAACTGTCAGCAACAACTGGTGGCCCTTACTCGCGTGCGATGAAAGAACGCAACTCTTACTTTAGATAGTAAAGGCTTAAACTTCTTTACAAGAGAAGGCGCAATTGGAATTCCAGAGATAACAGATCGCAGATTTGAATCGGCTCCTTGTTGATCGATTCACCATTTTGGGCTACTGTTTGAACTGCAATGAAACCATGTAGCATAATCAGCATAGCTAAACCAGCTGAAATAAGATTTAGGAAATGGATTTAAATAGGTTTAGCGAAGGATTGCAAATGAGTAGCTATTCATCTTGCCGTTTTAATTAGTATGTTAAACAATGAAATATTCATCAATGCCTTTTTTTTTTTCCATAGAATCCAAACCATCCTGGACCCACAAAGGTAATGCTTAATACTTAAGCCATATTATTATATAATTCTTAATCAATTGTTTTTGCGATTATATTCATCAAGATACCACGGGTTGGCACAGCCAATTTCCGACTTGCGGAGGTCTTCAGCAATCTCCGATTGACATCCAGCCAAAGTCGACTGTCCTTACAGCTTACCCGAAATTTACGTTCCATAATTATGGCAACATCGAAAACATGGAATTAATCAACAACGGACATAGTGGTTAGCATTTATTTCTGTCTGGCCATGAAACAAAAAGTTCCTTTTCTTTCGACTTCATTGATCGTTTAAAAAATGCTTTTCAAATTTAAAAATAGCCGTGTTCAACTTACCACCAGACTACCCCACAGACGACATGCCTCACATTACTGGTGGTGGATTGGAAAATACCTTCGCATTCGTTCAATTTCACTTGCACTGGGGAAACGATTCGAGCCAAGGCAGCGAACACCTCATCAAATCTAAAGGGTACACAGTAATTAGATTTGCCTAAAATGCTCAACCTTTAACGTCTCATTTTTTCCCACGTCCAGCTATCCAGCTGAAATGCATATGGTTCATTTTAATACCAAGTACGGATCGTTCGCCGAGGCCAGTAAATATGAAGACGGTGTGGCAGTCTTGGCTATTTTCCTCAAGGTGATATTTGTAATTGACATAAAGGGCGTTTCCTTTTTTTTTATCTATCTCAATTTTAAATTAAAGTGAGGCTAAGAAAAATACGTGCCTCAACTATACGCTAATGAATTCATGAATTAAATATGTTTAGGTGGGATCCAGTGATAGCCAATCTTTTCAGCCTCTCGTCGAACAACTCGGAGAAATAGCCAAAGATGGTGATGAAGTCATTCTAAGAAACCCAATTTCACTTAGGGATTTGTTACCTGGACGGACTTCATCTTTTTATCGATACAGCGGCTCGTTGACAACTCCCGCGTGCCAACAAATCGTCATCTGGACCATTTTTGATACACCGTTGGAGGTTTCGGAAAATCAGGTAAGTTGAACGATGAAAAATCCTTGACTCTGTTGATAATTGATTGTTTATTCTACATACGATTTCTGAGAAAGACATTGAAATGTCTAAAAACTAAGGACCTCCATGAGAATTAGCTGAGTGAAAGTGTCCACTCTGATTAACCATTTTTTTTTTGTTTAACTTTATTTTTCAGCTCGAAAAATTCAGACATCTACGAAGCGATGACGGTACAAATATGGTCAACAACTTCCGTCCGACCTTGCCCGTGAACGGACGGACAATTTTTTATAGATCGTTCACTGGTTGTGAAATATCACGATCGTGGCCGATCACGTCGTCCCCTTTCTCAGAAGCTTACAAATGGAGCAAATGCCTGATGGGCTTCGCCTATAAGTCGGCCGCTCCATAGTTGTAGTGCGTTTGTCTTGCACGTCTTTTTTCGGTTGAATGTAAGCGATGCATTGAATGGATTTGATCACTTGTTCACAGATACGCCCTCCCTTGGCATTCCTCTAAAAGTAATTCCTAGTGTAGTGTTTAAACATTTATATTTTCAAATTATCACGAATATTCTAGTAGTCGAGACAGGAAATTTAATTTATAAGATGCACCAGGAGAAAAGCAAACATTGACGTGCTAATTTATCGAACCAATTTTCCCTATACGATTTTAGGGTATTCGCAGACAATTTCTATCCGTAACGATAATTAACGCACGAAAAGGCAATCAATTGGATACATCTTGAAAAATGGAGGACCACTTTGGCCTCTTTTCCTCAATACTTTTGTTCTCCCTGTTATTTCATCCCTTATGGCTGTCAACAAGCTCTGTGAATTCACATTTATACATTACTGAACATTTGACATTGTATGGCTGACTGTATGGATGTAACCTATTCGATATTCACCTACATATGAATATACTATAACAGTGTACATTTTTTGAGTCACTCTTATCAGATGCTTAAAATCACTACACAATCGAAAAATACGCCCGTAAAATCATTTTATTTGAGTACCATGTATGGTCAAGGTTGTGAATGGAGAACGTATGGCCACTTTCGAAGAAAACGGTCCTGTAAAACTGGTAATGTATCGTCCTTCGCCTCAATAATTAAAGTCGGCCAGGGTGTTTTGCAATTGAAAGATCATTTGATGCTCTTACATGTTAACCTGTTAATCAACTCTACTTTCAGTGAAGAGATTGGTAACCAAATATTGTTAGCCAGCAGTTTTCTGTTCAGCAACAAAACATTTGTTTTTCCAACATAAAACTGTGCTTGCATTATTAAGAATAGCAGTGAAGCAATTGGGTATTGCAAGAAAAAGGTAAAAGGCGTGTTAAACACCCACCTGAAAGTTTCAACTATGAAAACGAAAGAGAAATGCAACACAAGAGGTACAATCCCATCAAAGGGCTACACCTTGACCATGAAAACTGTTCCAAAAGGCTTCAAAAGAAGGGCATGATTCGGAGATATGTCGATAGTTGTAACCGGATCAACATTGTTTTATCGTCTCGTAACTCTATTCCGTCACGATAAAATCGGCACATAAAAAAACAACTGACTCTTCCCCAAACGATTGTCAAAATAAAACGTGACGATGCTAATAAACGCTTCCCAGATCACAATGCGTTATAGAGTTATTAATTTTTAAAGTAACAGTAAGATCGTGTGCAATGTAAACAAAGGAAAATAGGGATTGAAATGGCGTCTCATTCTGACTTGCACATCCGTTTCGTTTATCCTTGAGGCGTCCTGCAGGTGTTTCCAACACGAAGTGTTTGTCACATTTGACAAGTGTGTCTAACAATAGCCAACGCGTAAATGCAATGATACAGCAATTACAAATAAAAACCAAAAATCAATCAACATTTACTTTCGATATCTTTCTGAGAAAAATTTCATTTGCGTAATAGGTCATTTTTAACGATTTGGCAACTCGAAAATTTTTTGCTAAAGGAAGGGTAACGAAAAGGAAATAGCACCAAACCTTCTCAACTGTTTTGATGCCCATTCCACGTCTTCTACGTCAAGGTGATGAACCTCATCGTCATTAGCTTCAAAGTCAAATGCAGGGTAGATCTGTCATGGCCAGGTTCACCACCGTAAAGGACGGTCAATCATTCGTTTTGACATGCAGTTTTGGTCTGGAATGCTGATGTTATTAGTTTCCTTGTGGTTTACATAACCAAAGCCGATGCCCAAGCACCTTCGTGTTGAGTCTACGTGACAATGTAAGTTTTTGTTTTCTTTTCTTTTTTGGTTTCACAACTCGTTGGTATGTACCACCAGCAACTGTTTTCAGAGCCATAGCCGGATGCTGATTGATCAATTTTTTCGTTTGTGAATGTTGAAGGAACACAAAAAATGTTGAGTTAATTGGCAGTATGTGCTGGTTATTGGCCTTGAACTGCGGATTTATGGCGGCATGGGTGTTGGCCATACGCAGCATGTATTTTAAATGGCTAGGAAAATGTCATTTCCGCATCATGAAGCCACAAAGAGTCATCTTATGAGCTTTTACCTGCTATCCAAGTGGTTGCAACAAACCTAGTGGCATCTCAATTTATTGCTAAATAGATATTTTATCATTTAAATGTTTGAATAGAAACTAAGGCAATGAATCAGGCATTTGACTGTTCTTGGATAAATTTAGTCTTCCATGTATGTGACAATAGTTGACGTTACAATGGACAAGTCCCTTATTCCGGCAATGAAAGACGTTTTCTCAGACGGATAATTTGGCAAACGCTTTTCATTTTATTTGTAAATTAAAGTTTGATTTTTAAAGAATTTCATTGCTTTGGAGGCATGAATTACAGGTTTCATTGTAACGTTTTTGAAATGCTCGATTGTTGTTCCAAGAAAACGTGGTTGGTTGCCGAATTCCTACACAATGTATGGCTTGTTCCATGCACTGAGAAATGTTAAATATCTTGTTTTGTTGCTAACACTTTTGAATTGATCCAGGTCCAGTTGCATGAAAAGTCTGCCGAAATACTTTCCTGAACATTCTTGGATGGCAGATTATTTCGTAGATAGTCACGAACGTGACTAGGACAAAAACGAAGGATATCAAGGACGATTCGGATCTTTTACCAGTGAAGTCGTACACGACAGTTACCAGCCGGTCTTTAACACGAACAACGCCAGAGGTAAATGCATGTTCTATTCTTTTGTTGTATCCGGGAGTTTGTCCCCCCCCCCATTTTTTCAGAATTCCAGGTTACCTGATATTTCAAACCGAATGCGTTTTTTATCGAAACCCGATTGCACTGCTGGTTGCGAGTTTCCCTTTCACTTTTTGATGTTTGCGTAGCACAGCTTCTGGCGTTCTCTCATCAAGTGAGTATCTATTTGTGTCCCGTTGCCATAGTAGCTATTAAGACTAACCTGACAACCTGAAATTCTAAAAACGATTTTTTTGCGACATCTGAGAGTAGAAAAATTGTTTCGTAAACGTATATGCAACAAAATAGCAAGTCGATAGCTGATGCAAGTTTCTAACAACCAATTTGTCATTCGAATGTCAGGAATTGCTTAGTTGTATCCGTAAGAAGCGCTTTCCAAGTTGAATTGCTTTTCACATTTTATCGCACTGGTTTGCTATTCTTTGCCTTGGCGTTTGTTCTCGCTATTGCGATTTTAACCTTCGTATCCACTCGCTTACCCTACATTCCTGGGGGGAGTGGCGGGATGCCAACAATCTCAAACTGATAAATTCCATCTGGAATCGCGTAATAAGTAACATTTCACGGCAAGGTAGCATAGCATGTTGACAGCATACCCCAAAAGAATTTGAATGTCGTTATCCAATTTCTTTCTTGTGCTATTGGCATACCAGTTTTTTTTTTTCGAAGTAGAATGCAAACTTTGCACTCTTATTCGTCCTTTCATATGCATCATCATCATTCATTTGAACTTGTTTTCTATACACCAAGCTGTAGTTTGTTCATTGCCTCAGGAAAAATCAGACGATCAATTACGATGACGGCTATCGTGCATTTCATGAATAGAAAAGGAGCAGTAAAGGCGCTCGTTCAATTGTAAGTGATTGTGAGTAAGAATAATGCTATCGGCATAAAATAGGGCGAAGAAAAAGAAATAATGGAAAGTGATTTTAATGCAAAATTCGGTTTGTCTGGTACCACGCCCTTTTCATCAGCCTTTTATTTCCTTTCTATTATTTTTTTCTAGCGACCACGCCCAGCGAACAAAAATTGCTTGGCCCGTCAGTCGCCAATAAATGCACTTTCGATTTCGAGTTAGACGATTATTTAAAATGTATGTTAGCCCTCATTGTTTCAGGTGATTGATCGTTTTCCCATTTAGTTTTTGATATTGCAAAACGTAAAAGCTTCTGACGGTTTTTGCCATTGTTTTACAAATAACAGCGAGCCTTCTGGCGAAAATATTACATTCCCAGCAAACATGGTCTTCTCTGTGCAATCAGAGGAGAACAAGGTAATACTTTCAAAACCCGTTGATCCCTACTGGAATTTTCCTCATAAGACTTAACGTTCGTTGCCAACACAGTTTCGTAGACTTTCTGCGCTTTATTCCAAAAAGAAAATCATTCCCAACGTCCTTATTTCACGTGTACAAAGTAATATTGCGGCTTTTTGTGCTGGATGATAGGGGTGTAAAACCGGAGAAATCATCTGTTGTCTCAAGGTAAAAAGCAGGCGATGAATAATGAGACCATAAGGTATCACCCACAGTAGTTTTCAAGCTAGTTTCCCAATGCTGATTTCTTTTCCTGGTGCGATAAACAAAGGCCGTGTACCATTTATGAAAGACTCTCAGAAGGCCGTTCTTTTATTTTTAGCGACATTTGCATATAGTTTTATCATTTAATGTTAAACTAATAAGTTTTTTAAAAACAACTTACACAATTTTTAAACAATTCTACCGACATTTTTTCCCTAGAACTTGATATTACTCATGCAACTATCGGACGAATTGACTAGCGGTTTCACGTAGCGCTATTGCTCTGAAATCTAACTGGAACACTAACATTCTCTGCCAATTTTATCCCACAGGCGTGTCTAACGCCAAGGTAAAAATCTCACCTTCACGGATGTGTCTATATCCGGACAACGACCTTCTCGATGAGTGCCAATTTTCCTGCCTGGTTAATGAACTGTATTGGGCTCATTAGTACTATGCAAAAAAAAAAAAAGCACAAGACGTCAACGACTAAACTGCTGTTAGATTCTGAGGAACCACTTTGCTACCTGGCTCTTCCCTGCCACGGAAAAGCTAAGTAAAGAGCTAAATTATTGATCACTTCTTTTGGAGATTTTCATGGGTGAAGTATAGTGTTTGCATTCAAAAATTAAAGGGCAGCGAAATGAATGGTTTTTCTGCGGTGAACTTGTGCTATATTTCTTTTGTCCTTAATTACCAATCTGATTGATCGGGAATTTCATTCTTTTTCTCCCGTCAGATTATCTAAAGACATCGTTTAGTTACCTTATGGTACTATTCCTGTGCTACAGACTATCACAGGTTGTCCACAGCTCTTCGATCAAAATCGCAGAAAAAACGAAAGGTAATCGAGTAACAAAATTTAAAATTCTAGCTGCATAAAACATGTTTAACTTCATTAGAAATCGAAGCCGCAAATAAACACGTATTCGCCAAACCAAACGATGCGGTCCGCACTCATGAAAATCCTTGGTTTGAACATCAACCAATTTCAAGAGAGAAAGGTAAATACGTTTTTAATTGGTTGTAGTCTGACTGTTCACAAAGATTTTGTTGTGGGAACACTTTTCTTTCTGTCTGCTTCATCTAGACACCCAATCTTGGAGTTATTCAAGTATGTGGCATACCCAACTTACGTGTTTAAGAGTCTTGAAATGGCAAAACGACGATATTTGTATAGACCCAGATGCTTGGCCGTTTTTGTTTCCTACCTGTGCTGGTGATCGCCAGTCACCCGTTAACATTGGGACGGTCCTATTGCAATATTATTCAGAATTTTATTTTGGCAATTACGGTTGCATTGACCGGATGATTGTAACAAACAATGGCAACACAGGTAACTGTCCAATATGGATTATTATTTAATCGCCATTGGTGTTGACTGTTCTCTTAACGTGATTTACAGTCCTGTTTACTCTACCTCTCAGTTCTTCACCAGAATCTGTACCTTACATAATCGGTGGCGGATTACCTGACCGCTACAATTTTATCCAGTTCCATTGCCACTGGGGAAGTGATTCTTCGCAGGGTAGCGAGCACCGCATCGATTCCAAAAGGCAACGATATTTTGTTTTGGTGTCGATGTACAGTTTAACAAGAAGTGGATGTTCGGTTTTCTACTTGGAAAACCCTTGTAATTAATTAAAGTATTTTTAATACGTTACAGCTATCCGGCCGAACTTCACCTGGTTCATTACAATACGAAATATGATTCGTTTGCAAACGCGACCAACTACAGTGACGGGTTGGCCGTCTTAGGCATTCTTGTTACGGTTCGTTGTGCTCTTATTATTTTATTACCCATTTAGAAATAAAAAGTAATAAATTCGTTTTGGAATTGTTTTTTATTATCACCAGGTGGGAAAACCTGCCCGTTCAGCTCTTCGTACAGTTGCCGATCAGTTGAGCAAAGTTGAAAACGACTACGACGAAATGTCGTTGGAAAAACCTATTTCATTACACGAGTTATTACCATCTCGAGCTACCTTTTTTTTCGGTATTCAGGTTCTCTGACCACACCCAATTGCCAGCAATCAGTTGTCTGGACCATCTTCGACAATCTCATTGCTGTGTCG
Source organism: Daphnia carinata (assembly GCF_022539665.2). Classification (NCBI taxonomy): domain Eukaryota; kingdom Metazoa; phylum Arthropoda; class Branchiopoda; order Diplostraca; family Daphniidae; genus Daphnia; species Daphnia carinata. The sequence goes on along the minus strand of NC_081339.1, from coordinate 3,533,656 downwards.
GAAGATCAGGTAGAATTACGAAATATCCACTGAAACCCTGCATTAACGAGGGATTTCAAATTCTTTTATTGACAGTTGTCAATGTTTCGAAACTTAAAAGGCAAAGGAGGTTTGATTTTGGTGAATAATTTCCGTCCCACACAGCCTTTGAAAAGACGCATTATCACGTATCGACCTCATACAGGATGTAATGTGTCTAGGAATTGGTCATTATTCCCCCTCACGTATCAAAGATGTCTATCGATATTGCACGTGTATTGCATCTTTTTATGCGATTTCTTTCCTCAACTTTTTTCTCATAAATTAGAAACGCAATGAAATGATTTCCTTAGATTTATATCTCATGACTGTATGGCTAGGTTTCGCCAACATGTTTCCTTCCCCTACTCCCCCAAAAAAAATCAAATTTCCACCATCTATGTTTCTTCAATGTCAACATCCTTTGCTATTTCGATTTCAAAAGCCATTTCCAATATAAAAGTTATCCCGTTTAGTGTAAACGAAAAACTGCTTAGAAGGATTACAGGCTCTTTAGTAAGAAATAGCAGAGAGACGTTGTTGGCAAATTTTAGGTACAAGAGGCATGCATGGCTGATGACAAGGAAAATCCTGTTTGAACAAAAGACAATCTAACATAAGTATCAACACAATTTTTAAATGCAAATTACTCACCCTACTTTTTAAAAAAGTAACCCTTCAAAACAACAAATTTCGAAACACTGCAAACATCAGTTTAACTTGTAAAAGGTAACCCCCCCCCCCCCCAAAAAAAAAAATATCGGCTTTTTTTTCTGTTTCACTGCTATCGCCATCTACCGGTCGGTAGATGGCGAAAGCAACCGAAACAAATGCCAGCAGAAAGCAAATAAATGCCAAAGGTGAGACATGCTGGAAAGGCTTGATACGAATGTGTAGGCGTAGTTTTGGAATTCAGAGGTGCTAGCTGGCTGTTTGGTAAAACTTCAGTTAAATTTGGTTTCAATTCAATATGTTTTATTTATTATTTGTGTGATTACGCAAAGGATAGGGCCATCCAGGCAATGTGGATATTCTGCCATGTACATGATAAACCTAGGATTCTTTGTCAACATGCAAGATGTTACCCCCTGGTAATGCTTTTCCGCTGAGTTTGTTTAGTTTTCTAATTTTAATCGTCAATGTCGTATTAGCAAACTACTGTTGACAGAAAAGCTGATACATTGGGACTATGGTTATGGCAATTGTGATGAATAAATCACCATAGATCAGTTGCCTTGCCTTCCCAATTGCAACAAAGACGAATCATGGGGTCAAAACTATTAAAAGTTGGTACTATTTTAATTGTTTTAATTAATATATCGCTAAGTGCTGATATTTGTGTAGAATGTGCTGGAATTCATGTCATCCTGGAGAGGACTAAACAAAAAGAGATGTATCCATGAAGCAGTTCATTAGTCATGTCCCAAATGAATGCCTGCGTCAACCAGCAATCTTTCAATGGCTAACAAGGATTTAATGGTTTTGAAAATCGTAGGCGACATTCCTAAATCCCACCTGTTAAAAGATTTGAATGCAACAATTTTTATTCTGAACTGATGCCTGCCAAATTCTTTTCCCATAAAATGAGGTGATATGAGGTTATAATGGAAATTGCTGTTAAGACTGCCGAGACCAGGTACATTATTTACCTTAACGTTTAGTGATCAAAACAACCAACTTTGTAACCTTTCTGTTTTTTATGGTGCATGGAACGTCCAATCGGAAAGCCCATGGAAGATCTCTGTGGCCAAGACGAAGAATTCTTCCAAACTTTCGTATTCAAGTTTTGGCCATGGTGATCATTTGCAACTGCATAGCCTTTTAGAAGCTCCTGCCAGGAATCTACAGGAATATTGCAGATGATGGATTTATGTACCATGTAAGCTATATCAATAAGAATGTTTTATGCTTATCTATGTTTTATTTTCTTAATTTAGATTAATATCAACAGTGAACCTGCGAAGGTTTCTGGTTGGGATGTGATGAGGAAAAGTTATGATAATTTGAAGTACGGAATTGAATTTCCCTCCATCAGCCGCCTGTGTATTCCCGCGTATTATGGTATTAATTATTTAAAAATTGAAGTGCATATCTGGGCTCCCTTCCTTTCCGTAGCCCCGTTTCCCCTTGACTCGTAATAAGCCCGTAGGGGGTCATGCCCCTACTGTACGGTATATATAAAAATAACATATACCGAGGTTTGGAGGGCTCTGGCCGGAAAGGGGACGTGGGGGTCCGCTTAGTCCGATGATGTGTTCACGGAGGGCGACGTGGCTACCCACAAATCCGAACTAAAGGTTAATCGCTCCAGTAAAAATGTTCCAAATCTTCGGCTCTTCTTCCGGCTTCTCTTAGCCAATCACCGGGTAATCTCCCCGGTGGGTCAACAAGGCAGTGTCTCCCCCTGCCTGGGTTGACGGCAACTTTTGAAAAGGCTATTTTGCCTTTTTAAAGTTGCAAAAATAATTGTAATGTGCAGAGAATTGTCAATAAAATTTTTTTTATAAAATATGTTTTGCAAAATTTGTTTCTTTCATTGTCTATGTTAGCTGTGTTCACACATTACATTTATCAACTTTTTTTTTATTTAGCTTGCTGATTTCACCTTTATTGTTTATACCACCTTTGATGGTAAGCATTGTTTCCATTGGTTTATCGTTTATCTGTAAGTATTCAATTAATATTTATTACATTCTTTGAATTCTTCAACTTAGATTCAAGGAACAACGTGTAATACCTGGATATTTTCTGAATTAATTTTGTATTTGTATTTTATCTTACTCGTAGTGGAACCGATCCCCAAACATTCAGCGTGCAACGCCGATGCTCTAACATTGAGCCACGAGATATATTTAAATTTTTTGTTATCGCATATCATATGTTATCCTCTAGGATGTCTATGCAGTCTTTCACAACTATATGTTTATCTCTCTATTGGTTTCAAAAGGTCCATAGCTCTGTGGTAGAGCCTTTAGCTGCGAGGGCCATATTATGGCAATCCGTTTTACACAAAAAAAAAAAAAAATTTCGCAAAAAAAAAAAAAAAAAATCACACTTTTTTCTTTTTTTCCGACACGTAGCCATCTACCGCTCAGACTCGTTATTACTGGCGTAGGCAATTTCAGTCCATTGGATGCCATTCGCAGTTAGTTCAGGAACGTGGATGTAGAATAACGCGTGGCTGGAGGAACAATTGAAAAATGGATAAGATAATACAACAAAAGGATGGTAAGTATAAACATTATTATATTGGTTTTCAATTATTAACTATTGTTTATTAGATCAAATTATGAAGCTGCAGGCCCAATTATTGGAACAACACAAAATATTAGATAACAGCAAAGCTAAGGATGGTAAGGCCTAATACATAATGATTCTATTTATTTGCTTTTATTCATTTGTGTTTTGTAGCTCAAATTTTGAGTCTACAAGCTCAGCTAAGGGAAAAGAACAAATTGGAACAGAACAGTTTCCAAACAGTGAAGGAGGTTTTTCCAAACTCAAACCTAACTGAACATGAGGATGAATTGGCATTAGGCGAACACAGTCAGGTACCTAAACTTTTCAAATAAGAATTCAAAATAAGTATAGAATTTTAACAAACAATTATTTATTGTTTAGTTATTCAGTCTACCACCTGACAGTGTGTTAAATTTAAATTCTGTTAGTGCTGCACAAAAAGAATCGTTAGTAATAAGCCCATGCAGTGAAGGAAGTGAACAATTGTGGGACCGTATTTGGGCCGAAAATGGGTGTGGTACGGAAACCAAGATATGGCACAAGTTCAACATGAAACATGGATTAGGTACTTTTCAGTTTTATGTCTATTGAAAAAGTATTTTTAATGCTATTATTTTGCATTCACAGAATTTAATGGGGGATCAAATCAAGTCTGGAAGTGTTACAGGATGGAAGAGTCAGCCTACAGATGAAAAAACACAGAGTGCATTACCATTAAGGTATGAGGTAAAGTAATAGAGTATGCACATTGTCTAATGAGAAGTACCATCTTGTGTTAATAAATCCAGTACAACAGCAATCCTTTATAGTTCTGTCACAGCTAGAAACCTCAAATAATTCTGCTTCTCTGTCTAAAGAACAACTTGTCCTTTACGTTCAGAGTGTTGGGGAAACTGGGTACTTAAATGGCCCTAAAGATGTTTTAATTTTGCTGCCATTGCAGAGATGAACATCATACATGGACTCTTTAGGTATGAAAGGATTTTTCTTCAAATAATTTTGAATTTATGACGAAGAATTTCTCCTCCTTTTTGCCAACCAGGTCTAATCTACCAAAAAAATTTTATCCAATAGGAAAGGATTTTCATGTACTGGGAACACAACTATCAACAATGCAACATTGTACAGGTGCTAGTTTATCATTCAAGAGCCTTATACAATGATGTTAATCTGCAATTTGTATGTCCTTCCCCAAGCTTCCACCAGAAGTTGAATCTATGAGTCATGTAAGTTACATGATCAACAGTTGATATGTTTAACGGTGTTGTTTTTCTTTTCTCAATATAGGTTAATAGTAACATTGGATCTGAAAAAAATTCTTGGTTGGGGCAAGACACTGAATAAATTGTATTGATTGGATGGATGACATGACATTTCTATACTTAATTCGGATTCCCCAGACGGTATTTGATATTAAAAAAATTGAAGTGCATATCTGGGCTCCCTTCTTTTCTGAAGCCCCGTTTCCCCTTGACTCGTAATAAGCCCGTAGGGGGTCATGCCCCTACTGTACGGTATATATAAAAACAACATATACCGAGGTTTGGAGGGCTCTGGCCGGAAAGGGGACGTGGGGTGCCGCTTAGTCCGATGATGTGTTCACGGAGGGCGATGTGGCTACCCACAAATCCGAACTAAAGGTTAATCGCTCCTGTAAAAATGTTCCAAATCTTCAGCTCTTCTTCCGGCTTCTCTTAGCCAATCACCGGGTAATCTCCCCGGTGGGTCAACAAGGCAGTGTCTCCCCCTGCCTGGGTTGACGGCAACTTTTGAAAGGGCTATTGTGCCTTTTTAAAGTTGCAAAAATAATTGTAATGTGCAGAGAATTGTCAATAAATTTTTTTTTTATAAAATTTTTTTGCAAAGTTTGTTGCCTTCATTGTCTGTGTTCACACATTACATTTATCAACTTTTTTTTTATTCAGTTGCGCAATTCAATTTCAATGTTTTTGCCACCGTTATATCGTTTATCTGTAAGTATTCAATTATTATTTATTACACTTTTTGAATTCATGAACTTAGACAAGGAACCACGTGTAATACCTTGATATTTTCTGAAGTAATTTTGTATATTGTTTTACTGACATGGGAATCGATCCTCAGACATTCAGCGTGCAACGCCGATGCTCTAACATTGAGCCACGAGATATATCTAAAATTTTAATTATCGCATATCATATGTTATCGTCTAGGATGTTTATGCAGTCTTTCACAACTATATGTTTATCTTTGTATTGATTTTATAATGTCCATAGCTATGTGGTAGAGCATTCAGCTGCGATAGCTGTTACACTGGGTTCAAACCTTACTAGATGTATAAAAATCTACATCTAAATGGAGGAAATAATATTGCAGTATTGCATTTCAGTTTTATTCAAAGTGTAAATGCAAGTCCGCAAGTGACTAGAAAAAAACCAACTTAACATCATATGATTCATGGCCCATTGGTAAAGCATCGGCGCGGAATGCCGAACATCTAGGGTTCGATCCCTGGATAATAATTGAATGCTTAAAGATAAACTATGCTTACAGGAAACAATGCTTACAGGAAACAATGCTTACCATTAAACGTGGCATAAACAATAAACGAGAATTGAGAAAGCTAAATAAAATGTGTGAACACAGACAAAGAAAGCAACGAATTTTGCAAAAAAATTTTATAAAAAAAAAATTTATTGACAATTCTCTGCACATTACAATTATTTTTGCAACTTTAAAAAGGCACAATAGCCCTTTCAAAAGTTGCCGTCAACCCAGGCAGGGGGAGACACTGCCTTGTTGACCCACCGGGGAGATTACCCGGTGATTGGCTAAGAGAAGCCGGAAGAAGAGCTGAAGATTTGGAACATTTTTACAGGAGCGATTAACCTTTAGTTCGGATTTGTGGGTAGCCACATCGCCCTCCGTGAACACATCATCGGACTAAGCGGCACCCCACGTCCCCTTTCCGGCCAGAGCCCTCCAAACCTCGGTATATGTTGTTTTTATATATACCGTACAGTAGGGGCATGACCCCCTACGGGCTTATTACGAGTCAAGGGGAAACGGGGCTTCAGAAAAGAAGGGAGCCCAGATATGCACTTCAATTTTTTTAATATCAAATACCGTCTGGGGAATCCGAATTAAGTATAGAAATGTCATGTCATCCATCCAATCAATACAATTTATTCAGTGTCTTGCCCCAACCAAGAATTTTTTTCAGATCCAATGTTACTATTAACCTATATTGAGAAAAGAAAAACAACACCGTTAAACATATCAACTGTTGATCATGTAACTTACATGACTCATAGATTCAACTTCTGGTGGAAGCTTGGGGAAGGACATACAAATTGCAGATTAACATCATTGTATAAGGCTCTTGAATGATAAACTAGCACCTGTACAATGTTGCATTGTTGATAGTTGTGTTCCCAGTACATGAAAATCCTTTCCTATTGGATAAAATTTTTTTTGGTAGATTAGACCTGGTTGGCAAATGGGAGGAGAAATTCTTCGTCATAAATTCAAAATTATTTGAAGAAAAATCCTTTCATACCTAAAGAGTCCATGTATGATGTTCATCTCTGCAATGGCAGCAAAATTAAAACATCTTTAGGGCCATTTAAGTACCCAGTTTCCCCAACACTCTGAACGTAAAGGACAAGTTGTTCTTTAGACAGAGAAGCAGAATTATTTGAGGTTTCTAGCTGTGACAGAACTATAAAGGATTGCTGTTGTACTGGATTTATTAACACAAGATGGTACTTCTCATTAGACAATGTGCATACTCTATTACTTTACCTCATACCTTAATGGTAATGCACTCTGTGTTTTTTCATCTGTAGGCTGACTCTTCCATCCTGTAACACTTCCAGACTTGATTTGATCCCCCATTAAATTCTGTGAATGCAAAATAATAGCATTAAAAATACTTTTTCAATAGACATAAAACTGAAAAGTACCTAATCCATGTTTCATGTTGAACTTGTGCCATATCTTGGTTTCCGTACCACACCCATTTTCGGCCCAAATACGGTCCCACAATTGTTCACTTCCTTCACTGCATGGGCTTATTACTAACGATTCTTTTTGTGCAGCACTAACAGAATTTAAATTTAACACACTGTCAGGTGGTAGACTGAATAACTAAACAATAAATAATTGTTTGTTAAAATTCTATACTTATTTTGAATTCTTATTTGAAAAGTTTAGGTACCTGACTGTGTTCGCCTAATGCCAATTCATCCTCATGTTCAGTTAGGTTTGAGTTTGGAAAAACCTCCTTCACTGTTTGGAAACTGTTCCATTCCAATTTGTTCTTTTCCCTTAGCTGAGCTTGTAGACTCAAAATTTGAGCTACAAAACACAAATGAATAAAAGCAAATAAATAGAATCATTATGTATTAGGCCTTACCATCCTTAGCTTTGCTGTTATCTAATATTTTGTGCTGTTGCAATAATTGAGCCTGCAGGTCCATAATTTGATCTAATAAACAATAATTAATAATTCAAAACAAATATAATAATGTTCATACTTACCATCCTTTTGTTGTATTATCTTATCCATTTTTCAATTGTTCCTCCAGCCACGCGTTATTCTCCATCCACGCTACTGAACTAACTGCGAATGGCATCCAATGGACTGAAATTGCCTACGCCAGTAATAATGAGTCTGAGCGGTAGATGGCTACGTGTCGGAAAAAAAGAAAAAAGTGCGATTTTTTATTTTTTTTCCGCCATTTTTTTTTTTTTTTTTTTATGTAAAACGGATTGCCATAGGCACGCCAAATAATTTTTGTCATGCATATTTTTCAAGACATCTAGTGGAGAAGTGGCTAACTCTGATTCGTTTTCATAGCTAACACGTCAGCTGCTCTGCCAAAATTTCTATCAGCTGTTTCATTTCGCGTGGCGTCGGATTGAGGATGGAAGCATGAAATGAACGTCTTCCTTCTTGAAATTTTACCGTCGATTTCGCCGTGTCTAAACCTGGATTTTGTGGGTTGAATCTGCGCTTAAAGGTAAAGGTAAGTTCTTAACGGTATTACGGCAGCTACTCGTTCATAAACTATTGTGTAACATATTCTAAATTATTTCAAAGGAGGAGCATTGCTTGGCTTAGCCAGCACGTTTTTGATCTCCATTACCAAATCCATCCCTTTCGCACCAGAGGTGCTACATAAAGAAGACAATTCTTTGCATTTGTTTTCACAACCTGGACCTCTTAATCCAGTTCTCCTTGTCCTTATCCAGTTTATATAAGGTAGTGTTAGATGATGTTAATATTTGTTAACTGTTTTAGTTTCGTTACTATTGTTTTAGGTCCTTGGGATTTACCTGGCATGCAGTGGTGGTCGCAGAAATCATCCTGGGACAGAAACAAATGCCATTAATGTTCTGTGTTAGTGTAATAAAAAATATCCAGTATCACTGTCGTGTTGTTAAATTACTATCCTGCACACAAGAAACAGAAGTTCCAGATGATTTGGAACTTGTACTTGTTCCCTATTGGATAGTCAATCTGTCACATTGTGAAGGTCTTTTTTTTTTTTTTTTTTAAGATGTTAACGAAATGTCTTTTTCATTGCAAAACGGATGTGCACTTACACTTTTGACGGCTGGAGAATCAGTAAAACTGGTAGGTGCTATTTCATTACTTTACCAACTTTCATTAGTTAGAAACAGTTTATATAGTAAAATGAAATACGAAACCAGGAAAATTAAATTTGAAACTGTTGATTGTCCCACCACCTCCCAACAATTTCACCACTGTTTTACAACAAAATACATAAACATTGAAATGCACACAAAAATACATACATACATACATACAAATACTTAACTAAATTAACTTGTTGGCTGCCACGCCGTGCAACCGTAGGTTGCTTCAACTACACTCGCTACATGTCGGGTCCGAAGGATCCCCGACCAAGGTGGGGCTTGTCCGAAGACAAGCCCGGGCTGGCACGGTGAAAGAGTCCATTCTGGGAATGCACACCCCAGGATATCTCTCACCGTGCCGACAAAGAGAAGTCCCTAATGGTGCATTGCCTAGGGCGCCTAATGGCTTTATGCCATTAGGCGCCCTAGGCAGTGGCGACTGCCCCCCCCCATGGCCATGAGGAGAACAGCGCCCAAGTCCCTACAACTACCAAAAAAAAATGGGAGCCAACGGCGTGGCAGCCAACGAGTTAACTTATACACTAACATGCAAAACAATATAAAACAATACCAAGGCGAAGGCGAGGGCGAGGGCGAAGGCGAAGGCGAAGACGGCGGCGAGACGAGGGCGAAGGCGAAGGCGAAGACGGCGGCGAGACGAGGGCGAAGGCGAAGGCGAAGACGGCGGCGAGACGAGGGCGAAGGCGAAGGCGAAGACGGCGGCGAGACGAGGGCGAAGGCGAAGACGGCGGCGAGACGAGGGCGAAGGCGAAGACGGCGGCGAGACGAGGGCGAAGGCGAAGACGGCGGCGAAACGATGGCGAAGACGGCGGCGAAACGATGGCGAAGGCGAAGACGGGACAATGGCAAAGGCAAAGGCAAAGATGAGGCGACTATCAGAAAAGTTTTTCTTATATGTCCTGCGTAACAGATGTAAACAAGTCAGATTCGAGAACCACGTTATTTTATAAAAAAGAGACAAAAGTATGGTTGGGGTGTCAAAATGGCACAAGTTGGGAAACAAAAACTAGATCGTGTGATTTCCTCAATTACTAGTATCATAATGTTGAAACTGACTGAAGTTAAGGAGTGCTATTCTAGGAGATGGCTTTTCATACTTAAAAAAGACATCTGCTACATGACAATCTTATATCTTCAATCTCCTTTCAACAAGAACTTGTCACAAACAGTTGTCATAAAGCTTTGCTTGTTGAATGAAGATTCAAGGAGTTCAAACAAGGAAATATCTAGCACAATCAGAAGTTAAAAGCTTGAATACAAAGGTGAAAAAGGTTAGTAAAATAAATTATATATCCAACGGATTAACCGGATTGAAAGCATTGCCAATCCAATCAGCGATATGGCGATAACTATGGGCGTGATGTAAACTAAGATCACAGATTTTACATCAGTGTAGCCTTGTTTAATATCAGGCGTCTCCGTTGAAGATGCCTGAAATGCATTTTTTTTTTTTAAACAGGCCGCTTTGCCAAAGCCTTGTTAACATAAATTTTACCTTAAAGATGCTATTCAATAGTTTATGTTCATCGCGTAACACATTTCGGTGGATGGTCACACGTGCCTTATTATTGCCAGGAAATTGGGAACTGTTTAAACTCACTAGGTAAAACAAATTTAGCATAAGTCAGTTGTCAGCTTCTTTGCGATGCAAAAATTATAAATGCAGACAACATAAGCGGTTGGTGATCCAGAAGCGAGAGGACCTAAGGTTTTAACCCCTATTTTTGATGACCTTCTCACCTGGTTTTCGTTCGCTTCCTTTTTAATTGTAGGCAAATTTTTGAAAACCATGATTTCGGCAAACAGATCACATCAAACCATAAACAAGTTACTTACCAACGTTCCGCGGGCAGGGCTTGTCAGGATTTTCAAGGCTTAAATCATGGGTGCAAATACAGATGAACGAGCCGTCTGATTCTCTCCTGCAACCGGCATCTATTCCACATCGAGCCGATAGACAGTCAGGTGCACCTTTCATTGAGTAATTATTTTTGAAAATTTTAAAAAGGTGTAAGTTTTTTTTTTTTTTTAGTGTCGGCTGGTAGTAACTCAGGTGAGATATGAAATCAAATCACGACTCAGTGTAGGTTGGCTACCAATTGAATCCTTCTTCAGCAACAGGTCCTATAAATCCCTTTATAGGCGAGATCTGGGCATTCGGATGTTACCGGCGGCGGCGCGGAAACTGCTGCAACGCTCCCGGATGAAAAATCGTATCGAAGTAGGCAGCCAAAATTTTACCTCATCCTTTTTTGTTTCAATAGAAAATTGGTTATGGAAGTAAATACATTTTTTTTTATTTCATCGGATACGATACCATCTAAAACACTACGGCTGGTTAGCACTAGAAGGAGTGTAGGCCAAACTGTCAATGTTTTTGCTGATTAGTCATGGAATTTCTTACGTCGGAAATTGTGGTGACATGAGGCGAACTATTACTAATTCACGTAAGTCAACTTCCTTTGTTTGGAAGTCTGCGGACAGCCGAAGGATACAATCTCTTTGTTAAAAACCTACTATCACGACGTTGATTGTGAGACAAAAAAAGGTCGGGTTGTCAGTAGATAGAAGAACTCAATAAACAGGTGCACCTGCTATCAAAATAACGACATGCACTATTCAGTATTGAATTATTTGATGAGCCAAAGTGAAGCACTCAGGCCTTTAGCAAATTGTACTCCAAGAGAGAAAAAAACTGCGATGTAGAAAGCGGACCCAAAACCTGTGCTACAATTGTTTACGCTTACACAAGTGTTTGTGAGCACAAAACAGTTGTTTAGAAACGATTTATCACACTTCAGTGGCTGGAAAAATTGTACCTTAGTCGTTGCCAAACAAACGTCTCTCGTTCGAGACTTCCTCTCATGTTAAATAAAAAAATAAAGCTCTCAAGTTTGCACTGCTTTGTTTTAGTAGCGTAACAGGTAAATTCAAGCGGAAAAAGAACAAAACCTACGAAAAAGAAAGAAGAGTGCGTTAATGTTGGTTTCGAAGACGCAACTTCAAAAGAGAAAGTTATATTGAAAAAATTTTTTTTTGACGAACCCTTGTTTGTGCATGACTAGCCCTCTTACCCACAACGTGCGTCCCTACCAGTGCGGATTGTTAATTTATACAACTTCCAACACAAAGGTTACACCCAATTCGAATACTAAATGGAAGTAATGGAACGCACCTTTGTTTTTCATGGATGAAATGCTTGACAAAGCTGATGGCCTCACATCCTCTATGAACCCAAAAATAAAATTTTTTTAAACATTTGTTTTGTATAGCTACTAAACCTATGCGGTGCCGACGTGTTCACTGATCAAAAAAAGTTTACGTTTTTATTCAAACACCGTCCCTACACCGTACCCTGTGATCAGAACGAGATGTAGACGAAGTTACAAAGTTCACACCGGTTCGGAGAGGATACGTAACGACAAAAAGTTTAAATAGACGTCACAAAATTCAACTTAGTCGGCGATCATGGAAACATGCGCCATAAATTACAAAAGGGTCGAACGCTTACCGACAACGATCAGGTAATGGGCTATCAGACATTAACACGATAATGCCACATAAACTACATTAGGTTATGTAGTTAAACTGCAGGATTATCACTATCCTTAAACGCCACTAAATTGATAATCTGGGCCCCATGAGAATATTTCTTAGTTTGATAGAGCGCAAGTAAGAAACTATTGTTCTAGATCAGGTAACGGTTGAAGGTAAACATAACGGTGGGAAGTTACTTGGGATTCCTCCTGTGGTGATGCGCTCGAAAATCCTGCAAGCTTAGCATGTATCTCCGTGAAGGATAGACGATCCGACGGCACCCTTTTCCAACAATGTTCGGTCATCAGCTGGCGGATATGTGGAGGTGTAGAATTCGGTGGTTCCAGATAAATAGAACCCACTATCATTGTGACTACCTGGAGGATATAGCATTAATAGTAAATATAATGAATTTCTTTTATTTAAGCCACAAAAAAAAAACTTAACATTAATGTCTGACCTCTTCATTAGCGTAGCCATAATAAGGTATTGCACCCATTGAGAAAATTTCCCAAAGAAGGACTCCAAACGACCAAACATCCGATTGTTCACTGAACTTGCCATATAGAATCGCTTCCGGAGGCATCCATCTGACGGGTAAGAATCGTGAGCCTCCCATCTACAATCAAGAGTGGTATCATCTGGCAAATTGTGCACGTGGATAAGAGAAATAACCGTGAACCTGTTTTACCTTGTAGTATTCATTGCTATGAAGGTCTCTGCTCATTCCTGAAAATTTAAAGTTTATCAAAATTATTTTCTGAATTTTTTAAATGAGTTTTAGTGCCTACCGAAATCGGATATTTTGATGATTAGATATGATCGCTCCTCTTTTGGTTGGAGAAATGGCCTTTCTCCCACCAGGCAATTGCGGCACGCTAGATCACGGTGGACGAAGTTTCGGGATGAAAGATATTTCATTCCATTAGCGATTTGCTCTGCTATCGGACCCAGATCCTCCTGTTACGGACAAGGGAAAATTAATGAGGAACTTTGAAAATTTGATTTCTTTTGCCTGAATCAAAGATCGTGTAGATGGATGATTCCCTTTTTCTTTGGAACTTGAGTAACCATTAGAAGTGCGTAGTAATTGAGCAAGGTCGCCCAATTCCATGTATTCAAACACCAACCAGGATCCCATGTTGCACTCTAGCATATTTTGTTGTTATTAATACACATGTGACTGTAAACACATTATTAATCAATACCTACCGTTGATAACAATACCATGTAAAGTCAAAATATTTTCGTGTGAAAACGAAGCCATCGTTTGGGCTTCACGGAGTAGTTCTCTTTCAGCTGTTGTGGAAGCGATTCCAGATGATGGATTTTTAAGCACTTTAATTGCTACTGCTTGGCTGTTATCTACTTTGATGTAGGATGGATCTGATGGCGGCAACGATGACTCAGGGCGTCGGAGGCGGCCGCTGAATACTTTACCAAAACAACCTTCACCAATTTCGTGTTCCAGTTCGATCCATTCGCGTAACAGGAATAAAGACACCTGTTCTGCATTGTCAATTCCCAAGGATTGGACATCAACGAATTCTTTTTGGATGGTGTTTTCACCAATATAACGTAAGTTTGGCCGGTTTCTGTTGGTCATTCGATAGATCCTTATCCACCGAATCAAACGGATTGAAAGCAATACAAGCCCAATCAATACGACGGCAATCATTATTGCCACCGTATACGAAAGTGCAAATGCTTTCGCAGTTGCAAATTCCCAGTCATCTTCATTACCATCCGCCAACCCAGGTGAAGACGGACGATCCTGTAGGTCAACAACAACTTATTGTACCGTGCAGCAGAAGTTAAGAAACTGCAAAGATTACCTTAACGCCCATGTTACTTGATCCGTGTTCTTGATTTAGACCAGCTCGGTGAACGGTAATCAGCGTTTTACTTTTGCCAGGTAACTCAGATCCAATTGAGAAGACTAAATTCAAAAGAAAATCATTTTTAGACTAAGTTCTGCTCGGTTTTAATTACATGGAAAATCGATAAGCTTGTCAAATCAGAGAAAAGAGGAAGAACGAATAAGGTAAGAACGCGAGAGCATATTTCCCAGAACAACCAAAAGCTAATGGCTTCCAGAAACAAGCTTGTATATAAGCAGAGAGTGGTTCCTTAGGATTTCTGACCGGGCCTAATGACAAACCAATGACGAAACATAACTTACCCAGATAGCCTTTGTTAATATTTAACGGGAATGATTTTCCCTTCCAACCGGTAAAAGGCGTCCTTTGTTGAGTGCTACAAATAAATGACTAGGTGTGTCTCTAACTTATAAGGTTACGCGAGGCCACTCACAATAAACGCGCTGCTCAAAACTAATGATTGCGAAAAACATCTATAGCTTCGCATCCCACAATTATTAACTGGAATTCTTTTCTTTTATTGCAAATAAACAGGTAAACTACTAGTAAAAGGTATGAATTGAGGTATGTTACAATGCATTTTTTCTATGACACGTGCCCCGCCACGGCGTACGTATTGACATTCAGGATGTAATCTCATCCGTCACTGTACATGACGTCAATTTTTTTTTTCAAGAGGGATACGCACGTGTGAATTAACGTACTGGAACGAAAACGCTATAAGACTAATGTACTGAAAACATTGCCCTAGTCTTTGATTAACATCTCCTCGCGGTAAAGGTCAAGATCAGAAGAAATGCAATTAAAACTAACCGCTTTGAAAGGCGGTAACGAAAGTGCACACAGAAATCTAATTTCGTCCCTTTTCTACAATCAAATGGTACTAAAAGACTTCTGATAGATTTAAGAGTTAAGACATTAAAATTCACTCACCAACATTTCGGGGACATGCTTTACCAGGTATCTCTGGACTGAAATCATGAGCACAAATGCAGATGAACGAACCGTCTTTCTCTTTCTTGCATCCCGCATCCATCCCGCACCGTGCTGACTGGCAGTCTGGGGCGCCTTTCATTTTACAAAATTTGGTACCTAAAAGATTAAATTGTTGAAGACGTTAATCTTCCGGCTGACGTGCTGCTTGCTATCGCAGAAGCAGTATTGTAAGGTTCATTTACTAATACCTAAGATCTTGTCAGCAGAATATACAGGAAAGGTGATATACAAGTGAGAATACCTCGTTCAGGTGGTAGGGTGTACTACCATTTGATCCGGGAACTATCCCAACATGTAAGACAAAGAGAGGATGTAGATCGTCAATGGAATAAGCGGAGACATCGACGGCGGCGACGCGAAATGAGCAGCAACAAGTTTTGCTTCCACCAGCACATACACCAGAACGAAATCGCCCACTCACCAATATGGCGCCCTTCAATAAGTGGCAAAAAGGGTTAAAGAAATTCGAATCACTTAAAGAATAAAATTTTTGCTTACATTTGTGCGATTTCCGTAAAAGTTTTTAAAAGCTAAGGATTTCGACCACCAATGATGTCCAATGGGTTCCAATAAAATCGCGACAGCACAAATGATTCAAGCCAAGGCCAAGAACAATTCTACCGAGTCATCAGTTCCAAATTGCTGTTCGTCCTTCTCGTGTTTCCAACCACCGAACCGCCAGGATCATATAACTTATTCCCACTTTGCTCAAATGAATCTAGTTCTGGCTTTGCTGATCAATATTGTGAAACAGAAAGCTAGAGTCATCGGAGACGTTCTCTTGTTACCCTACTTCTTCAACCGGGAATTGGTGTGACATTTTCGTGTCAAAAAACGAACAAAGTTAATGGAGTGTCGAACCTTGTCACCTCTCTAAAAATCTGAATAATAAAGTTTAGTTTTAAAGGTTATGTTAGCAAAATGTTATGTAAATAACGGAAAATAGAGCAACAGATTGGAAACCTACCACCATTATATCCGTTTCTTGCTTGTTGTTTACGTCCTACAACCGGGTCTTACAAAGAATTCGTTAGTATTCGGTCATACGGCCTATCAAATTTTAGTAGATTAAAACAAACAAATAAATAAGTTTTACGTTCCAGTCCCTCGGATACAGCTTCGTGCAGCTACTGCGAGATGCACTTTTGTTACTAGGTAACAACCAATGTCAGATCAACACAACTGCGTGCAGGAACTGTTGTCATTGCGGGTTAAACCGATGAGTTACTATTACACTCAACTCGCTCTGCTCGAGGCTTCGACGACAGTTTTTCGTAGAAGTGTGAAAAGCAGATAGAAATCCGGAATTTTCTATCTTTTATTAAACGGAAAAAAGCTTAAAGACTAGCATCAGCATGGGAAGGGGGGATCTCAAATGAAGTTTCCTTAAATAATGAATATCTGACTTTTACCGGTTACGTTTCAGTGGAGGGATGAAACTTTGAGAATCTGGGGCACCTCCCCCACAGACACCCACAACGAAAATAGAAAAAAATCTGCGAAATTTCAACCCCAAGAGATTTAGTACTAAATATCAAGAATTGTCTTTTTCACAGTGGTTCCTAAGGTAGAGCAGTCAACCACAGCTCTAACTAAGAAATCATTCGCGCTTCGATGAAATAAATCTAAAAGAAAGCAAACGAAAACAAAGTTATAAATTTTTACGACGTATCATAGATTACGTGTCCTTGGTAACATATAAGGTGAAAGATATTTACATCGTGTTTTGGGAATTCCATTGGTGAGCGCATCACATTTCAGACATGGAGGAAGATTCGTTGGCGAGGATGATCGTCCATATGCCAGAAATCGGCCAGTTATGTTCTTCCTATCAAAATCTGAATGAAATGGAAAAATAAAATAAAAATAACGTGATCGTTAAAATGAGAATAATATTCCATCATTAATTCGATTACCTGGAGGCTCTTTCAGACAAGGATTAGACATAACGTATGTAATAGAAATCGAATGGCCGATTGCTATACAGCTTGTATTTAAAGGGAATCGCCAAAGTAATTCTCCATTTCTGCCCGATAGGCCAATGAAAAGTTTCATCTTCGAATCACTTGTTATGATGGCAAGATCTGGAATGGTATCATTATCGAGATCAGCTAATGCATCGATATCAAGCACTTGTAAGCCAGAATCTTCTTTTGTTTTAAGATCATATGGAGGAAAATGGAATTCCCATATTACATCTCCTGCAAAGTCAAAATCATTATTGGTTACACAGAAATTTTGAATCACATTACATTCTAGATACCAGTTAGCGAGTTCAACGATGAGAGACTCTTTGCTACAGGAAACAATAGGCAGTCATCAACACCATCATTATTGACATCAATTAGGGAACAATTGATGTACTGAATTGCATCTGTGAAATTTTTCTCCCAAACTAATTTTCCATCTGCAGCACGAATGCCAAGCAAAGAATTGGATTCATTACTGAAGCAATAGGGAGTAGAAGCTAAGTGACTAGTTTCACTGCTTAGCAAAATCACCATTTCCTTTAATCTGCTTGTTGGTGAAGATGCCATTGCCATAGCCTGCACTCCTATGGGTAAAGAACAAATTTCAACTTTACATCTCATTTTGTATAATTTTTAACTATGATTACCTTTCCCAACAAGTTTCACTTCCCAATCTTTGGTTTTCACATCAGGTGTAGCTTTACATGTGTCAAAATCACAGGGCAGAATCCACAGAAACAGGATAATGAATACAATGCAGTTAATTATTGAAAATGCCAGGGCAATTTTTCTTCCTCTTGACATGGGAGGCTGCTCCATTTGCTGTTGAGGGGAAACTCCCCTTGAACGTTCTAGGTAAGAGAAGCAACTGTCATATTTAAGTTTCTAAATTTGTTACAGAGCTTGTTTGTACGTACCATACTGGGGAGACTTTTCTTCCAAGTTAAGGGTCGACGAATTAAACAACTCACTCTCAGAATCTTCACCTTCATTGCTGGATTGTACTTGTGGGACGGGCTTATACATTAGTACGATTAAGAGGGGAATATTACGTCTGGCGGACGGCCAATACTTAGTGTAAGGGGGATAAAAATTCAATACTGAAACTCCGCAATCAATCAAAACAAACAAAATTCTAATTTTCGATGAATCTAAGCAACCGGCGTTGCCAGGCCGTATTAAACAGGTTCAGAAATCTCCAAGTCTTAATGTCTTTACAAACTAACTCTTTCGGTTTCTTGGAAAATGGAAACTAGGCAAAACGAATCCAATATTCTACTCGGTTAGCTGTATCACAGTGTTTTCAATTTTTGTGTCTAGTAAATTTTATTTTCGAATTGGCAGATAATTTTCCCAACCATCGCATTCTACTAGGGGAATATCTTTATTTTGGGACGCGTGTAAAATACAGAAAAACAAACAAAATTTAATGGTTATATACCACAGCGTGTACGACAACGAGGAATAATTTTAAAGATTTGTTGCTTGGAAACATGTCGTTCACGCGAAGATACAGCTAAGAAGGCGCACACCCCAGCTTGTTTCGCCTTTCGGTTTATCCGAGTCATACTCGATTACAAGGTTTCTATTGACCCTAGGCTCGTTCCTGTTCGCGTTCCTGTTCAAATCATTGATCTGCTCGTTGCAGAACGCATCCTACACAAAGAATGAAAGACTTAAGATAGTCAGACGAGAAGGGTTAAAACAGAACGATTACTTTGTTTGGTTGTTCATAAAATGGTAAGGTGCGGTAAATAGCGTGAAGCGATTCGTTAGTCGGTCCGAATTCGTCCCATCCGTGATCAATCGTTGCTGTTATCTGACAATAGGATACAATTTTGCATAAATTCACTAATTCAGATTCAGCGAAGCAATGCCGTTTAATATGCTACCTGATTGAAGCGCCATGGCTGGTGGACAACACAACAGTTGAATCGATAAGCCGCCGTTCCTTTGCGAGATAAGTAACGTTGGATCTCTCTATCGCAAGCAGCCTGTTCACTGAAGTTTGCCGTCTTTCGACGCGTGGACAGTGCAAACCGAATTCGCCTGTCCGATTGGGACTTGGTAATCGCCATGAGCAACTCGTTCTCCGTCAACACCATTCTCTCTCCCGTATTTGTCCCTGTACGTAATACGCTTTAAGCTCCAACCGATCAGTAAGACTGGGTAGGACACAACCAAACGCGACTGCATTTGGCTTCTGTTAACAAAACAGAGGAGACCAAACGGAAAAACAAAGACTAAGCCCCGGCGTTGATATCTGAGATGTTTGTAAAAGAACTGTGGCATTCAGCAGGCAAAGCCAAATAGTTAATACTTTTTCCATTGAACTATGGCACACACTTTATGGCGCCTTTTGTCAAACGGTCGTCTTTTCTAGCTCTTGCAGCTGTTTTACTACTTGGAAAATCGAGAGAAACGTGAAACTTTGCCTTTGGCTATTAGGGGTGTATCAAATACTAGGCGAACGTTGGAAAAACGAAAAAAAATAAAATGCATGGATAACTGAAAGTATTCCATGGGTTTCACTACGGCAGGGTAAGTAAGCTACTCGATTCATATATACACAGCAACATTTAGGTCAAAGATTCCCTTTTCACACTAAACACGAAGCACACAATTGTCGGCCTGCAGCTCACATTAGGGAAACTATTAACTACATTTAACACGTTACTACACATACCAGAAACAGATGAAAACAAACAAAATCAATCAACTTACCAAAATCCTTTGGGTATCGAATCCAGAACAAGTCGAGTGTTTGAAAAACCCCTACCAGCTCCACCCGTGCGAATCAACACGTGCCAGCACTGGAATGTCTGTTGGATAGTTGTGAGTGTGAAGGTCGTTAAAGTTTTCAGAAATGCACTAGAACACTAAATTCATGTGGAAATGAATGTTAAAACTCTATTTCTTGTAGATAAACTTCTACAGAATTTAAAAAAGAGCGTATCAGTGAATGGATGACGCAGTTTTAACACATACTTTCTTCGCAACACTTGTTTGAAGACTGACAATACCCATTGGGGTTTTCCGGGATACTTGTGAATCGCGATGCAGAAATGCGATATATTAGTATCGATTGGCGCCAATTTCCGCCTTGATATTTTTCCATTGGTGCTTTTACCGAGATGCGTTTAATAATTTAAATCTTTAATCAGTTTTGACAAACAATGGCCAGTCGGTATCCTCTTTGATTTTCATAAAAAAGGGACCTAGTTTGGAGCTGACAGGCCATCAAAATCATTTAACGGTTTCTTTGTACTAATAGAAATAAAACTGACAACTGTCACTCGTCAACTGTGTTTACAGTACGTGCCTCTGCTCCAAATATCAGCAAACTACTCAGGTAACTGCTGTGACATAATCATCTTAGTGTTATCTGGGATTATCGTTCTGATGGCGAAATATTAGCCCTTGAATGTTGAGTCCATGCCCAGAAAATGAAGGAGTAACAACTCAACAATTCTTACCCTTTGGTCAATTGTTCGTAATTTCTTTTTGACGTTGTGGCAAGCTCGTGAAAATCGGTGCAAATGAAGCACAAATATCTAATTAACCTTTTTTGACTAACTAGTATGCATGCAATTGAAACA
The DNA here is from genome assembly GCF_022539665.2 of Daphnia carinata. NCBI lineage: Eukaryota > Metazoa > Arthropoda > Branchiopoda > Diplostraca > Daphniidae > Daphnia > Daphnia carinata. The sequence continues at coordinate 3,512,752 of NC_081339.1, read as the reverse complement.
TTGGTATTAAAAATATACAAATATTTACATATCGGCAATGCCACAAGTCTTATCTTTTCGTCAACGATAAACAATCACGTTTTCTAGCTGTTACTTTTGAGTTCGACGTTGACGTTCGCGGCATCATCAATAATGCCAGTGTAATACACCGATTTCTGTCCTAGCCGCCCTTCAGATAGGTATATTGCGTTGAAATAGAAAATTTCCCCGGAAAGCAATCTCTTAACCAAATCGGCGTCTTTCAGCTTGAAAATAAGTCAATATACAAATAACACCGAGTGCAGGGAACCATTATCTACCTGTGAACGGTGCCTAGCATTCGGAACGGCTCTAACTAGGACTGTTTCAAAACCTTATAGTTATCCATATCTCGTGGGAAAATAAAAACAAAAAAAACCGATACTTTATTGAATCACCTAAATCACACATCGAATCGTTGCTGACACAATGAAAATCCATGTTCTTCGTATTCTCGTCGTGTCACAAGTTGGGAAGAAAAATGGGGATCTTTCGTTAAGACACACCCGCCACGCCAGGCATCTGTGACTGGGCTATGGATGGAAATGGGTGGTTAGTCTATTGAAATAGTACAGTATTAAAGTATAAAATATTTTCGTATACTTGGATGCCAAATTGATGCGGACTTCGCATTCGGCCGGAGCCATTGTTCGCACATCTTTTTCTACCCTTTCTTTAAAGTTGGGCAAAGAGCAGGATCCACCAATCAGTAGAATGTTCTTGTACAAATGATACTGCACTTCCGATGGAAACTGTTCAATCACGTAGACGATGGCTTCTGATACGCCCATCTGCTGGATTCCAATATCAGACGGGTGGAAGAGTAACTCGGGGACAGCGAACCTTTCATTGTTCATCCTTATAACCTGTACCAAGTACAAATCATGCTAGATTACAACAACCAAAGAGCATATTAAGAAACGATGCAACGATTTGTACCTGTTCACCTGACCCTGCTTCATCCTTCGGTCGCATGTACCCTCTCCGAATGGTTGTGAAATCTGGAAGGACGTAATCTACGACGTATGGATTGTCTTTCCCTTTCTTTTGAGCTATCGCCATGTCGCCATTGAAATCTGTTGATACAAAGCAGGTGTCTTCTTTCAACTGGTTGATAACATACGTTTCATCCATGACATTCAATTGCCTATAAAAGAAAAAAAGGCATATGTAGTATCGATTCCTTTTCCTGTTACTGTTTTGTGGGATTTACCTATACGAAATTATGTCTTTCAAATGGTTGGTCAACATTTTCCCACCAATTTCGATTCTATGAACAAATTCTGTGATCTTCTTTCCTTGTACATAAGGAATCAGATGAGTAAAACTGTAACCACAATCCACGACCAAGCAGCAGAGTTCTGAGGGGTTTTCCTTTCCATATTTGTAGGCGCTCAGTGTTCCAGCTGTAAAAGTATCCACCATGTAAAGACTAAGCAAAACAAAGTTAACGATTTCAAAACTACCAAAACTTACGGTTAATTGTAAGAAGAGATTCACATTCCATTTCTTCAAACCAGTATTCACAAAGTCCTTCTTGTATAGATTGGAAATTCAAATATGGTTGAGTCAAAACAAGTGACATAGTATTTATGTGAACATTGAAACAGTCTTTCCCCATCAAGTAATCCCACACATCTTTTTGGGTATCCCAGTTTATCAGATAGCCCTAAATTATTGATATGTCAGTATCCAGTAAATTTTACTGTTTAATTATTTGAGTTTAGGTTTGTACCTTCTGAACTGGTAGAATGTAGTAGAGACCAGAAACATCCCGGCATTCATCAACCTGATCTCCTATGAATGGTCTTCTCCTCTCACTCTTTGCTTTCATCACTGCATTTGGCATAACTCTTAAAACAAATTTATCTATGACTCGGGCATGGGTTACTTAAATTAAATTTACCGTGGTTCTGAATTATTTGCAAAGCCGGCTTTTATGTTAAATCCGCCATTGTCCAACACGAAGATATGTTTGGCAGCCATGTTCAGTGCCAGTGTGTAGTGTATGTAATTTCTGATTTAAAGATAAAGGATAGGTGTAACGGTTTACATTTGAACTATGCTAATATAAGGTAATCAAAACCTTGAATAGTAAAATAATTAAAAGAAACCTTTCGAACGCGCTACCGTTAACAACAACAATAAGGATAGTGCACCATTTAGTATGGTGGCTCTAGTTCACAACATTCTCCAAAAACGAGGAACGCCTCCAACAGGGGTTGGGAATCATCTAGGGACTAGGTATCTCGCAAGCCGGGCCTGACCATCTCTGGGCCCGACTCGCATCACGCCTCCATCTCCTTTCCCTCCATAAGCTTTCGACCCTTTCCGCCCTCCGAATGGCGGGAAAATGTTAATGCCGCTTCAATTTCTGATGACGAAACGATATTTTGCAGCAGCATTAGGGATAGCTATTTGGCGCTGCCGCTGCAAAATAGCGTCCGTCAACAAAAATTGCACGGGTACGAAAATATCCCGCCATTCGACAAGGCCGATGGCAAATTGTTTCGTTATGGAGAGTTGGAAGCGAGCGTACTCATTTCTTTCTTTTGATTCGAAGTTCATGTGTAGATAAAATATAAAAAACGAGTGACCAATATAACAGTTTACGAATCAAATAGTGATATCCCCAAAAAGTTTCATGAAAGTCGAATTTTCTTTTCATGTATGTATACATTTTTGTGAATGTTGATGAAATATAGCCTAAGCAGACTCAGCAATAGATTTCTTTTACAAAATAGGTGCTTAATAATGTTTCTCTCACTGAGGCCAGACTACTGAAAAAGTTAGGGTATGTCAGTTCAGTGATTTAAAATTTTTCTGTTGAATGAATCTTGTCTAACCCATATTTGAAATGGTATTTATTAATCTAGGTAGAAATTGGCACAGATTCAAATTCCTTGCTTCATGTTTGCCTGTATGGCAGACGAGAAGAGAGGCTACCTACATTGGATATCACTGCACCATTCCATTAGTATCCATTGGCAGTCTAAATAGTTGATGCTGAGATAGGATTTGAGATTATGGTTGCCAAGGTATGTTTTGTGAACTATTCCATTTCAGATAGTTTGCACTATTGATCAGAAACTTTTTCAAGTTAAATGATATTTGTGTTTTTTACCTTAATCATTGGTTTTCATGTCTCCCTTGTAGATGGTGAATTCCAGACGTGCCTTGATGTTACCTTCAGTGCTCATTTTCTACTCTACACCTTCCCAATGTTTGCCCGCAGGATCCACGTCAACAGATGCATTCTGAATACAGCCATTGTATTTCAGATGGAAGTTTAGCACATGGTGAGATTTTAAGTTTGCATATCATTATTTATATTCTTTTTAACTACCAAGCATGACATTTAAAAAACAAGCTAATGTACAAGACTATTTTTTCTATAAAGCATTTGTTTCAGCTAGCCAATGAATGTTCCAATGAAATTTCCAAGCTTTCTATAGCATTGAAATAATAATACGCTGTTAAGATTATTTTAAACGGCTTTCGTTAGACTTTGTGGCTTTGACGCTTTAAGACGCAGACCAATGAGTGCGATATTTTTTTTATGGTTCCGTTCGCTATAAACAGAACGCCTAATGAATCGCGTGTATGACGTCAGTAGTTATACGTAGGTTAAGCTGAATAGTATATCAGCCGCAATTCTATTCGTGCCAAACCGTTGGTACAAACGTGCACAGAGATCGTGCACAGAGATCGTCAATGTAAATACGTCATTGTAGCCTTGTTCTTTCATTCTCCAGAAATCCCTGTGTTTGGCAAAAATTTCTAAATTCTCTGTCGAATGGTGTAAGGAACATTCTCCTAAAAGCATTGTGCGATTTAGACTTAGCACTTCAAAAACGCATTGGAATCTATGTGCGTTTTGTTTAAAAATATTGAAGAGTAGGATCTTTTCTTTCTCTTTTTTTTCCCTACCATTGTTGAGCGTTTCATGTTCGAATATTGGTACCATAGTGTGAAGTTTGACTGTGTTCCGTAAAACGACAGATATCGAACCCATCCCTATGGTAAATCATACAGCCATATTTGCAGTTTGACTTCTAATGGTCTATTTATTTTTTTAAATATTTGTATTTCTCTATACTTAATAGCAGATGGAATTATTGGACGCAGCGTTCGGATTTAGAAACATAAACCACTGTGGGATGTGCCCGCCGTTATTGAATGCGGATTGTTGAAGTTCACTACGATACATCAATATGTAAGTCTAAAACTACTTTTATTTTTAGTACTTTCGTTACTGATGGACCTTTTTGTTTCTTGTCGCCTATAATAGCTTTTTTGCCCTTTTGATTTGCACCGATAGCGGAAGTAATGTTGAGCGAAAAACACGACGGCAATAATTTTGGGCGGCTTTTTTTTTTGTCTTAGCGACGTGTTAGCCTCATAAAGCGTTTTTAAAAAATAGACTTATAGCAGGTTTTTTAAGCAGCTATCCGAGTTAGGTGTCCACATGTATTAACGTCGTCTCAATTTTAGAAAAAATGTTGAACAATTGCGATGTATCTTGTTTCGTTTTTCTAACTTTTTGCAAAAGCATCCTTTGTTTTTGCCACTATTTCTTTCATTGTTGCATGGTACCTGAATATTTTTTTTTCTTCCGTTTTGCACCATCGTCTTCATCTTCACCGTCGCTCGATCGCCTCTATCTGTATAGATAGTTCAATATTAGTTGACTGGTCTATAGTTTTTAGTTTTTTCCCGTACAAACAGGAAAGGCAAACGTCTCTTACATTGAATGCTGGTGAATAAGCTAGCAGAGCAGTGGTGCCTCCAGATAACTTAGCAGTAAACCATGACAAATGGTATGCTGTAAGCGATGTTTTTGTGGAAAAAACTCGTTTCCATGTCTAAAATTTTGATCGTGAAGCAGTGGTAGAATTCACTCATCTAATATAAATTTGAAAAAGGTATAACCTTAGCGCACCAGATGGTTATCTTTGACCCGTCTGATGAGGCTAGTAGTAGCCCATCGGACGAAAAAGCAAGAGAATGAATCGTATTTGAATGCCCGTCAAGAACACGGTTATTACTCTTTTCAGAGGGATTGCAAATCACAATGTTTCCGCCTAGTAATCCGCTAAAATGCAAAGTAAATAAATACGTAGTTAGAAATTAAAAGGATGTGTTGGTATGTAATTTCGGAAACCATCGACCGACCATGCGATAATTATGCTTGTTTGCAATTTTGTTGTGGTTTGCGCTTGGCTATCCATTTCTCTGGTCGGACGCAGTGCTAGGCAGTTGCAACCGGATGAAACTTCCAACGTGTGAAGGGGGTGTCCTACGAAAACCCGGCCCGCATCCATAGACCAAACCTCGTTTTTATAAGAAATAACCATCAACCTTTACTAGACACTCAGGTGCTACGTTTACAGATATAATTAAAAAAGATACCGAAATTAAATTGCTGAAGAAAGAATAGAAGACAAGAAGTCTTTTGACTTGGTTCCATTGTATAGAGACGCGACCCTAGACGTTGCATAAAATAAATGAAGCATTTTGCCACTATGCCCCAAGTGTTAAAAAAAAACCGTGTTAATGAAGCATTTTTCCATCCGATTGGAAATTATTTTCGCTTCGATGTTCTCATAAATCTTGACAACCAAAACATAACCATTTTGTGGAAAAGCGATATGGTTTTCAGATACCCATTGTACCATCCAGGTGAACTTGTCTTTAAACAATGGAGCTCGAATGATTTTATGGTCTCCGTTATTTGGTTTTTGACACGTCATGGTTAAGTCCCATATAGTAAGATTGTTATCCTGAAATAGTTAAAAGGTTAATCATCTGGCAGTAAAATCCTAACATTCGCTTCAACTTACTCCTTCAATAATGGCTAGCATATCATAATTGAAAGGATTCCAAGCGATCTCAGTGATTCGCGACGAATGCTCATTCATTTCGACGAGGGTTTCACCAGTTGGGTAGCGCCATACCATGACTACACCGTTAGCTCGTCCAGCAGCCAGTTGAGTTCCATCTGACTAATTAAAATATTTACTAGAAAGATAACGTACAGTCATTGGTCACTCTTATGAATAATTCGTTGAAGACTTACGCTCCATTCAAGTGCAGAAATTTCGCCCAGGTATTGATCTTGAACAGAAAGTACAATTTCGATTTTCCAATTCGAGAATGGTATGAATACATTTGCTGCTTTGAATATCATTACTCGTGTAGATCCACGTGCTAGTACCGGCTCGATTGGATGAAAACGACTAATGATGGTTACATGGCCGAGATCAATCATTTCACCGTGTGAGAGCTTTTTCTGAACTGGCCTAAATTCTCCTGCTCATTAAATTAAAATTCGGTAACGGGGGGCAATTTTTGTTTCTATGCTTTGTATCTATAATTTTCGTATCTATGCAGTAACTCTCCCTGACGTTAGGTGAAACCGAATATGTAATAGAACATCTTACGTTTAGGTGCAGGTAGTAAAGGGTGGAGTTGCTTCATGACTTCCGGTAACGTGATTCTTTCTGGTAACCTTTTGATCATGTTTTCGATTAAGATGTATGCAAAATGATCCTTTGGTAGATCTGAAAGTCGTATTTCGAGCAGTTACGCAATTATTTTTATTTTAAAGCAAATTACCAAATTTAAAAAATAATTACTTTCTGCAGTGATGAGTGCCGTTGGGTTGTTTTCTAATACGTTTGGTATGGCATAAGGATAAGTTCCAAAAGGATGGTTGCCATTCGTAAGAAAGTAGAAAAATACGCAACCCGCTGAATATGTGTCGCTTTGTATTGTTCCACGCGGGAGAGTGTCTTGTTCGTTGTCTTCTGCTTCGTTCAAAATCACCAACATTTCCGGAGCCATCCAACTCCAAGTTCCTTTCAATGCACTCTGCGAAAAACTTCCACGCACGTTCACTTTTTTACAAAACCCGAAATCCGATATTTTTATTTGGGCTGGACTAGTTAAAGAAATCAAAACATTTTCTGGTTTTATATCTCGGTGGACCAATCTGCTTGCATGAATGTAATCCAGCCCGTTGGCAATCTGGTAGAGAACTTGTGCATCTCTAGGCAAATTGAAGCCTTTCCTTCCTTTCTTAACACAGTCTTCAAGTGTTCCAGCGCAAAGTTCAAGCACAAGAAATCTATCAAATTCAATAAAAAAAAACTAATTCAGTTATTATGATAATTACAAGCAAATATCTTACAGGTATCGTTCATCTGTTTGAAAGTCGACGTTCAAGAGTTGCAAAACATTTTCGTGGTTGAGTTCCTTGGGTATCTCAGCTTCGCGTATTTCAGATACTTTACTTTCATGATCACCACCTTGAACAAATACTCTCTTGATTGCTACCCTTTTTCTTTGATATGTTCCTTCAAACACGACTCCAAATGCACCTGCGCCAAGTTTTTTGTTCTCATCGATATTTACTATGCGTGACAAGGAAACAATTAAATTGTTTTTCTTTGCAACTTTAAATAAGACATACCAGGAAGAATTTCAGCGAGTTCCGAAGCTGCTATGACTAAAAGCTGAGTTCCGTCCGCCGGTGGCTTTCCAATCATGTTTTTGATCGACTGATAAGCAAAATGCTTCGATGATAATTCTGCAATAAAATAATTGTATTAGGACAACTTTGGCAAGTGAGAGGAAAAAGTAATAATTTAACTATTTAGGTTGATTGGCCGTGACTCGGAAATGTTGGTTAGAATTTGCTTCGGACTGCCAAAAGGATGTGAACCTTTTTTTAGCAAATAGAAGAACAAGCATCCAGCGGCGAAGACATCATCATGGACGGTGGCGGTTGGGATTGAATCTTCATGTAATGCACCGGATCTATTTCTCCTCTTCCAGTACTTTGGGTGACTAAGCTCTAAATACTGTTGATAAATTTGCTTATATTGATCCTTTTCGTTCTTGTTTGAAAGTTCATCCGCTACATCTGATTCGACAGAATCAGTTGCCGAACTGAAATCGGTCGAGTTGGTTAGCCCGAATTCCGAAATCTTCACCCGAGGTGGTATGGAATAAGCGAAGAGAACCGTATTTGGATTTAGATTGCCATGAACAAGCCCCTTGCTGAAATAAGTAATCTTTTTCATAAGGTATGACAGAATCATGAAGAAACGTTTTATTACCTATGAATATAGTTGATTCCACTAGCCATCTGGAGAAGGAATAAAGCATCGGAAGGTAATCCGTGGTCATTACCGTAACGGCATCTTTGTTTGAGTGTGTCATAGAACAGTTCAAGAGCAAAATATCTGTTCGAAATTGTTTCATTAATTGTCAATTTCACAAAAAATTTTCACAGAGGCACAATAGGTAATAAAAAGAAATGAAGAAGCAAGAAAAAAATTGCCTACCTTTTCACCTATTTAACGCTGAGTTGCCAAATGGGAAACACAATGTAATTGTAAATAATTTACCTCCATTCAGTGTCCTCGGCGAATCCGATAATCTTCAAGACGTTTTCGTGGTTCAATGTTCCTTTTTCATGGCGTGCGACCAGCTTCTCCCACTGACTGTGACATTCCGTTTTCTGGTTTCTTCTGACGGCGACTTCTTTTTCCTTCCAGGTTCCTTTAAATAGATTGCTGTGGTACTGCTTTGGGTCAACCCAACTGCCTAGAAATAATTCATTTCTGCAGACTAAGTTCTTTCCAGCAAAAAGCTGGCCAATAGTTGCTTTAGAATTTTCACGGTTTGCCATTATTTAAAGTTTATTAGCAAAAATTTTTACGCTGAAGGAATGAGCAATACGTCGACAGAACAATCGCACAAAAGTAGCTGTCGTAGTTGCCCAGTTTTTTCTTTTATCTTATTTGCTATCTGTAACGTAGATTACCTTATCGAGTTCATGCATTGTTTTTAAATAGCTCCACATCAAATGCGATACGAACACCTTTTGGCTGTTGGCGTAGCTATTTGATTTGTGCATGTTTTATAACAATATTTTCTCTTGTACCAAAATAGATTATGCGTTGCTAATTCCAAAAGGCCGTAGACATAGCATCCGAGCAATTTTTCATCAACAATCTTACACAATTTGTTTGTCAACAGGACGGAGAACTCCCTCACACGGCGAGTGTTCTAAACATTGTTTCCTCGATAAAACAAAGGACGTTTTATGTTTTGTTCTAGTTTTAATCTAAATTGTTTTATCCTGTCCGCAGCTATAATTTCCCATATTTAATTGATGGTCGATACTTCCTTATTTAATCTAAAATCAGGACGAGCCATTCTAGTTTATCTGTAAAGTATTTTGTGTTAACGAAAAAGGAAAATGTGATTGTGCTCATCCACCCAGACGACAGACACTTCTTTTGCCAGTCAGTCCCATTTGTCGATATCTTTTTGTTTCCTCAAAACACTGGAAAACCAAGTCGTGCAAATCCAAGAAAAGCGAAAAATTCTTTTCGTTAAATTTCGAAAATTCGACACTGAACCCCCCATCAGCGGCTCTTTACAACCGCCGTTGTCGTTATATTTTTAACAGGAATGTGATTGTTAAACCGCCCAAAGGGACAATTTTTTGTTTTGTGTACACAACATCGCGGAATGACTTGTTCGTTCCGTGTTGTTGTACTCGAAGCAACGCTTTTTGTTATCACGATTGTCGCTTCAGCGGTTGAAGGCGTCGGTCGACTTACAGTTATGGCAAGAGGCACGTTCGTTTATGAATGAATCGTGCATTCTTCTTTTGGGCTTCAGACTACGGTTTTCTGAAAACAACTTTGTACTAAGAATATTGAACTTTTGCGCTGACTTTTGTTTTCGTATTTTTACACTCCCTCGAGCGAAACGTCCCTATTTAGCTATCCGTGTAATTCCGGGCTCTTCTTTACCGCATGACTGCGTCATGCAAATGTAACGTCACCTCTCAGTTCGAAAGCCTTCGAGCTATAACTATTCCTTTTTTTTTTTTCAATACAGAAAGCCCGTGCCTGAACTTACCGTCCTTGAATAAGACTCGAGATATGCGCTCTGACGGTTCAGTTGAAGCTTGATTTACCGAGCATCAAGTCGCTACATTTTCTAGTTCTCCCTTTTTCTTGGATTTCACGATGGCAGTTCGTCTTGGATACTGGAACATTAGAGCGGTAGGAAAGTCAATAAAAATTTTGAAATTATAAGCTATTAAACTTTTCGTTTTTAGTATGCTCAGCCGATTCGACTTTTGCTGGCCTATACCGGCACGGAAGTAGAAGAGAAACGCTACAACTTTATTGGACCAGAATGGGATCGTAGCGAATGGCTTAACGAAAAGTTTTCTCATGGGCTTGATTTCCCAAATGTAAGGTATTTTTTTTCCTTATCGTGAAAGCAGCAGACTTGAAATTTGATCTTTTCTTTTTTTATCAGCTTCCTTACTATATCGACGGAGATGTCAAATTGTCACAAACCTTTGCCATCTTGAAATACTTGGGTCGTAAACATGGATTGAACGCTCAAAATGAAGCTGAGCAAATCCGGATCGATTTGGTGGAAGCTGAGGCACTTGATATGCGTTCACGATGGGTTGCCCTTTGCTACGGTGCAGATTTCGTGAGTTGAATTGTTTAACTTGCTGATTTTGTATATTTTTTATCGATAAATATTTCATGAATTAGGAAGCAAACAAACCGGAATATTTAAAGAATCTTGCCTTGAAATTGAAAGAAGTGTCGGACTATTTGGGTACTCACAATTACTTTGCTGGCGATCACGTAAGTTTTATTTCCTGAAAAAAATTAAATGGAATAAAATTTTTATTGATTTCGCTTTTTTTAGATCACGTACATTGACTTCTTGATGTACGAATTGCTCGACCAAAACAGTCATTTGGAACCAATTGCTTTGGACGAGTTTCCCAATTTAAAAGCATTTCACGCTCGTATTCAAGGACTTGACCAAATTGCGGCTTACATGAAATCCGATAAGTTTCTTGCCCGTCCACTTAACGGCCCTATGGCATTCTTCGCCGGTAATTGATTTAAAATTACAGATACACACTATTAATTCGTGGTTACGTTGTTGTTGACATATAAAAATTAACCACTGAAAATATCGCTTTGTGTTTACTAAAATAAAAACACACCTGTTCGCACAAAAACCGTGTATTAATATCTGGACCAAGCAATATATATATATACGTAAAAATCTGTTTTAAAATTTGAGTAATAATCACGTTTGATTGACGATTAGAAAACGGATGATTAGGCTTAGATCAAGCCTTACGTGAATACGCCTTCGATGATAAAAAGCGATGAAAGGCGTAAGTGAAAACTGCAGAATTTTTTCTTTTTTTTTACAACCCAAATTTTCTTTTTGAAAAAAATAGGACGCGTCTATACTTTCTTTCGATGCTTTCAACCTGAAAGGAAGAGTAGTAAAAATAGGAGAAAAGACACATTCACACAGTTAAATGGCTACAGTTTTTCCTTTTTGTTTCTCAAGCGGTGATTTCACTAGCAAAATTGCAATTTTCTCATCATTCTCTTTTGTTAGCTAAAGTGAAGCAAATACTCCCTGCTGTGTGTTCTCATTCCGCTGGATTATCTTCCAATTCGATCGAATCGTACACGAGATCTAATCGTTCGATTGGTATAGCGTTCAGACTCCATTCCATCAAATCTTCTTTTGTCATCGCGTGATTTTCAATCATATCACTCTCCACATAATCACGACTCACGACCGATTGGTGAGCCGTTTCAGAGGCTACTAAATCGCCGTCCTTTTCATTTTGTCGGGTAACGCGTTCAGCCGTTTTCTGAACGAATCGTACCCTGGGTGGGAATCGAATTCGTGGCGACGTCCTGGGTAGCGTAACATTGGCCGTCGGTACGATTTCGTCTTTCACGATGACCGAGACGCTTTTTTTGCTGGCAGGCATTATAGTTCCGGTTCCATTGCCACGTTTCAATCCCTTAGTTCGAACTCGCTTCTTCTTCTTCTTCTTGCCCGCTTTCGTTGATGGTGTTACAGTCGATGTTGTTGTTTTCGTAGTTGTCGTTGTAGGTGCTATCGTTGTTAATGGAATTACAGTAGACGTAACGTATGGAACTTGTGTAGTTGTTGTTGGTACAATTTCAGCTATCGATTCTGTAACTACGTAGATGGGAACGTCGTCTGCTGCTGTAGTCGAAGTAACCTTATCACGTACACGTAACAGTAAGGGAGGAATCATACCGTCATCGAAGTAAAGGACGTCTGAATCAGATGAGTTACTTGAATAGAAATCTTCTTCAATAGGTAGGAAGCTATCAAGTTCGGATATCTGATCTTGATCGGGATTGGCAGTGATTAAATACGTATGATCGTTCTCAACACTTTGACTGTTGTATCCGACGGATTCACCCGCATCTTCTACCGGTGATGTTATTATTTTTAAATCACTTGTTTGTTTGGATGATTGTTTTCTTCTTGGTTGTGTCCTCTGGCCATATCCATCATCTGATTTCGATGAGCCTTTGAATTTATATTTAGCTAATAATGGAGATTCTTCATTGCTTGATGGTTTCTCTGTGACCTTTTCTGGAGCTCGAGTGCTGGATGGACGTGTTACTTTAGGACGGACAGGGCTATCTCTGAATGGCTTTCTAAATATCGGTTGATATGCTTTTCTAGGTGGTTCAGGTTTCCTTGTTGAAGTGGATGGAACTACATATCCTTCTGGTTCGAACTCTGGAGGTTCTGTTGGAGCTTCACCTTCTAGAGAATAGTCTAAATCGACGGTGAGTAAAGTTTGATTCTTTGGATTGAGAATTGGTCGGATTGACGTGACTCCAGAGGTTGATGTTCCAGGTGGATAGCCAGTATGTGGAACACCGTAAGGTCTTTTATACGGGGGTCGACGGTAGTTCACAGGTGGTCGTTTGTATATCGGACGGACGGGTTGCAATGGTCGTGGTGCGTACGGCCGATACGGATGACGGACTTCATCAGTTGGATGATCAATGAATGGACGTTCTGGTTGATATTGGGGTCGGTACTCTTCGCCCTGTGGAGGTGGTGATTGTTGCACTGGATACTCGGGATATAGAGGCTCGGTAACATGTTCGGGTTTATTTTCCGGTTCGTATGTTTCGACTGGTTTATCCGGGTAAGAAGATATTTTATAATCGTTGGCGTCGTAAGGAGGAGCAGTCTCAGCTTGGGGTTCATACGGGGTGTCCGGATAAACAGTGACAAGTTCGTATGATTGATCGACGTAAGGAGCAGGTTGGTACTCTGGTTTTTCTGGGCGTTCGTATTCAGGTTGGAATTTATACGGTGTTTCAGGTTTGTCCGGATAGGCAGCCACAGGTTCAGTTGGTTTGTTTGGATAAGCAGTGACAGGTTCATATGGATTGTCGCCATAAAAAGCCGGTTTATACTCTGATTTTTCAGGGCGCTTATATTCCGGCTTTTCAGGCCGCTCGTATTCTGGTTTTTCAGGCCGTTCGTATTCCGGTTTTTCCGGACGCTCATATTCTGGTTTTTGAGGCCGCTCGTATTCCGGTTTTTGAGGCCGCTCATATTCCGGTTTTTGAGGCCGTTCATATTCCGGCTTTTCAGGCCGCTCATATTCTGGTTTTTCAGGCCGCTCATATTCCTGTTTTCCGGGACGTTCATATTCTGCTTGCGGTTCATAAGGTGTATCCTCTTTGCCTGGATAGGCTGTGACAGGTTCGTATGGTTTCTCTCCGTAAGACGGTGCAGGTTTATATTCCGGTTTTTCAGGGCGTTTGTATTCCGGCTCAGCAGGACGCTCATATTCTTGCTTTTCAGGCCGCTCATATTCCTGTTTGCCAGGACGTACATATTCCGCTTGCGGTTCGTACGGTATATCCTCTTTGTCCGGATAAGGTTCATAGGGTTTGCTAGGATGAGCAGTCACCGGCTCATACAGTTTTTCGTCGTTAGGAACAGTAGGTTCATATCCGGGCTTCTGTTTTTGGTCATACGGTACACTCGGCTTGTCCAGATTAGGTTCATAAACAGGTTTCTTGTCAGGCTGGTATGGTTGGGTGGGTTCAGCTGGATAAGGTGGCAGGGTACCATATTCAGGTTTCTTTTCAGCTTCATACGTCTCTGCTGGTTTCTCCGAATACGAAGGTTTAATCGTGGGCTTTGCTTGCGGTTCAACGGCCTTTTCAGGATATTTCTGTTCAACCGGTTTATCAGGATACGAAGTCGCAGCTTCAATCGCAGGTCTTTGTTGCGGTCTGAAGCTTTGCGCAGGTGTGTCAGGATAGAAAGCAGGACGTTCGTAAGGTTGTTCGACATCCGTTTCAATTGGGTAAGGTACAGATGCCTTGAAAGGAAGTCGTTCTTTTGGTACGTACGATTCGGTTGGTTTTACTGGATAAGATGGAACAAAATCTTCAGTATTCGGTTTCGGTTCGTACGGTCGATACAGCGGTGTCCATTCATTACTAACTGGTTTATCCAGGTAAGGACGTTTTGTTTCTTGTTTGGGTCGTTCTTCGTCTTTCTTTGGGGGCACTGGTGGACGATGTTGGCTGGGTTCTTGAGGACGTTGTTGATTTTGCGTCGGAGGGACGGGCCGTTCCAAGTTCGTAACAAGTGATTGCTGTTGTTTGAAACGAGTTTCGTAGAACTGGTCAGGTAGATGGAATGGACGAATCGGCTGGACAGTGAGAATTTTCGGTTTCTCTATAGGTTGAAAGAAGGGATGGTACTCGTTTGGATCGTAGATTATGCTGTCCTTGATCTCGATCTTTGGCGGTTTTGCCTTTGGTATGTAAACTGGAGTGTCTGGGAATTTCTCAGGACGTGGGGCAGTATAAACCGGAGGTGGTGTAGTTGGCCTTGGTTGGCCCGTCGCATACGGTCGTGGTATATAAACCGGAGGTGGAGAAGAGGGAGATGAAGAAGCCACATCTTTCGAAAGTTGCGGAGGAGTTCGTTCAACATTTTCTTTCGGCTCTAATCCACCCTCAAAATGAGGTTGTTTACGCCCGTCGTCAGGTCTTTGTGTCGGGGTAGGGTGGATGATAAACGTATTCACCTGGCTCGTCAACACACCTGGATAAGGTGGACGATTAGGCGGTTTAAGTTGCGGCTGATATGGTGGTTTCTCATAACGAGGATCTTCAGAGTTATGCGGATTAAATCGATGCGGAATCCGAGGTGGAGTAATGGGGTTGTAAACTAAAGGATCAATGCGAGCCGCTTCATCATTAGGAAATGAAGATCCAGTTGTAAATCCCCAATGAGATTGTTCTTCCCGTAGGATGTCATGGGGTCCATTTTCGTAACGCACTGTCGCTCTGTAACCGTCATCGTCGGCAACGTAAGACACGATTTGCCATCGATTATCAGGTAAAAATATCCTGTACTCGCCTCTCGTTCTCCCTTGTTCCAGTTTTTGAGAATGGGTTGACTGCAAAAGAAAAAGGTGTAATAATAATATGATTTATTATACCACTATTATTGTAATGGGGACAAACATGTTGCACAACAAACCAATTTCGAATAAATAGAACTTTCGCTGTCGGACAATTTTTACTTAAACGGTGGCAATAAGTCCAGCCGACACTATTTTTAAATGCATTTCTAAAGTTCACGCCCTCATATATTCTCTCTTTTTTTTTACTCGGCATAAAAACAGGAATGTCATATTAAAACCCCCCGAAAACGAAGGCACTCGAGCGGATGTTTATAAGAGAAAAGCACACAAAAGTTACTGTGTGCGCACACACGCCATATGGGTCTTTGTTATGGTAGACTGCATTAGAGTGAAAGTGTAGCGAAAGGCAGTGAGCCTGAGTCAGTTAGCGTCGTGGCTGCATCAGCAGTCACGCAATTGCGATGACATGTAGTGACCACCTGCGATTCACCGAGATCATTTTGTTTTCCCTTTCTGCATATCTTGCGTCACTAATGCAATCCCTTTCATGAGAAAACGATAGACCACAACAGACGGCCAAAAATTTGGCTACGTTGGTAGGGGTTTTCTCATCTCTATACGCGAATTAAGAAATAACCGCGTGACTTACTGACCAAGTAGGGATAGTCTTTCTCATTTAAATTTCACTGTCGTGATCAACGAACACAGATCACTAACGAAAATGAATGAAAGATTCCAACCACAATATTCAGTTGTCGTTAAGATGCAGAGAAAGTAATATCGCTTGTTGTGGTTCGATCAATTCGTAAAGGGCAACGAGTTAACCTATCGCATCAACCGCAAACAATGTTTTTTTATTCTTTTTGTTATGAGCGAACTGAAAATTAGAAAGCTTGCAAAGTTGACACGAAAATTGTTAATAGCAAAGTGAAAATAAAAAATATGACATAGATTTGACTTACCCTTTTGGATTCCACTGCTTCTTGATCCTCGATTGGCTCTTGTGTAACGTGTTCCTCGGCACAAAAGACGGACACGATCAAAAGAGCGACGATGAACGTTGAGCGGAACATGGCAGACGGTGGCATCCACGCCAACAGTTTTTGAAACCTTTTTTCCGAATATGTTTTCGGCGTAGATAGTCGGAAACATGCGCCGGTTTGCACACAAAGAGAGAAGAAGCACGAATGGTTGGACTTTGCAAAAGACGAAGGCCTTTATATCAACTTGGGCCGTCCTCAGCTACGTTTCTTTGGGGATACCCGCCCAACAGTGGCATGCTCTTTTTTTTTGTAAACTTTCTCCGTGATGGCTCCCTGTTATAAATGGAAAAGTAAGAGAAAAACAATAATGATAAAACAAAACAAAAAAATATCAATGGGAAACGGTCAATTAAAAACACTGGGACAAAACGCACCGATGAGAGAGAAAGAGAGAAGGTTGTGTTGTTCGATCTTTCTTTCCTCATTGTAAATGCGTTTTATACAGTTCGTTTCTCCAGCTACTGATTTCCAACTTAGTCGACCACACAAAAGCTCCGTTGGCCCCAAATATTCCTCTTAAAATGTAATGGACGGGGACGATAAAATCGTGTTTTTTTCTTTTCCCTTAAAATCAGGTGATGATTTTAGAGCATCGAGCACGATTTTCAATCATCAAACATTTGAGAAATGCTGTTTAACTTTTGAGTAGCTGTAAGAGCTGCATCAACGAGCACGATAGCAATTTCAGACTAACATGCAATGCTTTAGCGTAACATTAAGTGGCGTTGCTCTACATCAACGCAATGACGGCAAATTCTTCCTATTATTTGCGTGTCAATTGCGTATGATGAATAAAAACAGTAATTGAAAGAAACCAAATCATAGGGTCGGAGAGAGAAAGTAGACAGGAGCTTCAGTTTAAGTACACAACCACCTCATTGAACACGTAAAACACCTCGACGAGAGGAGGGCAATTAAGAAACATCAACCACGTGAATTGGTGCCGAAAAGACTAACTTGCATAAGCACGAGAAATTCCGTCTAGAAGAACCTGATAAATGTCTGTTGAGCAAGTAGAAATTTCGGGTGATGTGGCGGTTTGTAAACTTATCTCGAGCGGATGAGTAACGAGTTCTCGTTTCGGTTTGCGACTTGTGCGTCTGCAATAGCTTTAATTCATCTTCCACTTTCTTTCAGCGACCGCGTCCTTGATGCTCTACCGACAAATGTCAAATAACGTTGTTTGCCAATATGCACATTTACTTTCGGTCAGTGGTCGAGAACCACCAATCCGTCTTTTTCTTATGCTAGATCGATCGAAATATGTAAAAAAAATGGAGACAAGGTTAATCAAACCGGATTGAAAAAGTTCTGGATTATTCACCTAGGTTTGGTAAAAGTAAGAACGATACAGCCAAATACAAATAAAAAACGGGGCGTCTTACACCGACAAGTAGTGCACGAGTTATTCACTCATGAAATTAACTGAGTTAATATCTAGATAAAACAATGCATAATAAAAGGGAAAATGGGCCGTGCATAGCAAGATACTGGCAGTGTAAAACGTTGAAAATATGAGATGCGGTTTAATTATTATTAATTTCATCGTAATCATAATAGTTACCGTTCTTCTCTGTTTTCATATACTGCGAATAAGATTCATAAGGCAGCGGATAACTGGGCACTGGGTGATGGGATGATCTCCAATCGGGTGGCAGATTGAAGTCAAGTGGCACTTGCTGCAGATCCGGTGTTTGGCAGTAGTTATGCAACGGCAGTGGCCAGAATGGGGATCCAGTAGTGGGCATCATCCAGCTATTTGCAGCTGCCATGTCGATTGGGTGGTGGGCAATTTTATATTGCTGTTGATCATTGTACCGAACGTTAACCTGACATTACAAACTGATGAGTACTTTGATCATATCATCGTGCATGGTGTATACATGATTACCTTGGGAGCTGCAGTTGACTGTTCCGATGTAAATGTGCCATTCTGAACTGACAAGGAAAAGGCAGATGGCACAACATTTTCTGCAGGAGTGGTCATCATATTTTCATTGGTCTCCCATTTAATTTCTTGGCTTTTTGAATTTGCAACGGATGAAGGAGCACATCCGGATTTTGCATGCGAGGAAGAGAACAGCACAATTGGCGGAGGAGCCACAGTTGGCAAACTCCAATAAGAAATGCATGGACGACGATCAGTATCTTGTAGATGTGCCTGCTCATTTATAGGCGCTTGAAAGAAACGACACATTCGGCAGATCTTTCCCGATTTCGAATCTCGTCGTCGTCGGTTGCAAAACCAGTTCTGAATTTTTCAAATAATAAGAATGGATATAAAAGAAAAGAAAATTAACAAACAAATAGTGTTCGCAACGTTACCTTGACACGTTGAAATGGTAGATTCATATCTTTGCACAGGTTTTCATACTCGGATTTCGACGGATAAGGATTGCTTCGGTAGACATGATCTAGATTCTTTACGATTTCCGGAGGCAGTACTAGTCGCTTTCGCGTAGGCTGTAAATCTATGATCAAGTTTTCTGCAAGGTAATAGAACACAAACAATTACGCAAGAAGCATGGCATTTATTGCCCGTAAGATTCCCAGAGACTTAAACCATGACGAAAATGAGGTTTCCAATGGTTTTCACCACGTGGCGAAAAGGCACAGGACTTCGATTCCCATTCCCAAACATTTTCGTAGAACTTGCCCTCTCTTTTTGGGGGAATTACTTTTATCATTACGAGTGGGAAACGATGTCTGGCACTATATAGCAAGTGGGGATATTCAGCTTAGAGATCAAGTATGAACTTGCCTGATGATAACTCGTCCATGACGACTATATTTGTGGGCAGCTATGCAAGGTCTTAAACCCACCTCAGTGCAATACTGGGTATAGAAAGTAGCATTCACTTCAATCAGAACTAGAACGGCACTTCAAAATTTAGGTAACGTTGGCAGAATAAACCGGCAAGTGAATTTAACGACATGCATTAACAAATTCATCCATTTTGTCCAAAGCGACCGATGTTACTGGACTGTTATACATTGAATCTCTTGACGATCAACGTAGCACATTCGAAGGGTCTCTGGGGAATTGAGACGAGTCCAGCATCAAGCGGGCAAACACATTAATAGGAAACTAAAGCTCATTTGTACGGCTTGTAGTACGTCTTTGTATGTTAATAAAATAATTAAGACCTGTAAAATGCAATGATATGATGGATTTTTCAAACAAAATAAAGACCGATACATATGGCAACTTGTTTTATTTCCGTTTGCTTCTTTCGTTTTCCCTCGCTTTTTTTTTCGCTATGGCCATCTAGCGATGGAATTAAAGGTGTTCTGATTGATATTTGACTGGCAGTTTTGTTACCGTTTTTAAAAAGATCGTGGTTATATTACGTAAAAACCTCCTGCTCTTTGCGATGTGCATCTGTAATGTAATTTAAACAAAGGTAATAGAAAAGTATATTATAACGATAGTGGCCGAAAAACCGAACATAGCAGCAGAAGTTTTATAGGCCATACCGCCATACTGGCCGTTGACTTGTGTCGTACAGTCAACATATTGATTTGAAGATTCAGCAGTATACAGACGGTTGACAGGTAAGTACCCTGTGCTTATCGGCTTACCAAGCTTACGCTTCCAAAGAATTTCATCATAACCATTAACAAAGTGTATTCAACAACCGAGTGATTATCACATAAGTCTAGAACGTATTTGCAGTCAAAGTTCAAGAAGTGAAGTGTACAAAGAATATGTAAAAAAGTGAATTCTTTTTTTTTATGAAGGGGATGTAGAATGGTTTGATACATGCATCTCTGGTGTATACGTTAAAAGCACGAAAGCAACCCAAAAATGAAGCACCACCATCTAAATGGAAAATAAAAAGATAGAGGTTAAGTAGTTAAAAAAAAGTAATATCTGTTTTACGTAGAAAAATAGCACTAGGCGAGCAGCAGGTCGTCGACGTAAGGCTTGCCCGAATCGAAAATTTAAGGAATCCAAGCTCGAATAGGCATGGCGCATGCGCCGAGAAACCCCCGTCGTTACTTTCGCCAATTCTAAGGCAACATACATCAATTCTGTTACCATCACCCTTCTATATAGCATTTTGTATATTACGACGCATTACCATCATCAGTTATATTGAGCAGAACGCGTGTTGAAGTCTCATTCTCCGATGGCGTTCCATTACTAGTCCGCTCTTTGGTAGCTCTTTCCAACTGGAGCAACAATGAACTACGCTCAGATTGCACTTTTTCCAACACGGCTTGTTTTGCAACTAAGGTCTCCGTTAACGTTCGAAGTCTGTATCGAAAACCAAAAATTATCTATCTATATTTATTTTTTATTCGACATTTAACTGTACCGTTGTTCAAGCTCATCTTGAGATGGTGTTTTGGAATTATTTTGTTTACTAGTCAGTTGGTTCCTCACCTTGCTCAATTCGATTTCAAGCTGTTGGATTCTACCAGCTGACTGTACTTTTTGTTGCGAGAGATCTTCGCGGACATAACGCAACTCTTCCTCTAACTGTCGTAGTTCGTTTTCTACCAGTTCTTTTTTTGCTCGCTCCTCTAGCACTCTAGTTTCTGCAAGACTGCTAGCTTCGCGAATTTGACGGATTTCCGCTTCGTACCTAAGCAAAAATAAAACATGTAGTAAACAAAAATATTTCGAAAGAAGCACCTCACACCTAGCTTCGAGACGTGCGATTTCTTTTCTACATTGTTGTAGTTGGGAATTAGTCTGGGCTGTTTCTTCTCGTAGAAGATCCCGTTCTTGTTGAAGTTGATCCAACTCTGCCATTAACAATTCACTAGGAAGCTGAAAACTTTCATCTGTTTTCTGTTGTTTAATGTCTTGCAATAGTCTATCCTTGTCCTACATAAATTTTGATAACGTTATGGATTGTGACTTACTATATCGCTTGATCAATTTAAACCTGTAAGATCCTTTGAGCCCGAAGTTTATATTCATTTAATGATTGATGAACTACTTCTAGTTCTTCCTTAGCTGTCTGCAGTTGATACTGATATTGTTGTGATTCAGCTAATAAGTTGCAACGCTCCTTTTCACTTTGGTTCCACTGAAGTTTCATTTCAACTTCTAGAGATTGCCTCTTCTGAGACTCTGTTTCCAGCTGTGATTGGATGTGTTCCAACTTTGTTTGATACCCCTGTTCAACATGGACTGCTTCTATTTTTCCCTTTAGAGTAGTTAGTTCAGCATCCTTGTCTAGGATTTGATCAGCTAAGGCCATGTTCTCTTTTCTTAAAGATGACAGTTGTTGTTCAACTAACTGGACTGCAGTTGCCTGACTTTTTAACTGCTGTTCAGCAACTTTGGCTTCTGAAATATGCAGAAATGGAATTCTAATTTTACATGAAATGGCAACAAGGAAAATCCTGTACCTTTTTGGGCTTGTTTTGCATGTTGCATAGATTGCCTTATTTCTTGGTTAAGTGATTTTATTTCCTGTTTCAGCAAACTGTTTTCTTGGATGATACTTAAATCACCATTTGAGTAGGCGCTAGAGCTTGATAATGTGATGTTAGTAGAAGCATCCAGTACATCACTATTTGTGTTGAGCGAAGCCATTAAAGTAGCATCAAGATCAGGTTTGGATTTGCCTGCTTTGGAAAGATCAGACATTGAAACACTGTTTTTAAAGTTAACAGCAGCTGGCCCAGTTTGTTGCCCATGGTTAGAGGAGAAATCCGAAGCTACAGATGCACCAGAGTCACGTCTCGATTGGTTGGGGGTGACACGTTCTTTTGTTACAAGCACTGATTGAGCAGCAACTGCAGCATTTTTGTCAATTTTAACGAGGAAATCTTCGGCTTTTCCTGCCAAATCGGTTAGCCAAGACATTTCGGCGACAACCCATTAACCGACTTTCTTAGTGCGGAAACTGTAAAACGAATGCACTATATTTCGGCTACAAGAAAAAACTGATGACGAAAACAAATCCACAAGTCAGCTGTCAAATTAAGAACTCAAAACAACATTGCCAAACTTTTGCTTTTTAATAGGTTTGGCAACATAAGTGTCAGACTCCGATCTCTAGCAGACAGTAATTTAAAATTTCAGATGCCATGCTGCTCCGTAGTCGGTAGTAGGTTGATAATGTCGTCAACACAAGATTTTAACGTCTATGTTGGGGCTGAAACGGGGTTGTTTAAAGGTAAACTAATTTTTAATTGCAAACGAAACAATATCACTAGCTTTAAACTCATGTCGTTGTTAGGTGTAAATTTCAACAATCACCAAACCATAACGAAAAACCTGAACAGTTTACAGTCGCTGGATCGCCAACAAGAAATAACATGTATGGCGTGGGGAAATGACGAAGAAACCGAAATATTAATGGGTCTTAGAAGCCAAAAGGTTAAGATATATGACACAGAATTTAAAGGCTTCTCTGGTTGTGTGGAAACACCATTTGGTAAAGGACCTTTACGTGGAGTAGGAAAGTTTAATGAGTAAGTGATAACTTAGCCATGTTTTTGCACTTGAAACAGTAATTTATCTATGTTTTGTCATCAGTTCCATTATCACAGCTTCTGAAAGTGGAGATGTCAAGCTTTGGAAATTCAAGGCAAGTCAGCAGATTGAATTTCATGCACTAACTGCTGGGGAAAGTCTATCACGTATGCGTGTCTCACCCTACAACAAAAACATAGTTGGCACAGGGGGTAAAAAGAATGACCTTCAGCTTTGGGATGTGGAGAATGCTCAGCACCCTGTATTTAAAGCAAAAAATGTATGTTTATCCTAAAAATGTGGTATTTTTTTCTGACTTGACTGTAATTTTCAAATTGTGTTTCAATAACAGGTCAGAAATGATTTTCTGGACATGCCAGTCCCTGTATGGGTTAGTGATCTTGCATTTGTGCCCAATTCTGAACAAGTAGCTACGTGCTCAAGACATGGACATGTAAAGAAAAAAAAATTTATTAAAAATCTATGTTTACCGTATGAATACTAACTTTTTAAACTTCAAGGTGCGGCTCTACGATCCAAAGTCGCGTGGCCGTCGCCCTGTTATCAGCTGTATTCCGGAGGCAGAAGAAGCCTGGACATGTATAAGCATAGCTTCGAGATCCAAGTAGAGATACTCTCACATTTATCGATTATGTTCAAACACTCTTATTTATATATATATATATATATATTATTTATGCAGCCAAGTTCTTGTCGGTAGTGGAAAAGGAAGAATGTTGCTGTATGATTTCCGCCAACAAAAAGTTGTTCACGCGTACCGCGGATTTACAGGGGCAATTCGACAGATAGTGTGCCATCCTACCAAACCGCTAGTTGTTAGTGTTGGACTTGATCGTTTCGTCCGCTTGCACCATTTAGATCGACAAACACCTCTTCAAAAAGCATACTTGAAATCAAGATTAAATGCTGTATTGATGCGTCAAGATTTTGGAGTACTAGCTGATCAAGATGTAGATCTTAATGAGGAAATAGTTGACACTGAAAAAGATACACTTTGGAATACCATGGAAGTAATCAAGGATCGAACATTTACCGAAACTGAAGACATAGTGGACAAAGAAGTGGATGCAACACCGACCAAAAACAATGGTAGTTCAAGGAAAAAAAGGAAAACATTACCCTAATTCTTTTGGGACCGTATGACATGACTTTTAAATGAATAAACCTAAAGCTTGTAACAAATTTGCGTTTCGTTAGATCCGCATTTTTGCCCGTCCGATTGACGAACTGGTCCGCCGATTGTGCCCCGAATGACTATTTTCGGGGCGGGAACCCGATTATAGGCAATCGGGGCCGATCCCGAACTGTGAGCAGTTGTTTTGGTTCGGTAGTAAAATGGAATTATGTGGCCTGATGTAACCGATTTATTATCTGAAAATTCTGATTATCTAAAAATTTAGGGGATTAAGACTATTGTGAGTAGATAAATTCTTATCAACTTCTTGGTTAGTCTATCGTGCAACCTCGCCCTCAAGCGGTGGAATTCGAGCTATGTTCAATTTGTTTTGATTTGCATAGTTTTTTTCAACACGTGTGTCGCCCAGTGTTTCCTCTAGGTGTTTCTCCCCCATAGTCACATACATGGGGGAATTTGAAATTTCCTCCATAATTGAAGCATCGAAATGCATGGGAAGTGACAAAATTACCGAAAGGCGGAAAAATGCAGAAACTATTACAAGATTGCTGGGCAATCAAAACTACATTGCAATTTTGGACGGTAACACTGATACAAACTATGGATTTACGTGGAACGATGTATTCCACGCGGCAGTAACTTACATGAGCAAGGTTATTCCAATTCACACAACTATTTGGAATGATTCAAACTATTTTTGTGTCACAGGAAGTGGACAAGTTTAAACAGGATGAAGCAAAAGGTGTTGGAATAACTCAAGCTCAGAAAACTCTAAGAGAAAATCAACTACAACTCAGTGCAAATTGCCTTTTAAATGTGATAGTTCTGGCCAGTGAACGCAAACCTAGACTTGATGTAGATGAAGTCTTGGATCACTGTTTGATGGCGTTAAAAGATCCTTTCATGCTGGAAAAATTTGGAAGAGATCACCTAACTGCACTTAATCGTGAAATTTTATCAAAAAGAGGCTATTGGTCTAAATTAAAACCAAATGCCTGGCTCAGTATTTTCCTTATAAGTTTGAAAATTCTACGAAGCCAACTTCCCAACAATGTTACTTATGTCTCCTTAGCCAATCTTCTGAATTATGTAATGTGTCATGGTACTCTCCAATCAGACATTCTACTTAAAGTGAGAAAAAAGTTGCAGTTTTTCAAAGACAACCTTAACAACAAAACTGTACTTCAAAAAGAGCATTTTCTAGTCCAAATCTGGATAGATTCAGCTATTCAATTGGCTTTTGCTGTAGGATGTGAAGATAGGTTTCTTTTGTGTAGGCTGACTGAAGCCACTCTAAACACAATCCTTGATCTCTGTCACGATCACCTAGAAGACATCGACCTAATAGTCCAGTACTCGCTCCTTGCTATGGTTGCCCATCATCCCTGCGGAATCGAACCAAACGAAATTGGCTTTATGGTCGCAGGAAATGTCGATGATTGGTTGCGAATTATGCGTCGATTGCATAGTTTGATCGATTTCATTATCAAGACAAACCGGTGATAATTAATCATTCCTTATCATTTTCAACTTCATCATTAATCTTTTGTCTTTATTGATTTTAATTATAGGCAACGAAACAAGACAGCAGAGAAGAAAGTATTTGACCTGGAACAAAACACCGTTACCCTGGCTGTCCGTGTAGCTCGGCAAATCTTTTCATTGCCAGATTTCAGCATGGACGTCACACGCATGGGCATTATGGATGAAACGTCCACCTCACAAATTTCTGGGCCATCTACTAAGAAAAAACGCTTGATGTCGGGCCTTTCGGAATTGATCGATCGTTTGAGGACGATGGGAGCTACTAACGAATCCATTCCATTGCTTCAAATTACCACGCATTTTGTCGCAATTTATCCAGAATTTCCTCAGACTCACGAGATGAAAGAGTTGCTCAACTACGTCGTAGACGTTACTCACGATTGCCGCCAATACGAAATGATGGCTCACTGCCTTAAATTATTTCGCATTGTGTGCATCGCCTTGTTCGAACAACGGCCAGACAGCAAGGAATTGATTCAATCTTCTCTTCAATTGGATAACGTGGCCAGATTGTTGGAATCTGCATTCAAATGTGTGGTAGCGCACAAATGCCACAAAGAAAGTTTCCTTCTTATGGCGACTTTGCTACTGTACCGACTACCTTCGGTACCAATGGCTCGTCAAATCGCTCAATTATTAGCTAGACCTGGCGGTTCCATTCCGTGTGATCGTCATTCCATGCTATGCTTAGCTGCCTTTCTTCATCGCTACGTCCTACCTGACCATTCTTTTATTCGGCCATTAGAAGTTAACTTCAAAAGTTCTTCCAACTCCATTTGGAATGTATGGGGTGACCCGGTTGGAGATCGCTCTATCCGTTTAATGTTAACGGAATGGCTATTAAATTGCAGGGTATATTATTTTTGATCTATTGGAAATATTAATAGATTGTTAATAATTTTAATTGTTACGTGTTTAGGGCAAAGAGTATGACGCAACAGCGGATCTACATTTTGGGTTACTAGCTGCCCTCGCTATGAAGCAGCCAATGGTCGAAAGGAGAGCCATTTGCTCTCAACTGAGCCAACTTGGAACCCAAACACAGTTTGACTTTGAATGTCATCGTCTAGAATCCAAATTTCGTTTCATCGAATTCCTGGATGGGGATCAATCGGTTCTAGCAAAAACCCCTAACTCCAGTACATTAAGGCCGTTAATCAACTACCCCATGTCAACAACAGTCCTGGAAGAACAAAGTGCATTGATCGTTGATCTCCTCGTTCGGATGGAACTTCACATACAAAATTACAAGAAGATAGTCATCGATCTACTTTCAGCACTAGATGATGCTATTCTTTTGCTCTCATTGGTGCGCAACTTTGTTTTGGCTGGTTTAACTTCAAACACGTCCCAGCTCCGCGAAATGGCTGTACTGCTTGTCAAGCCCATTTTTGCACTTATCTTGTCCGAAGAAACTATTTACTCCCGTCGATGTCTTCAAACCTTCACCGCCATGTTCAGCATTGAATCAAGTGGTGAAGACTATTTACGTCCGATCATCTGGGACCTTTGTTTTGGGAAACTTGTAAGCGTTTCTTCACGCACCGAGTCAAAAGATGACACTTTTGGTGAAATCCGTCGAGGTGGGGCAAGCCACCCTTCCATTCCAGTAGCCGATCAAAGTAAAGAAGAAAAGAAAACAAGCTTATTCGATCCTTGTCTGCTAACAGACCACGAAGCATGGCATGTGGAGTTGTATCGTTTATTGTCTATCGTCTCTAGTCCCTCCGATCCGTCCGAAGCAGTTCGTCCAGTTTATTGCACAATGAAAACGGATTTACTGCGAGCATTAGCAAATGCTGGAACGGATCCGGCTTCCTATTATCATCTTCAACAAAGTATCTGTTTACTCCAGGCCTATTGTCGAGCACCTCTGCAATTATTAGACGCCGTTCACGTCATGGACATGGTTGATTTGCTATCCGGATTAGGCCACCAATTCATCTACGATCACGAAGCTGCATCCACTATACTGCGTTTACTTCCTCCCTTAACCGTTCATGTATCCAATGTTGGTTGTTCATCTTCCAAAGCCAAAATCATCAGTTTATTTCTCCGCTTTCAAACGGAAATCCAGGAAGATATGTTCGGCCCTCCAGTTGAAAAAGCATTTTACCAATGCCTTGCAAGTCTTCCATCATCAGCCAACTGGCTTAAATGGGGTGCTGGAACAGTTGAATCGACAGACCCTATATCCCCAATTTGCATCGAGGCATTGGCTGGACTGAATCGCCCATTCAACTCCACAGCGATGGCCACCAGCCTAGTTCTACATCAGCTATTTGACTACGGTGATACTGTGTCCACCAGTTGGCAAGACAGTCTATTGGCTACCCTTTCATCTGCTGTTGTCACCAAAGAATTCATTAATTTAGATGAACAAAGAGATGTTGCTATCCGATCCGCATCAGTCCTTCAACTACTGTGTTCTCTGATCGTCAAAAGCCCTTGGGCAGAGAAAACAGCATTGGTTATGATGCTACGTTTTACTCGTTATCATTCAGTTGAAATTGATAATCTCCAACGTGCCTTGGAACTAGCAGCTCGCCAACTCAATCTGGACTATTATGGATGGCTCGATTCGCGACTGGAATTTCTGCTGGATCGGTGGCTGGACACGGAAGATTTCAACAACTTTCCATTCGGCATTTATCACTGTTCCAGCTTGATTAGCTTTGTGGAGAAAAACCAAGAAATTGTCGTGCCAATCATGTTTTTGAAAAAAGAGGCTCAAAAGATGGCTCAACTAGCGCAATTAATGGGTGTTGATGTGGCAGATATGGTGTGCCAGCACCTCGCTGCCATCATGGCCAAAATGTTGCCTCTTCTCTCCGAAGCCAAATTAAAAGGACCTGAAGTGCCAGTAACATTAAATCGATTTGCGCAGACCAAATATCAAGAGATACATCAACTTGTACTAGATCGAAGTCGCACAAGTCAAGCGCTTAAAAACAATTTACTGGAATTAACAAGTCGCCTTTTATGTAGTGTTTATGATGCCACCGTATCCGCCCAGCTCTTCGGTCCAGAAATAATTCTTCCGCTCACCGGATCATTCCGTTTTGAGAAAGCCGCTGTAATCGACGCTATTCGACATTTCTCACCTGATGTTATTGCTGATATCAACACCGAACCATTTGAAAATTTTGCCCTGTGGACTGCAACGCATCCGTGGGAAGTCCACACTCTTCTTGTGAAATTATTTATCGCCTTTGAGATGGGCTGTCGATTGACAGACAAGCAACAAGCTTTAGTTAACCTATCGGCAGCGTCGGATTTGCTAGTAAGTTCTATGGAAGAAAATCAACAGTCAATGCTGTTTTACGTCTTCTATTCAATCGTTCATCGGATGGGGCATGTAATTCGCAAAGATGAGACGGACGAAACGTTACGAAGAGGTGCACTAGTGATCGTCAAAGGACTTGTTGTTAAAATCATAAATACATGTCCACATATCGTCGGCCAGCTGTTGGTGACAATTGTCGGCTTCATCACCCCCTGGGCGAAAGCTTCTAATGGACTCCAATGGCTGGCGGTGGATATACTGGAACTCCTGATTGTGGAACACGGTGATACATTGAAAAATTCAATAGATCAGTTGAGTCCTTTTCCTAATTTACCACAGTTTGCTCGTTTGACCCGGGCATTTGAAAGCAGAAGACAAAATAGGAATCGTTCACTCGAAGAAGAGATTATCGTCTTTTTGGGTTTAGTAACTCAATTAGGATATGACGATATCCCAGTTGAAAGTGTGGAAAACCTTGCGAAGCTATTGGCCAAGCGGAAGAAGGAACTGACGGAACTCTACGCCAAACTAGAAACTGGAAACGGATCATCTTCCGACTGCATCCGCAGTACTATACATCGCCTCGTTTGCAGTTTGATCCAGCTTTGCAAATCCAAACAGAATTTAACAGAGGCAGTTGCAGTCGCCCTAGGAGAACTAGGGCCAGCTGATTTGACAACGTTGATTCTTCAACCGGACACTCCCGTTCCTGATACAACAACTGTACAAGGTCAGATGGAATACCACGCTCAAAGTCATTCCACTCTCCAATTGGCCGTGACCGTCTTCCCAATGCTGGTGCGATTCTTGTTCACGAGCGACAGCATCCAATTGCTCAACTTGTCCGGCCAGGTCATGCTAGCAGCTATGGATAGCGTAGAAGGCCAGCAATTTGCTTTACTAGCAAATAAATATTCATGGCCATCTCGTGATCTGATTCTACCATTCCGAATTAAACCGCAAAAGGATAAGAAGAGTTTATTCGTCGATATGCAGTACTTTGACAGCAACGTTGATGACAATTTACTATGGACACAAGCAGGACATTCTTCGTGGCTAGTCCGGCTGACCTGCACGCTCATAAGCGCATTCAGTCCGCCTAGTTTCTATGCTACTCTTTTGCCTGTTTGTCGCCTACAGCCGGAATTCTGTTCGGCCCTATTGCCGTTTGTTGTTCGCGCTATGCTGACCAGTGGTG
Source organism: Daphnia carinata (assembly GCF_022539665.2). NCBI lineage: Eukaryota > Metazoa > Arthropoda > Branchiopoda > Diplostraca > Daphniidae > Daphnia > Daphnia carinata. The sequence continues at coordinate 3,482,745 of NC_081339.1, read as the reverse complement.
AACAACGCATTCAAAGTGTTATATCAATGCACATCAATGCTATTTTAGACCCGTCCAACAATATGGCTGAAGCTTCTGTCAAGACGATCCTTCAAATTGTGCAACACCTGAGGTCCCAGAAAGGTGAAAAGAAAACAGATTCACCGTGGGATCGAAATTTTCGGCTTAATTTGAATTACCTCAATGCCGCCAGAGCAGCCCAGTCGTGTAAGGCTTATTTCAGCACGGTAAAATAATTGTTATTCTTTTTTAGCTGATTAAAAACTTAAAATTTATTTGCTATTTTTCAGATCATGTATGCCGAAATTTGGCTGGATCGTTTGAATACGACTGGCCATTCAGAGCCACTAAATGATGCTGGAGATAGTGGTTATAGGAAAATGCAACCTGTTCAAGATTTACTGTTTGAAGCTTACACTTGTACTGGTGAACCGGACGGCCGAACTGGATTCCAATCACTTCCGGACATCCGTCGCTACGAACAAGAGTCGGATTGGTTCCGAGCGCTCGAGTTTTACGACGCACAGGCTTCATATACTGACTCGGAAGATCAACAGACGATGGCATTATCCGCCTTATCACGATGTGGCCTCTACCGGACACTGTCTGATGTTACCTGCAATCAAGATAACCCAGCCATAAGGGAATATCAATACGAATGTGCTTGGCGTCTGTCGAATTGGGACCAACGTCACGAAGCAGAAAAGGAAGAGAAAGCAGGTTTCCAGCAATTACTTTTCAATTCACTCGTCGCGTTGAAACAGGGTGATCAACCTGAACTGATTCGCAATTTATCGCAATCACGTTCTCACGTTATCGACCATCTACGTCAAGCTGGCAGTCTAGAAAGCTGCCGCATTATCTATCCTGCTTTAACTCAGTTACGATTGATCTGCGACCTGGAGGATATCAGCCAGTCTGACAAACAATTGGCTGTTCTCAAAGAAAAGTGGACGCAAGATCGTTTAACTGTAAATGATTTTAACTACATAGAGCCATCTTTAACTCTGCGTGCGGTTATGCTGAAAGAGCTTTTGCCACGCTCTACCGAAACAACGGCAGCTTTAGTTGACACGTTGCTCGAGACTTGCCAGAAAGCCCGTCAGTATGGAAATTACCCTGCTGCTGAACGCTGCCTAACCCAACTATCGACGCTCACCGGACATAATAAAGAAGTTCAAATGAAATTTCATTTGGAAAAGGCGTTGACTGAATGGCAACGTAAAGACGGTGATCAAGCACTGAATACGTTACGCTCCTTGTCGGCTACGTTGGAAGCCGATGCGATTCGACATCCAATTTATCCGCGAGTTTTGAATCTTCTCGGCCAATGGCTGCATGAAACACGTTCCGAGAATCCTCGTCAAATTCTGTCCCTCTATTTCCGCAAATCTCTTGATGAGGCTGACGATGCTCAGACCCGTCATAAATGGAGCGGATTTGAAGGCAAAGAAAATCCATCCGCGTCTAACGTTTCAGAAGCGCGTCAAATTCTAGCAGCTTATGCCGATTCGCTTTACAAAGACCTGCAAAGCTACATCGAATCCAAGGATTTTGAGACGCAACAAAAACTTGCCAAAATCCGGCAGGGCCAGGCAGCCGAATTGAAAAAACTTAGAGCCAGCGCAACGGAAGGAAACAAGGATGAAGTAAGACGTGCCAATCTCTTCATGACAAATGAAACGACAAATGACATGTGCGAGTTTGAAACCTTGTTCAAAGAACGAGAATCGTATTTACTTGAAGCTGTCAAAAATTATTTAGTAAGTATTCTTCCATTTTGGTTGAGTTTTCATTACTAAATCATTTTTATTCAATTATTTTAGGAAGGCATTCGGCAAGAGACAGGAGGCGAGAACAAAAATATTTCTTTTGATGTGAGAATATCGCGATTGATTTCGCTGTGGTTCGACAATCGTGCCAACGTCGATCTCACGGAATTGATGACGAAAGGGATAGCTCAAATACCTTCTTATCATTTCATATCTGTACTGCCTCAGTTGGCTGCTCGTCTAGTATCTAAACCGAATCCACAACTGTATCACGATGATTTCCCCAAATTATTGCAAAATTTAATGGAAAAATGCGCGGTGGAACATCCTCATCAGTATACTTCTATTTATTGCATAGAATTATTTGATTGTTAAACGTATTTTTGTTAATGCAGCACGCTTCCTGTCATCTTAGCTCTTGCCATGACCAACAAAGATAAAGAAATTGAAGAAGGATCTCGTTCAGCAAACCATCAGCCGGATGAAGATCGTGTGATTGCAGCCAAGAAACTGTTACAGAAAGTGGCCAAACGCCCAGAGATCGGGGACCTTTGCAGAAAATTGGAACAGCTTCATTTAAGTTTGATCCAGCTTGCTAATAAGGAAGCGAACCCGAAGGATCGAAGTTTAGAGGCACTCAAACTTCCGCCCGAATTGCGTGACATCAAAAATATGGAGGACGTAGCTATTCCCACCTTCCCGCTAGCAGTGAATCCCAATGGCGTATACCAAAAAGAGCAGGTGGTAGGGATAGTCTCATTTGATCCCAATTTCATGCTAGTGGGCGGTATCAATGCTCCTAAGAAAATGGCCTGTTTGGGTACGGATGGCAAGACCAGGCCCATGCTACTTAAAGGAAAAGATGATTTACGTCAAGACGCTGTTATGCAGCAAGTATTCTCCACCATGAATCTGTTCCTGGAACGAGACGAACAGGCACGCCGACGCAAATTAAATATTAGAAAGTACAAAGTGGTTCCCCTGTCTAGAAGAAGTGGATTGCTGGAATGGTGTGAAGGAACGAATCCTATTGGATGTTATCTGATGGGTAAGAGTTTATGTTTTGATTGAATTAAGTATTTTTATTAAAATTGTTTATTCCAGGTAAAGATGGCAAGTCCGGTGCGCATTCGCGTTACGCTAAGCCGGGCGACCTGGGTACCGAGGAGGCCAGGAAAGAAATGGCTAATTTGATGAACATTAAAAGCTCAGAGCAACGTTTCCAGCGCTTCCAGGAGATTTGCGCCCGTTTCCCACCTGTGTTTCGCCATTTTTTTCTGGAACAATACTCAACGCCTTCGATTTGGTTCGAAAAACGAATAACATATACTCGCAGCGCTGCCGCATCTTCCATGGTTGGCTATATCCTTGGTCTAGGGGATCGCCATCTACAGAACATTCTCATCGATGAATACACAGCCGAGCTGGTAATTTCACGTAACTTCCAATCACCGTTAAAATTATAATACTTAAAAAATTTATAGATCCATATTGATCTTGGGATCGCCTTTGATCAAGGGACGGTTTTGCCCATTCCTGAAACAGTTCCATTCCGGCTGACTCGGTAATGACAAGACATTTAATATTCCCATGTATTCAATCATAATTATTTAATGGTTAAACCAACAGTGACATGGTAGATGCCATGGGCGTTATGGGTGTAGAGGGTATATTTCGCCGATGTTGTGAATTTACCATGGAGGTCATGCGGAAACAGCAGGATAGTATCTTAACTCTACTGGAAGTACTTCTCTACGACCCACTCTACGTATGGACAGTAACACCACAAAAAGCCGCTGCTTTGCAACAAAAGCAACGCAATTTGAGCAAACGTCGCGATTCATCTGCAATAGGCACCCTCCCCGAAGAAGGTATTTATTTCAGTGTTGATATCTCCTTATCGCGTCCTATCGATGAATAACAATCTTGCTGTATTTTCAGGGTCTGTCGATACAGAAGTTAACGAGTCCGCCAAACGTACTCTGGTTCGGCTGAGTCAGAAGCTTCGAGGAGTGGAAAAAGGAACTCCGTTGTCGGTACGAGGTCAGGTCAACTTACTCATCCAGCAGGCCACCGATCCTGCTAATTTGTACCGTATTTTCCATGGGTGGAGACCACAAGCTTGAAGAGCTACCTTCGCCAACGTTCGCTATTTTCAGTATTCCTTTTTTTTCAAATTTATTTTTTCTAGTTGGGGTTTTCCTTTTTTTAAATATTTCTTTTCGCTACAGTTTATCGCCTGCAGAAGTTGTGTTTGTGATATTTCGTTTACCGAGAATTAGAATAAAAGAAAAGAGGTGCTCTCCCAGGAGAGGAACCCAAAACAGGTTGAGACTACATCCTCAATTTGAAGCCAATTTCCCAGTAAAAGGCGACCAATCGACGTTAAACTGAATCATCGAGTCGACGTTCTTGTTTCTTTTTCATGTTTGTCTTTTATCACTCAACAATGTCATTCCTGCCTTGAATGCAGACAGAGAAACAAGTTTTGTATCCCAGGTAAAAAATAATGGCTTCAACTAGCAAGACCGTTGGGTCGGGACTAGAATTTCCAGGCAAACACGTTTATGTACGCTCCACCAATGAAGATACCGAGGCCCCCGAGCACCAAGCCCGCGTCCAAAGCTGGATCCAAGACTATGAAAAGAGTCGCCAAGTTTTCGTATTTCCAACCCAAACTGTACGCACGTTCGCAACTCTACTTCTTGTCCTAGGATTGCTGTCTCTTATAGTCCAGGTATTGCAAAGCAGCTTCGCTATTCAATTACAATTAAATTTATTTTGTCAATTTAATGGTTGTGTAACTTAGATTGCTTCGTCTTCATTGCGCTATGCATTCGCGCCCAGTCTTCTTGGCTCTGGGATCTGGATTGGCCTCTTCTGCGTGGCCACGGGTGCTGTTGGTTGGGTTGCTTCTATGAGGCTGAGTACCTCAATGTAACGTTAATTATCACCGATAAATTGCATAGAATTGGAAAATGAAGTTTTTTCCCCCCAATAGGCTATTAGATTTTAACATCATGGCCTTGATTTCCACCGCTCTCTCGGCCATTATCGTCGTTTTAAACAGCATCGGACTGGAAATGTACACCAAATTGTGTTACAAATCGATGGTACCGACGCAAGAGAATCTCATTACCAGCAATCAAAATGACACTGACGTCAGTGCTGGAAGACAGGCGTCTAACGCCCTTAACTGGGTCGGAGATTGCGGTACGACTTTATCTTTTAAATGCATATGATAGGCATGATTTCTTAATTGTGTTCGTCCCACAGATCAAGCATCTTTTATCCTGATGGGCATTGTTGTTTTTCTTCACGTACTTCTTTTCCTGACATCGGCCAGTTGCAGCTCGTACATTTGCCGAGCTCTTAACTCGTCTTACAGCGTGCGTGTAAGTCCCACACAGGTTCTGTACAAAAAAAAAAGGGACTTCCATTGCGAGGCATTTAATTAATTTGTAATTTTATTCACATATTCAGGCCCCACCGCTCGTCATCTATCATAGCGACACTGTCGAAGTAGGCAAGAGTGGACCTGGTTCCACCGCAGCTACAACAAGTACAGTACCTACTGGATCTGCTGGAGCTGCAGCTGAAAGAATGATGGAAAGGCTGCATCATGTTGGATTGGAACGAGGGCACGAACACCACGGTGGAGGCTTCAATACTCCTGCCGTTCCCTAAGAGAATAATAATGAAGCTTTAATGCCTGAATCCTCCATTTCAACTCGTTAGATGTTTTGGTTGTCATTAGAATATGTCAATAAAAGTCGGTAACTATACCTGTTAGTTTCTTTAATCTTTGTCTACCTGTTATAGGTTTTTTTTTTTTTTGCTAGGGGATCATGTATGATAAAAATTAGCTTGAAGATGTATTCCCAAGAGATTCTCGAGAAAATTCATTTGACCAACGCCGGAATAAACGTTGTGATTCGAGGAAAATAACGTTTAGATGGAGTCCGATTCAGTTACCGAAAACCCTGTTCTGATATCAGTTAGAAGACGACTTCGTTAAATCGCTAGTGTACTCTTAGACTCTTAACACTTGAGTAAACTCCATTCGAAAGGTGGTACTGAAAGTCTAAAGACAATCCTTTGTTTTCTCTGAAGATGATGGAATTTCCTGGAAGAATTTATATAAGGGCTGAAGATGACATACATTCAGCCGAACATCAGGCCATGGTGCAGAAATGGCTAGGGGAATTTGAGAAAATAAGCCGACAATCTTTTGTTTTCCCAGAGAAACACATCCGAAGCTTTGGATACGTGTTTATCGTTATCGGTCTGCTTTTAATGATTATCCAGGTACTGTCTTCTTGTTTTGTTTGTTTCTTTTGAATAGATGTTATTCTTTCCTTGCATGTGATAGATTACCTTGTCGTCTGTTCAACATGCTTATATCCCAAGTCTTCTTGGTTCGGGAATTTGGATCGGATTTCTTTGTATTGCGACAGGAATCGCAGGAGTTTATGCAGCTGGAAAAAAAAGCAATAAAAAGTTAGCGAATCTTTAAATTTCTGCAATTTTGGTGTGGAAATTTTAAATGGCTGACATGTCATCTGTTTTTTTCAGCTTACTGGATTTTATGGTCATGACGACAATTCTTAATATATTTTCGGCCATGATCGTCATTCTCAACACCATCGGCCTTGAAATGTATTCCAGACTTTGTTTCTCGGGAAGAGGCAAAGAATGGATAGGAGAATGTGGTAATGTGCAGTAACGTGAATACGACGTTATTAGTAAGGGAATCTTTTAGTTTTCATTGATTGAAATATCTCGTATTTTAGGCCAAACAACTATTATATTGCAATCGATTCTTGTGTTTTTGAATATCCTGCTGTTCCTATTATCGGCACTGTGTGGCGGTATCGTTAGTAGAACGCTGGATACATCATTTCAGATTCGGGTATGTACACATTCCATATCAAAATTCTGCATGTGTTTTACACTTACGTATTCACTTTTGGGTCCAGACACCTCCGCTGGTGATTTATTATAGCCAAAGTCCGATCGAAGAAGTCATCCAAACTGAAGAACAGCAGGCATCCAATACCGAAGACCAGCAGACATCCAATACCGAAATGACGCCAGAAAACAAGGATACCGAGCAACGTGGTGACATGCCAAGCGAATGAAGAGAAATCGAATGACGAAAATACACCTGAATAGCGTGAAACGCGTTTGAATGTGATTGGCAATCACGAAGTATTTTTACTTAAGATGTACACTAATCCCACATGTCTCGTTGACTTTGTTTTAAATGCGCTCTCTTCTGTAGCGTTAAGAGTTGCCGGATTACTATTATGTGGAGATTGCTCAAAAATATTACGTCATTTCGTTTTTTATTTTGTTGTAGTGTTTTTATGAAAAATAAATAAGCGTAAAACTATTTAATTACGATTGTTGGCAAAAAAAGTACATATATTTTTAAAGAATTGTCATATTCGAAATTTTAAAGTGGTCGTTCGCCATCGCACGAACGACTGTGTCACAGATCCCACACAGCTGTGAGCTGAGGGCTTGCAGTTGCAGTGACACTTCATTAACCAATAGGTAGTGTGGTAAGGAGTAAAACATTTGGCGGTCAAACGTCATCGCTGTTATTTAAATTTTTCGGAAGGTAAGTGATGTCATTTCATTAATATTTTGATTCGATAATTTGACATAGTTTTAATTTCAATTTCAAGTTGGTTGCATAATCAACAGGAAAAGATAGTTCGGAAATGACGGACGTTTCGGACGTGGGCGACCAAGCCCAAGTCCAAGTGGCTTTGGCCGACGTCAACAATTTCTTGAAGTATTTAAGAAAAGCTGTCCCCATTTGCTTGGAAGAAGATGTTGTCACTTCCCAGTCATTTGAAACTGCATTGGGGGACAAAGTTCACCAGGAAGCAATCAGAAAATTCATCAGCGACCCACAGACAAGAGCAATTTTCATTCAGCGCAGTTCAACAAAAGGCAAGTCTATTGTGAGAATTTTCTGTCAATGTTCCCAAAGTTGTTAGTATTGCAGTATAGTGTGTTCTTAACCTAAATGTGTTTTCCCTGTACCTAGATGAAGATGCAGTTGCTGGAGACCAGAGTGGAGAAACTGAGGATGACAAAGAGCTTGTAACTTATTACATCTCAACAAATGTGCAGTTCACTAGCTCAAAGATGAGCAGGTATGAGTGTCTGTTGGTATAAGAAAAGTTCATAGTAAAATTATTAAGTTTTTGTTTGCAGCATTGTTTGCATTAAACGTGGAGCAGTCCTTGAAGCAGACAAGCAAATCATTCAGCAGATTCAGCTGGTCAACTTTAGTGAAGGCTCTCCGTATGAAACACTGCACTCATTTGTCAGTGGTGCTATGGCTCCATACTTCAAATCTTACATCAAAGAATCGGGACGAGCTGATGCCCGTGATGGTGACAAGATGGCCCCATCTGTCGAGAAGAAAATCTCCGAGCTCGAGATGGGTTTGCTTCACCTCCAACAGAACATCGACATCCCCGAAATTTCCCTACCAATTCACCTCACCGTGAGCCAAGTTGTCAAGAAATGCCTTGAGGAGAACGTCAAGCCTAAAGTGGCTGATTTTGGCGATAAAGTTGAAGACTCATCTTTCCTCAATAGTCTTCAAAATGGAGTCAACCGCTGGATCAGAGAAATTCGCAAAGTTACCCGTTTGGACCGTGATCCTTCATCTGGAACCGCTTTACAGGTAAATATATTTTAATATTTGTTGTCGAATACCGAAATTGTATCGTAATATTGTATTTAAAGGAAATCAGTTTCTGGCTGAATTTGGAGCGGGCCCTTTTGCGCATTCAGGAAAAGCGTGAAAGCCTGGAAGTTGCCTTAACTTTGGACATCTTGAAGCATGGCAAACGCTTTCACGCCACCGTCAGCTTCGATACAGACACTGGTCTGAAGACAGCCCTGGCTATGGTCAACGACTACAACCCACTGATGAAAGATTTCCCCATCAACGACTTGCTGTCGGCCACAGAACTGGAGCGTATCCGTTCTGCGGTCATTGCCATCTTCAACCACCTTCGCAAAATTCGCAACACCAAGTACCCCATCCAGCGCGCTCTACGCTTGGTCGAGGCCATTTCGCGGGACCTTAGCAACCAGCTCTTGAAAGTTCTGAGCACCCGCCGCCTCATGCATGTTCCCTTTGACGAATTCGAGAAGGTGATGAACCAATGCTTCGAAGTCTTCAATACTTGGGACGACGAACACGAAAAGTTCCACGGATTGATGCGCGATATGGCCAAGAAGAAGCGCGAAGACATGAAGAGCTTTTGGCGCGTGACTCCGGCCCACAAGAAGCTACAGTCGCGCATGGAACAGATGCGCAAATTCCGGCGTCAACACGAGCAACTTTGCAGCGTCATCGGCCGCGTCTTGCCACCGATGCTACCTCCACGCCAGAACTTGAAAGGTCCGGATGCCGTCGCTCCGGAACAGCAACGCATCAGCCCCGAATTCGCCCTGATGAATCCAGCTGATATTAACGCCATCGAAGAAGTCAATCTTGCTTATGAGAACGTCAAGGTGGTCGATGGCTTGGACATTAGCAAAGAAGGCACTGAAGCTTGGGAGGCGGCTCTGCGTCGTTACGAAGAGCGCATCGACCGTGTCGAAACGCGAATTACAGCGCGTCTTCGCGACCAGCTCGGCACTGCTAAGAATGCCAACGAAATGTTCCGCATCTTTTCGCGCTTCAACGCTCTGTTCATCCGGCCCCACATCCGCGGCGCCATTCGCGAATACCAGACTCAGCTGATTCAGCGTGTCAAGGATGACATCGAAGCCCTCCATGAAAAGTTTAAGGTATTGCGAGCAATTATCTTTAATTATTCTTATTCTATTTAAATCTTTGCTCCAGGTTCAATATCCGGCGAGCAAAGCGTGTCGAATGAGTCATATCTGGGACCTTCCGCCTACGTCTGGTTCCATCATTTGGGCTCGTCAGGTCGAAAGGCAACTGAATACCTATATGAAGCGCGTCGAAGATGTTTTGGGTAATTTAACAAAATCTATTTCACCTTTACATTTACCTTCATTATTTAATCTTTCGACATCCAGGAAAAGGCTGGGAGAACCATGTCGAAGGTCAGAAACTGAAAGCCGATGGCGACAGTTTCCGTCTGAAGCTCAACACTCAAGAAATCTTCGAGGACTGGGCTCGTAAAGTTCAGCAGCGCAATTTGGGCGTTTCGGGCCGCATCTTTACGATCGACACGCAGCGAACTCGCATTGGAGGTCGGGGCAATACTCTCCGTCTCCGCGTCAATTTCCTGCCGGAGATCATCACGCTAGCGAAAGAAGTCCGCAACCTCAAGATCCTCAATTTCCGCGTGCCGCTGGCCATCGTCAACAAGGCTCACCAGGCCAATCAGCTCTACCCGTTTGCCGTCTCGCTGATTGAAAGTATCCGCACCTACGAGCGCACACTGGAGAAGGTATCAACGACTTTCTATCATTTAATAGTTATTATGATTGACCAACCTTTTTGGAATGTATTTAAATATTAATTGATGAGGACAAGACGCCCGTTATACGGGGACATAATTTTCTCACCGCCTTGTGAATAAGAGTGAATTGATAGAAATGTCCAGGGGGTTTTGAATAGCCCGCCTTTTTTGACACAAAACATTTCATCTCTTTTCTCTTCCTCCCCTCAACAATTGGGCTGTTGTTATGTCAACGCCATAGCTGGCTATTGGACAGCCTTCAGCCCCTTCCAAGGTTAGCCTTTAGGGCCGTTTTTCCTACAATTTTTTTTTTCTTTTTATCATGGCTTTTCTCTTCTTACCGTCTCAATAAGCCTGACCCACTCAATTGATTATACTAGTAGTACGAATCACGCACGTCCGCTTTACATTTCACAAATCCGGGTTAAATGCTCATGGCCGGGCTAACTGCGCATGCTAAAAAATTATGCTTTTTTTTTGTTCTATAATTTTTTTTCGTTTTTTCACTTTTTGGTGGAAAAAGACTCGGCTTTATTGACATGACTAATAGGATCAAGAACGAGCTAACTTTCATTACTAATTCCGAATAACTTACAAAATGTTACAGATGGAGGAGAAATACAACGTGAGTCTTCTGGCCGCCGGTATGCACCGCGAAGCCCAGCTCTTGATTGCTGAGGTAATTACATATTCTATTATCATAAAATTGTTTAGAAAATCTAATAAAATTTTGTTTAACAGGGTGTTGGCTTGGTATGGGAATCGTACAAGCTCGACCCGTATGTCCAGCGCCTCGCTGAATGCGTCTTCCACTTCCACGAGAAGGTTGACGATCTGCTGGCCATCGAAGAGCAGATTGATGTCGATGTCCGTTCGCTGGAGACTTGCGCCTACTCGGCCAACACCTTTGCCGACATTTTGGGCAAGATTCAAAAGATGGTCGATGACCTCAGTCTTCGCCAGTACTCGAACTTGCAACAGTGGGTCACCAAGGTGGACGAAGAGGTGGAGAAACGTTTGGCTTCTCGTTTGCAAGCTGGAATTCTGGCTTGGACTCAAGCTCTTGAGGGTCGCAAAGACGCCGATGTCGATAATACAATGGATACGGATGTGCCTCCAGCTCCCGCTGTGAAACTTGGAGGACAGCCCCAAATTCGCACGATCGTTCACGAGATTCGCATCACCAACCAGACAATGTGTGTTAATTATTAAATATCTCCAATTTAATCTGTTGTCGTGTAACAACATGTTTGTCTTTCAGGTATTTGCATCCGCCTCTTCCAGAAGCTCGTACCAAGATCTACGAGCTGATGTTTGCCTGGCAAGCGATTGTCACTTCTCTTACTCGCATCCAGAGCACTCGTTACCAAGTTGCGCTGGACCGTCCCACTTCGCAAACATATCGCGATCTTCTGACGAAGATGCCCGACGGCCCCGAAGTGTTGGCTGCCGCCTACACCGCCATTGAGGGACGCATGAAGGAGGTGAAGGTCTACGTCGACGAATGGTTCAACTACCAAGCGCTCTGGGACTTGCAGCCCGAGAAGCTCTACGGAACTCTGAAGGAGGACATCAGCTTGTGGATGCGCTGCTTGAACGACATAAAGAAGTCGCGCACCATCTTCGACACGACTGAAACGCGCAAGGAGTTTGGAGCTGTCGTCATCGACTACGGCAAAGTCCAGAGCAAGGTGACGCTCAAATACGATTCGTGGCACAAGGAAGTGCTGGGCAAGTTTGGCGCTTTGCTCGGTAACGAGATGGCCCAGTTCCACACCCACGTCAGCAAGTCGCGCAGCGAGCTGGAACAGCAGTCCCTGGAAGCCGGAAGCACCGCCGATGCTGTCGGACTCATCACGTACGTCCAGTCGCTCAAGCGCAAGATGAAGGCCTGGGAGAAGCAAGTGGACACTTACAAGGAAGGCCAGCGCATTTTGGAACGCCAGCGCTTCCAGTTCCCCAACCAGTGGCTCCACGTCGACAACATCGAGGGCGAATGGGGCGCTTTTAGCGAGATCATCAAGCGAAAGGACAACGCCATCCAAACACAAGTGGCCAGCCTGCAACAGAAGATTGTCGCCGAAGACAAAGCGGTCGAAAGTCGGACGCAGGATTACCTAGGCGATTGGGAGAAGACGAAGCCGGTTGAAGGCCACATGCGACCCGACGAGGCCCTCCAACGCCTGCAACTGTTTGAGACTAAATATTCACGCCTGAAAGAAGAACGTGATAAGGTAGGCAAGGCCAAAGAAGCCCTGGAACTGCAGGAAACTGGACCCATATCGACCAATGAAGAGCGCATGCAGGTAAATTCATTTTTATTTTTAATAATGGATTTTTTATAATGATGATATTCTTGTGATAAACAGGTGGCATTCGAGGAAATGCAAGATTTGAAAGGTGTTTGGTCCGAATTGCGAAAGATTTGGGAACAGATCGATGAAATGAAAGAGAAACCTTGGCTCTCCGTCCAACCTCGGAAATTGCGTCAGCAGATTGATAATCTTTTGTCTCAAATGAAAGAATTGCCATCCCGTCTTCGTCAATATGCGTCGTTCGAGTATGTCCGCAAAACTCTTCAATCCTATGGCAAGGTTAACGTCTTGGTGACGGAGTTGAAATCAGACGCTTTGAAAGAACGTCACTGGAAGCAGCTCATGAAACAGCTACGTGTTAATTGGATCCTTTCGGACCTCACTCTCGGTCAGGTCTGGGACATTGACTTACAGAAGAATGAGCCTGTTGTGCGTGATGTTATTCTTGTCGCACAAGGTGAAATGGCTTTGGAAGAATTCTTGAAACAAGTGAGAGAAGCCTGGCAAACATATGAGCTAGAGCTGATCAATTATCAAAACAAGTGCCGGCTCATCCGCGGCTGGGATGACTTATTCAACAAGGTGAAGGAACATATAAACTCCTTGGCCGCCATGAAGTTATCACCATACTACAAGGTGTTTGAAGAGGAGGCGCTTACTTGGGAGGAAAAGCTGAACCGAATCAACGCTCTATTTGACGTCTGGATCGACGTCCAGCGTCGGTGGGTCTACCTCGAAGGCATCTTCAGCGGCAGCGCTGACATCAAAGCTCTTCTCCCCGTGGAAACTTCACGATTCCAGAGTATCAGCTCTGAATTCTTGACCCTGATGAAGAAAGTTTCGAAATCTCCCATGGTCATGGATGTACTGAATATCCCTGGCGTCCAGCGTTCTCTTGAACGCCTTGCGGATCTTCTGGGCAAAATTCAGAAGGCACTCGGAGAGTACCTTGAACGGGAGCGTGCATCTTTCCCGCGATTCTATTTCGTCGGAGACGAAGATCTGCTGGAAATTATCGGCAACAGCAAAAATATTCCTCGTTTGCAGAAACATTTCAAAAAAATGTTTGCTGGTGTGAATGCTATTCTATTGAATGATGATAATAACGTTATTCTTGGCATTGCCTCACGCGAAGGAGAAGAGGTAAACAATTCGAAAATTCTATATTTGAAATTGTTCATAAATTTGTTTTTTTTTTCTTTTGTGTCAGGTGATTTTCAACACGTCAGTATCAACTGTTGAATACCCAAAAATTAATGAATGGCTTACGCAAGTGGAAAAAGAGATGCGTGTTACTTTGGCCCAGCATCTGGCGGATTCGGTTCGCGATATCCGCCAATTCAAGGAGGGCGTTATTGATCAGCCTGCATTTATGAGCTGGTGCGACAAATATGAAGCGCAAATTGTTGTTCTGGCTGCGCAGATTATGTGGAGTGAGGATGTCGAAGCGGCCTTGCAAGCGGTCAGCACAGCTGGTGACAATTCATTAGCGCCAGTCCAGCGTGTATTGAGCCAAGTAGAATCAACGCTTACAGTTTTGGCTGATTCTGTGCTCCAAGAACAACCAGCTCTCCGCCGCCGCAAGTTAGAACACCTCATCAATGAATTCGTTCATAAGCGCACGGTTACGCGACGGCTGATACAGTCACGCATAACTCATCCCAAGGCTTTCGAATGGCTCTGCCAGATGAGGTTTTACTTCGATCCCAAGCAGACGGACACCCTGAAGCAGCTTTCAATCTACATGGCCAACGCCAAATTCCAGTACGGCTTCGAATATCTGGGCGTTCAAGATCGACTTGTCCAGACGCCCCTTACAGATCGTTGTTATTTGACGATGACGCAAGCTCTCGAATCCCGTCTCGGTGGTTCGCCTTTTGGACCTGCCGGAACGGGCAAAACAGAATCCGTCAAGGCCCTGGGACACCAACTTGGTCGATTCGTCCTCGTTTTTAACTGTGATGAAACGTTCGATTTCCAGGCCATGGGCAGAATTTTTGTTGGTTTGTGTCAGGTATGGTGTCAAAATAGATTTTACGTCATTGGACGATGAACTAATTTGTTTGTTTCAACAGGTCGGAGCGTGGGGTTGTTTCGACGAGTTCAACCGTCTGGAAGAGCGTATGTTGTCGGCCGTCTCCCAGCAGGTACAAACGATTCAAGAAGCCTTGAAATCCCAAAAAGACAACAAGAAAGAAGGCAGTCTCGTCATCGAACTCGTCGGCAAACAAGTCAAAGTCTCCCAAGACATGGCCATTTTCATCACGATGAACCCTGGCTACGCCGGCCGCTCTAATCTGCCCGACAACTTGAAGAAACTCTTCAGATCGCTAGCAATGACATCGCCAGATCGCCAGCTCATCGCCGAAGTCATGCTCTTTTCTCAAGGATTCAGGACAGCCGAAAAACTAGCCCAGAAAATCGTCCCATTTTTCAAGCTGTGCGATGAGCAATTATCAAACCAATCTCACTATGACTTCGGCCTTCGTGCTCTGAAATCTGTGCTAGTATCAGCTGGCAATGTCAAACGCGATCGCATCCAGAAAATCAGAGAAGACATGGTTGAACGCGGAGAAACGTTCATAGACGAAAGCGTGATTGCTGAAAACCTACCTGAGCAGGAGATCCTTATCCAATCCGTCTGTGAGACGATGGTTCCGAAATTAGTTGCTGAGGATATTCCTCTTCTCTTTTCTCTCTTGACCGATGTCTTCCCTGGCATTGCCTACACACGCGCAGAAATGGCTGGTCTTCGTGAGCAGATCCGTAAAGTATGCCACGAGGAGTATCTCATCTGCGGCGAGAACGACGAGCAAGGCTCCATGTGGATGGAGAAAGTGCTCCAACTCTACCAGATCAGCCAATTGAATCATGGTTTGATGATGGTAGGTCCATCCGGATCGGGAAAATCGACCGCTTGGCGCGTTTTACTCAAATCGTTGGAACGGCTTGAGGGCACTGAAGGAGTGTCCCACGTTATCGATCCCAAAGCCATCTCCAAAGAGGCGCTGTACGGTGTCCTCGACCCCAACACTCGTGAGTGGACCGACGGCTTGTTTACGCACATCCTGCGTAAAATCATCGACAATGTCCGCGGTGAAATCAACAAGCGGCAATGGATTATATTCGATGGTGACGTCGATCCCGAATGGGTTGAAAATCTCAACTCGGTCTTGGATGACAATAAATTATTGTAATGTCACGTTATAAATTATCAAATCCTGTCTGTATTCATGACGTTTGATTGTTCTGCAGGACTCTGCCAAATGGTGAACGTCTCTCTATCCCGCCAAATGTTCGGATTATGTTTGAAGTACAAGATCTGAAGTACGCCACGTTGGCTACAGTATCGCGTTGCGGCATGGTGTGGTTCTCTGAAGATGTTCTCACGTCTGAAATCATCTTTGAGCATTACCTTGCTCGTCTACGTCACGTTCCTCTCGAAGAAGGCGAAGAGGACACTGTCCGCACTTCGTCTGGCAAACCGGGCGAGAAGAAAATTGAAGAAGTCTTATCGCCTACCATCCAAGTGCAGCGAGATGTGGCCAATATTCTGCAGCTCCATTTCTCACCTGATGGAATGGTTATCCGTGCTCTGGAACATGCAGCTACCCAGATTGAGCATATCATGGATTTCACGCGATTCCGGGCTCTAAACGCTTTGTTTTCCATGCTCAATCAATCTGTTCGTAACATCCTGAATTATAATCATAGTAAGTCTTTAACTTTCTCTTTATTTTGAATAAATTTTTAATTGTTTTCCATTGTTTAAAATAAATAGCTCACATGGATTTCCCGATGCAGTCGGATCAGCTAGAACGCTATGTTCCCAAAACTCTTGTTTATGCTATTTTGTGGAGCTTTGCAGGCGATGGCAAACTTAAAGGTAACAGTGAAATCTCTGTTGATTTTTTGCTATTAATTCGGTTATTTTTAAAATTTTCTTTTGTCTTACAGCACGAAATGATTTGGGAGAATTCTTACGGGGGCTGACGACTATCCCACTTCCACCACCAAACATGCCTATTATCGATTATGAGGTCAGCATCGGAGGTGAATGGGTACCTTGGTCTTCGAAAGTACCTCAGATTGAAGTGGAAACTCACAAAGTGGCCACTCCAGACATTGTCGTTCCTACACTGGACACCGTGCGGCACGAGTCACTACTCTACACCTGGCTGGCCGATCACAAACCATTGGTTCTCTGTGGTCCACCTGGATCTGGTAAAACCATGACCTTGTTTTCAGCACTAAGAGCCTTGCCAGACATGGAAGTCGTTGGTCTGAACTTTTCATCTGCCACTTCGCCGGAACTTCTTCTCAAAACATTCGACCATTACTGCGAATACCGCAAAACGCCAAACGGTATGGTTCTGTCGCCCGTCCAGCTGGGCAAGTGGCTCATCCTCTTCTGCGACGAAATCAACTTGCCGGACATGGACAAGTACGGCACGCAGCGCGTCATTTCTTTCCTCCGCCAAATGGTGGAGCAAGGCGGATTCTGGCGACCGACTCCGGGCGGTTCCAGCGGCGATCAGTCCTGGGTGCGGATCGAGCGCATCCAGTTCGTCGGAGCTTGCAACCCACCGACGGATCCTGGTCGCAAACCTTTGACGCATCGCTTCTTACGTCACGTTCCTATTGTATACGTCGATTACCCAGGACAAACTTCGCTTAAACAGATTTACGGAACGTTTAATCGAGCTATGCTGCGACTTGTTCCATCTTTGCGCACTTTCGCTGACCCGTTGACGAATGCCATGGTTGAATTTTACCTGCTCTCGCAAGAACGCTTTACTCAAGACATGCAACCGCATTACGTCTATTCTCCTCGTGAAATGACACGTTGGGTCCGCGGCATTTGCGAAGCCATTCGGCCGTTGGAAACGTTGTCTGTCGAAGGCCTCGTTCGTCTCTGGGCGCACGAAGCCCTACGCTTGTTCCAGGATCGTTTGGTGGAAGATGTTGAACGCCAATGGACGAATGAGAATATCGATAGTGTTGGTCTGAAACATTTCCCTAACATTAATCGCGAAGAAGCTTTGGCCCGTCCGATCCTCTTCTCCAACTGGCTGTCAAAGAACTACATCCCTGTCGACCGAGAGGAATTGCGTAGTTATGTCAAAGCTCGACTCAAAGTCTTCTACGAAGAAGAGCTTGATGTTCCCCTTGTTCTCTTCGACGAAGTCCTCGATCACGTCCTCCGGATCGATCGTATCTTCCGCCAGCCGCAGGGTCACTTGCTGTTGATCGGAGTTTCTGGAGCCGGCAAGACGACTCTGTCGCGTTTCGTCGCCTGGATGAATGGACTCTCTGTTTTCCAAGTCAAAGTCCATAACAAATACACCGCTGCTGATTTTGATGAAGATCTTCGTCAGTTGCTACGTCGAGCCGGCTGCAAGGATGAGAAGATTTGTTTCATGTTGGACGAGTCCAATGTCTTGGAGTCTGGATTCTTAGAAAGAATGAATACCCTCCTGGCCAACGGAGAAGTACCTGGTCTGTTCGAAGGTGATGAGTATACTACGCTCATGACGCAATGCAAAGAAGGTGCTCAACGAGAAGGCCTGATGCTTGATTCGGCTGAAGAACTTTACAAATGGTTTACGCATCAAGTTATGCGTAACCTCCACGTCGTCTTTACCATGAATCCTTCGTCAGAAGGATTAAAGGATCGTGCATCAACATCTCCAGCCTTGTTCAACCGTTGCGTACTGAACTGGTTTGGTGATTGGAGTGGTGAGTAGTATATTCAAAAGAATGTTGCTCAATGCTCTGGGATTATTTTTCATTCTTTCTTGTGTAGATTCTGCATTCTTCCAGGTCGGCAAGGAATTTACCAACAGAGTGGATCTTGAAAGACCCAACTGGATTGCCAGCGATCACTTCCCGGCAGCTTTCCCGGCTCTACGTTTACCACCTTCGCATCGTGATGCGGTCATTAATGCAACAGTGTACGTTCATCAGACGCTGCATCATGCTTGCGCAAGGCTGATAAAACGAGGGGGCCGCAGCACAGCCATCACTCCTCGCCATTACTTGGATTTCATTAACCAATTCGTGAATTTGTATCACGAAAAACGTTCCGACTTGGAAGAGCAACAGCTTCATTTGAATGTCGGTTTAAATAAGATCGCCGAGACTGTGGAACAGGTCGAAGAAATGCAAAAATCTCTAGCTGTGAAGTCACAAGAGCTTCAGACGAAGAACGAGGCTGCCAATTCGAAACTGCGCCAGATGGTGAAAGATCAAAACGAGGCCGAACAGAAGAAAATCACGAGTCAAGAGATTCAGGCCATGATCGAAAAGCAAACACACGAGATTGCTATCAAAAAGAAAGATGTCATGGCTGACTTGGATCAAGTGGAACCGGCCGTTATCGAAGCCCAACAGGCCGTCAAAGGCATTAAAAAACAGCATTTGGTTGAGTTGAAATCGCTCAACAATCCTCCAGCTCCAGTTAAATTGGCGTTGGAAGCCATCTGTCTTCTTCTTGGGGAAGCTACGTCCGATTGGAAGACCATCCGTTCCATCATCGTCCGTGAAAACTTCATTTCGACGATCGTTAATTTTTCTACTGAAGATATTTCCGATAACGTCCGCGATCAGATGATTAACAAATATCTTAACAATCCTGACTACAACTTCGATAAAGTTAACCGTGCTAGCGTTGCTTGTGGACCCCTGGTCAAATGGGCAACGGCACAGGTCAACTACGCTGACATGTTGAAGCGCGTTGAACCGTTGAGGAACGAACTGAAAAGCTTGGAAAAGCAAGCAGATGTTAACAAGAAACGAGGAGAAGAGACGACGACGCTGATCGCTACCCTTGAACATAGTATCGCTTCATATAAGGAAGAGTATGCCTTACTCATTTCGCAAGCACAAGCAATCAAAATGGATCTCGAAACAGTCCAGGGTAAAGTAGATCGCAGTATTGGTCTTCTAAAATCCCTGGGTATTGAGAAGGAGCGCTGGGAAGCTTCCAGTGAAACTTTCCGTACTCAGATGTCAACCATTGTTGGTGACACTCTTCTATCGTCCGCGTTTTTGGCGTATGCTGGTTACTTTGATCAGCAGTACCGTCACAGTTTGTTTACTCGATGGTGTGCACATCTTCAGGTAACGATAAAACAAAAGATTTGTGTCATTCCTTTTCTATATTTACAGTTTTTCATTTTATTCACAAACTTTTACAGGCGGCTAACATTCAATACCGCTCGGATATTGCCCGCACGGAATACTTGTCCAATCCAGATGAGCGATTACGCTGGCAAGCAAATGCCCTTCCAGCAGACGAACTCTGCACAGAAAACGCCATCATGTTGCGCCGATTCAACCGCTATCCGTTGATCATCGACCCGTCTGGACAGGCGACCGAATTCATCATGAACGAATTCAAAGACCGCAAGATCACTCGAACGAGCTTTTTGGACGACGCGTTCCGCAAGAACTTGGAATCAGCCTTGCGTTTCGGTAACCCACTCCTGGTACAAGATGTCGAAAACTACGATCCCATTCTCAATCCCGTCCTGAACCGCGAATTGCGACGAACTGGTGGCCGCGTTCTTATTACGTTGGGTGATCAAGACATCGATCTTTCTCCGTCGTTCACCATCTTCCTGTCGACTCGCGATCCTTCGGTCGAGTTCCCGCCCGACATTTGCTCTCGTGTCACCTTTGTGAATTTCACCGTCACCCGAAGTTCGCTGCAAAGTCAGTGTCTTAATTCCGTTCTTAAAGCTGAACGACCTGATATTGATGAGAAGCGATCAGATCTGCTTAAACTACAAGGTAAATATTATTTTTTATATCACAGTTGAAATCTGTAAGTTTATTTAAAATTTATCTAATTACAGGAGAGTACCATTTGCGTCTGCGTCAGTTGGAGAAGTCTTTACTTCAGGCGCTAAATGATGCCAAAGGCAAGATCCTTGACGATGATTCAGTCATAACATCTCTCGAAACGTTGAAGCAAGAAGCTTCTGAAATCAATAAGAAAGTGGAGGAAACGGATAAGGTCATCGGAGAAATCGAAACTGTTTCGCAGCAATACATGCCACTGTCGCAGGCATGCAGCAATATCTATTTCACGTTGGACTCGTTGAGTCAGGTCCATTTCCTGTATCAATATTCGCTACACTTCTTCCTCGACATCTTCCACTCTGTGCTATACAATAATGCCCGGCTGAAGGAAGTTAGCGACTATGGCCAACGTCTCTCCATCGTGACGTCAGATCTTTTCCAAGTGGTCTATTGCCGCGTTGCCCGTGGTATGTTGCACATTGACCGCCTTACTTTCGCTATCCTTCTCTGCCGTATTCATCTGCGAGGCCTTAACTCTGAACCACACTTGGATGCCGAATTTCAACACTTTTTACGCGGCAAAGACGGAGTCCTCAACAATACCGATTTGCCTGGTAATCGTTTTTATTTCGTTTCGTTATAAAATAGTGTTTATAACCAACTGTTTTTATTACATAGAACTTAAAAGCCTTGGTCTAAGCAGCGAGGAAATCGATGCTTTGGCTCGGCTCTCCATGAAATTGCCAGCCTTTAAAGGCCTTGTGAAGCGAATCAATGAGTCGTCTGACGAATTCACACAGTTTTTACATCATAACTTGCCTGAAACATGTGTGTCTGCCATTTGGGACACCGAAAAGCCATTGAGTGCCATCAGTCAGGCAATGATGAAACTGCTGGTTATCCAGGCAGTTCGCCCCGATCGAGTAATTGCAGCTGGTCACCAACTTGTTGATGCTGTTTTGAATGAGACGTTCATGCCGGCCGGCGAAAGAGAGTTGGACCTCGCCAAGATCGTCGACACGGAGGTGAAGGCTTGGAACTCCAGTTCTCCTCTGTTCCGCCCCTGGATTTGATGTTTCTGGTCGTCTCGACGACCTCGCCACAGAGCTTAACCGGCAAATCACCAGCATTGCCATCGGTTCGGCGGAGGGTTTCAGCCAGGCTGAAAAGGCCATTAATTCAGCTGTAAAAACTGGAAGGTATTTTGCTTTAAATGAATAGAATTGTATGAACTGGAAGTAACATAATTTGGTTACAGGTGGGTAATGTTGAAAAACGTTCATCTTGCTCCCCAATGGCTTGTTCAGCTTGAAAAGAAGTTGCATTCTCTTCAACCACACGCCAATTTCCGCTTGTTTTTGACAACTGAAATCAATCCAAAGATTCCAGTGAATCTGTTACGCGTCGGCGAGGTTTTAGTATTCGAACCGCCACCTGGCATCCGAGCGAATCTGTTGCGAACATTCAGCGCAGTGCCAGCTACTCGAATGATGAAAGCACCAAACGAACGTACTCGTCTCTACTTCCTATTGGCTTGGTTCCATGCTGTTGTCCAGGAACGCTTGCGCTACTGTCCTCTTGGTAAAATCACTTTATTAGACTTTTCTCCGTTAACCCAAATTACAGTTTTTCGTTTTTGTTCCAGGCTGGGCTAAATATTACGAGTTCAACGAATCAGATTTGAAGGTTGCATGCGACACTCTTGACACTTGGATCGATACGATGGCTTTAGGACGAACCAACCTTCCACCAGAAAAGGTGCCATGGGATGCACTAAGCACCCTCTTGTCCCAGTGCATCTATGGTGGCAAAATCGACAACGAATTCGATCAGCGTCTTTTAGCTTCTTTCCTCACCAAGCTCTTTACGCCTAAAAGCTTCGAAGCGGATTTCCTGCTTGTTTCCAGTCAAGAAGTGCAGTCTGCCGATTCGTGTCGTATAGTTATGCCGGAAGGAATTCGACGTGACCAGTTTTTGCAATGGATTGAGGGATTGTCTGATCGCCAATATCCAGCTTGGCTAGGATTGCCAAACAATGCAGAGAAAGTGCTGTTGACCACCCGAGGCACTGATATGGTTACCAAGTTGTTGAAGATGCAACTGCTGGAAGATGATGACGACGATGAAGATGAGTCAGCGTATTCGGCCTCAGCCCAACGGGACAAAGACGAAGCCGCCGCACAGCGCAGTGATGGACGTCCCGCTTGGATGCGTACTTTGCTTGAATCTGCTCGTACCTGGATGGGTCTCCTACCCGATTCACTTGTCACATTGCGCCGTACAGTTGAGAACATCAAGGACCCACTGTATCGCTTCTTTGAGCGTGAAGTCAATAGCGGTGCTAAATTGTTGCACGACGTCCGACAAGATTTGAATGATGTCATCCATATTTGCAAGGTAAAATTATTGATTAATTTAATTGTTTTTTTTATTGATTAATCGTATCTTTTCCATATTTCAGGGCGAGAAGAAACAGACAAACTACCATCGCCAGATGCTCAGTGAACTAGTTAAAGGAATTCTACCACGATCTTGGCGTCGCTACACAATTCCAGTTGGCACGACGGTTATTCAATGGATAACAGATTTCAGCTTGCGTGTGAAACAGCTTCAGCAAGTGTCACAGGTTGTTTCACAGAATGGGGCACGTGAGCTGCAAACTGTGACGGTCTGGCTCGGTGGACTCTTCAATCCGGAAGCGTACGTCACGGCTACACGCCAATGCGTGGCTCAGGTATGTTGACAGCATTGCTTTAATTACCGAGAACAACGGTATTCAAATGTATTTTTCCACTTATTTGCAGGCAAACAGCTGGTCTTTGGAAGAGCTTACACTTCAGGTGACTATTGAAGACCAGGTATCGTCGGTGTATGATGACCGCTGCTTCAGTCTCAAAGGATTGAAGCTGCAAGGAGCTGTGAGTAAGGAAAACAAACTTCTTCTCACATCTGCCATGATGACAGATTTATCTCTGACGCGACTACGCTGGAGCCGAGTTCAAGGAGTACAGCCAGTGGAAGCTGGATCAGTGACACTGCCCGTTTATCTAAACGCCAATAGAACGGAAATCCTGTTTACCGTTGATCTTGTTGTCGCCAATTCCGAAGAGAAACTCAGTTTCTATGAACGAGGAGTTGCTTTAATGGCTTCAACATCATTGAACTAAATTTGTGTTATTGCTTCTTTTTGTTCCCCTTTGTTTTGCTTGATTTATTTGGTGATTGGAGCATTTAGTTAGTCGCTTAAGTCGCATTATTGGAGTCGTTGTATCGTAACTCTAAACAGAAATACAATGGCATCTTATGTAACATTAATACACTGATAACAATATCCCAACTTGCACAACCAAATTTACTTCACTACGTTTGAGACTTGGGTTGCAAACATAGCCAAGTAGTAGGTGATTCGTAGCTGTAACGAGGAGTACCATCGTCGTAAGGGATGTGCCAGTATCCGTCGGCAAATTGAGATACTGTACGGTAAGGCCGGGGGTAGTGAAAGTTAACTGATCCATTTCTATCGATCCTGACTATTTGTACTTGTGCCCTACGCTGCCACAATCGGAAAATTGCTTGTAATCGAAAATCGGCCAGGCGGAAGAGATGGTCCCGGAAGAGATCGTCCGAGACAAACTTTGTGTGTTTACTCTGAACAGCAGCACACAGCAAGAAAGGATCATCACGCGATCTAAAGATTTCAACTTAATATAACATAATACTTAATATAAGACAAAAACAACAATTACAAGTTCTCTGTGATGAAAACGTGGGCTTCTTGCTTCATTCTCTGTAGAGCTACTCCTGTAAGCAAATGCTTTCTTGTAAGGACGAGTACTCGCAATTTCTGGTTTGTGAAATGCTTCACCACCGACACAAGCTGGCCCAAATAAGTAAACAGTTAAGTAAAATTCAATCAGAAATGCGAATATCACCCGAAAAACTTACCGCATCAACTTTTGCCGAAGGTTGTTTGCGATTTTTGGAACTCATATGATAAGCCACGTTCAATCCATCTATGACAATATCGTAAGGTGCAGTTGTTTTAATCAGCTCCTTGAATCGTTGAATTTCTTCTGGTTTCGACCCTAGAAACACGTCTGTTCCCAAAAGCACTTTCTCAGTGATCCTTTTCCGAAGAGCGGCGAACTCTTCGTCGGTTATATCCGTGTTCTGCAAAACCTTTTGACAGGATCCGCATCTTCCAGTGTCTTCATCAATTGCAGTAAACTGCCCAACAAAGGGATCTCTGGATCGATTTCGTAGCACTTCCTCAAGTTGTTGAACAATCGGTTGTTTTAGAAAAACGCCAGAACGAGCCAGGAAGTCCGAGAAGATTTCCCAACATTCGTGATGTGCTGCACACTTTCTGAGCCAATGTTCATAGACAAAGTCAGAAATAGGTCTCTCCTTTGCTATCATTTTCTCCATCCACGATACAGCTGTATCAAAATGATTGTGACTAAGTAGACAATCCACCATAGCATTCATAGCCAAACTAAATTGGGCTGTTTCGTCTTCCTCTAGTAGTTTTAAACCTTTCTGCCATGAATCAGTAATACTCAAGCCTAGGATAATGCTTTCTTTAGTGGCTGCATCAAGATATTCACCATGTGATTTAAGAACGCTACACAGTTTTTCTATTTCACTCTTATCCTCAACTTCTGCACTGCAAAAATAGCACAATGATAAGAATTTTGCTAAGGTTGCTGTGTTTGCTTGGCGACCTGTTTGGTCTATGTGGAGCAAAAACTGTTTACCTAACTGATAGTTACGGCACGCTAAACACATACGCATGAAAATTGCGTCAAAACTTTCCTTCGTCAATAATTTACTTTTATGTTTTGAAATTAGGTTTTCCTGAAATTGGTGAATACCAGTCAAACTATGGGTGGTTTTGATGAACTGTTCCATTTCACTTTCAAATTGATTCACATGGGGCGCATGTTGGTTTAACAATTTGGGTGCACTTTCGTTCAGAGCTTTCCTATTATTAAACGTAGCATACGCTGATTTTACGTGAAAAGTACCGGAACGGCGGAGGGCAAGAAACTTTGATAACAATGTACGGTTCATTTCGAAGTTCACAAATAGACGGTAATTTTTAAAAGGTTATTGTTAATTTCAAACACATTTTTCGATTTCTGTCTGCTAGACATTAAAGTTGCCATCAAATTATATTATGTAGTTGAATTTGATATTAATTTATTTTATGATCAAAAATTGAAGCATAAATAAATAGCTTTTTGTTAAGGTAAAATTTAAATATATTTAAAACCAAACAATCAGAAATGAAAAACTTGGCAACTTCTGCGCAAGCAGGCTATGCCTGATACACGGATAGCAAACGACTCGATCTGTGCACCAAAAAAAGTATTATGGAAAAAAGCTTTTTAACGCACCGAAACCGAAAGAGCTATGCTATCCCCAACAAACTGGCTGGGCAAAGTAACCTGGTTTACGCATTAAGACTTACGTTTAGGGAGCTGAATTCCGCTGAACGTACAGAAACCGACACACTTCATATTTTGGTGACTGTTTGAAATCAATCAACGAGTGATAATCGCCAAACCGAAGTTATTCATCGCAAAACAGGTAGTGCACTGTCGGCGACGAATGGTCAAATACGAATGATTATCACAAGATCTTACTGGAATGCAATTGAGTGTCTGGATTTGACCTTGTCTTTTTGCAGCATCTGCTGATGTGATGTCATGGATCCACTGTTTGAAGATGAATCCATGGACGTATTGGCCCAGGAAGATGGACTAACGGAGTCACCTTTCCAGAATCAACATTCTCACTACACTCAACCCATATTGGAGACCTGTTCAGTGGAAGGAGAATCTGTTGTGTTGCCAACTCAAATTTGTGAAAATGCTTCTGTTCTCACAGAAATGCTTAGCTCTGACCTGCTATCAGAAGTTCTTACCCTAGAAGATGTGCAACATCTTCATACGTACTTGCCAGCCTTTCAAACAGACTTGGAAAATGAAAGACAGAAAACATGGACTATGCTTTTTTCAAAGCAGAATTTCATGTTTGGAAATCCTGTCGAGAACTTCAGCAGGAAGATGGAGTGTGGCCTCTATAATCCTGATATTGCTCAAACAAGAAACCTCTTCCAAAAACTTCAGAAAAAGAATGTGAAAAGAGAGCAGAGAAATTATTATTTTAATTTACTCCAGAGTGTTATCATGTCCAGACAACAGTTGATTGAAGCTGCCTCGCAATTGCCACCTGGTAAATTTTATGTCAAATAATAATATTTGAAAAAAAAAATCATTTCCAATCTTCTTTTCATTATATTTACATGTTTTCAATCTCAAGGCCAAGCTGTTCGTTTGCAACCGTCACAGGGCAATAACAGAATGGTGGCAGGTGGCAAAACAAACAATTTCCTTACAGACGAACGAGTCCGCAAAAGATACTTTGACGAATTAAAAGCAATTGATTGTAGGAACTCAGATGACGACAATTATCCCGAAGGCCCACCGCCGCCCCTTTCAAAAAAACAGCGACGTCACTTGGGTTCAATTCAAGGATCTTTGAGCTGTGATATCAAGCCAATTCAGTCGACATTTACTCAAAACATCTATAATCATCTTGTTGTTGTGGAAAATAAGCTCGACAAAACGGCGGAGGATGAACTGTCACGTAGCAAAACTGCCTGTCCAGGCAATGAGCTTTTTAGTGGGAAGTTATCTGTGGACAGCAGTTCGAAAAAACATGTCGATACCAGACGATTTGGTGAGGACTTCAAGCCCGTCTTAGACGTGGCGTCACGGGTGTCCTGTTCAAAAAACGTTTACGAAGTGAACGAGGAAACTTACAAAATCATGTTAAGCAAGCATCGCTCGTTGAAACGAGAAGGAAAACTCGCACTTGAAAAAAGCTTTAAAGACACCACCTTGCAGGATATTGGCCAACGTGTTCGTATGTGCATATTAAACAAACGACCTGCTGCACCAAAAATCCTGGAATCGCCTAAAAAGAACAAAGTAAAACATTTTATTCTTAATAATTTTAATACATGTTTTTAATGTTTCTCAATGTTAAGCCGATTGTGAGTGCAAGCAGCACTTCGGATGAACAAGATTCGGAAGCCGATACACCCAAAAAAGGCAAAGTTAAGAAGCCCGTCTCAGGTCCGGTGGCAAAACCGACAAAAGCTAAGAACCCAAAAAGTCGACCAGATCGAACAGAGTCGGTCTCAGCTACCTTTGAGCAAGGAGAACGTAGCAGTATGACGATCATGAGTGAATCTGAAATAAAACAAGAAGCAACCGAAATACCACGTCCTATTACTCCTCCTCCCATAGAAAAGTGTCCTACTCCACCTCCTCCACCACCTCCTCTTCCACCTCCACCGCCTCCCTGTTTGACGCAAGACACTCACTCTAGCTTTTTCACATTATTGCGGGAAGTTCTCATAAACAACGAACTGCCAGCCACTTTAAAACAAACCACAGACTCTGTGGTCGTTTGGAGTAGCTCCCCAATATCCCCTTTGAATGAATGGTAATTTAATTTATTCGAAGATCCCAAAGAGAGCATTTCTGCCGAATACTATTATTATATATATGATTTTTTTTCTTTCAGGTATTCGCAATTGATGCTTGTTCACCAAAGGGCAAATGGCTGGACGAGCCTAGTCCAATCTGCCCTAGAATTCTTGATGGACCATGGACTAGTATCTGCAGCTCAAGATCTCGGTCAACTCCCCGTACATTCCTGGAGTGGCCAAGGCAGAGATAGCGATGCCCTCTTGCAAGATTTGTCTGGTATTTGGCTCCAACAGCAGCAGGATAATAGTCTTGAAGGCAAGCTTGACGTGGAAGGCACTAGCGAGTTGAACGATTCCATGCTCAGTTCACCACCTGATCCAACTTTGAATTTGGTTTCGGGTCTTGACCTCAGTGAGGATATTTCAGACGTGGGTTCTTCCTCGTTATTCGATTCTGCAGATGTGGTTCACCCACCACGATCCGTAACATCTTGGACAGTAAAGCCAAGTACAGCCGAAGACAAGGCGATTTATCAGGTATATGTCGTAATCAGTTTCTGTAATTGTAGCCAGGTTTTTTTTTTTTATTTTCGTTTGTCTTTGTCCATTTTCCTTGAAATAATCCATCTCTTGTCTAAAAGGTTAAGTGTGTTTTTTCTTTCGTCTGCAGGAACAAGAGCGTCTCCGATACTGTCAACCGCATAAAGCGTTTACTTTCCGACAACATGGCTATGAGAGTATCGTGGGCCCGGTTAAAGGTAAGCTTTGTATTTATTTACGTACGTTTTGCACCTAACTTCCATTCACGCATTATAGGCGTTTACACACCTGGCCAAGGAGTTGGTCAGCCGTCGAGCAAGGTACGTGGCCATAATCTAATGGTTCCGGATCGCCCAGCTTGCGTCACCCTCCTATCGTTGGTTCGCGACGCGGCTGCTCGGTTGCCTAACGGTGAAGGCACGCGTGCAGAGATATGCGAGTTGATGAAGGAATCTCAGTACCTGGCATCCGGTGCCGAGGCTTCTCTTCATTCTGTCGTTAGTGGCGCCCTTGATCGACTTCATTACGAGGCAGATCCATGCGTGAAGTACGATTCCGCTCGGAAAGTATGGATCTATTTACATCGTCATCGCTCAGAAGCTGAATTCGGTAGAAGAAATGTTTATTATTTATATTCCATAACCTAATTACTAATAAGTATTATTTATTATCTCCATAGAACAACTACACAAACAACATCAGGGTATGCCTAGTAGAGTTAAAAAGCCACGAAGTGAGCAGCGTCGTTCGTCTGGCGTTGGAAGTAGTCCTGCGTCCGCGAAAAACAGTAAAATCCCGCCGCCTGTTCCGATTCCGGCAACCAGTCCTGTTTCGCAAGCGCCTATCATACAGCCCCCTTCAGTCCCGGAAATCCAAATTCCTGTACAAGCACCCGTTTCGGTCGCAGTCATGAAAAGTACCCCAGTCAAGTTAAATAATTCACCCATTGTAACAGTTCGCCAAGAGCTAAGGTAACTAGGAACTTTAGAAAATGCTATATGGTTTCTATAATCCACTGTTTTGTTTCAATAGTAAATCTCTAACAGCGCCAGTAGTAGTTGCGTCTCCCTCTGGCTCAACCCCGACTGTCACAACACCAGTGACCGTCACAGGGATTACGCCGAGTACCGGAGCCGGCCCGGCCACCATACAAACTTTTCAGATCACGACATCGACTGGAATTCAAACCATTCGTGTGGCAGCACCAGCCAATTTACCAACTGCACTTTTAGCTAGAACTCTCCAGATTTCTGCCCAGCAACAGGGTGGTCTTCAAGGACAAAAAGTTATCGGCACGCCGACGCTTGTAAATGGAAATTCGTCCATCAAGCAGGTAATGGAAGAATCTCTGAATCCGACAGAACATTGTTAAAATCATTTTTGTCCAGGTTATCTTATCTCCTACGTCAGGAAAGACCACGAATACAGCTTTACTTTCAAGCCCACGGGCACCTGTTCCAAATGTGCCACCTACGACTATCTCAGTGCCAACATCCTCGGCTTCCAGCATAATAAGATTAAATATACCGGTTACTGCCGCTACAGTGTCAGGAATAATGGCGAACACAGCCAGAGCACGATTTCCTGGAAGCCCTGTACGCCTAGCTGGAAGACAAGTTGTTAGTACGAGCAATTCAGTTACATCTCCTGTTCAAACTTTCCTCATACGGCCTCCAACACCGACTACGGCCAGCAGTGGAAATTCACCATCGACATCCAGTGCTCCGAGACTTGTGATGGTTAATAACAAATTAATCAACCTAAGTTCGACATCAATTGCCGGACAAATGGGTCCCAACACTCGCATGGTGAGGCCCAACATTGCTGTCAGCATGGCCAGTGTACGTAAAGCAGTGCCATCTAGTCCGACGACCGGGGCAGCGCGGCCGGTACTAGCCAGGGTAGTGACTGGGCCTGGTGGAGGAACTCAACAACAGCAAGTGATCACTTTAGAAAATTTGTTGTCCTTGACCAACGCCCATCACAAAGGAGGAGCTAAGACGGGAGTTGTTCAACTACCCCTATCAGCTATAGCAGGGCTGAACGTTGGAGCCTCGTCATCGACGAATCAACCTACCACTGTTCTTTTGCAGAACGTCAAAGGGGCCCAGTCTATTCTTTTGCCTGCAGGCTTTCAAGGTGGGACAATTAACATCCGTGGCGTTCGAGTGGCCACCCTTTCCCAGCAACAGCAACAACAGCCAGCGGGGCAGCAACCCAAACCAGCGTTTGTAGCCCGACTCGTCGCACCCCCACAACCACCACCACCCAAAAGCTCTGATGTATAGCACCTATTGTTGAATTTTATTAGGGAAAAATGTTGGATTATCACTAAATTCACATAATTTGTCTACATTCATGTTTCATTTTGCACGAGATCGCGTTATGATGCGATAAGTGTTTTTAGCAAACACATAACTGAGTCCCGATAAGACGGTTGTCGTTCCTGTCACATACCTGTAATTATTTCGGTCGTGTTAATACACGCTTCATGATTTAACAAATGAAATAACGTGATCACGTTACCATAAAACGGGCAGAATTGGTTCTCCAACACTAAATGCAGGGACGGCAAGACTGCAGGCCACGAGCAGTAGCTGAACGGCAGTGTTGAATTTCGAAATATTTGTTGGCGCTAATTGTGCTGTAGCCAACGAGGGATCGAAATAACGACCCACAGTTCGCTTCGTAATAAATGATAAATGAGACAAATAAATGGTTATCCTGGCATCAAAACAACTTACAGGTGGCTCCAAAGAGATGTAGCGAACATAGAAACCAGAAGCAACAAGTAAAGAATCTCTCGCAACAATAAGTACAGTAAGTGGCACTGTAAGAAAAAATTTTAAATAGCTTTTTTGAATAATAGTTTGTTAGCTTATCTTAACCTTAAATGCATTACTTGGAATAACTCCACTAAAGGTAAGACTAATGAAAAGGGTTCCTATGAGCAATTTATCAGCCAAAGGGTCTAGAAAACTCCCAGCTAAAGAAGACTGGCTGGGAAATGTTCTGGCTATCCATCCATCAAGCTACAATAAAAAAATGCCTATTAGAATTACAAACAATCAGATTTATATAAACACATACTAAATCAGTGATTCCAGCAATCACAAATAAGCCAAATGCAGTAGGATAATCATTTTGGATGACTAGATAGCCAAGTATTGGACACATTATCATTCTGCCAACAGTAAGAAAATTTGGTATCGTGAGGATATTCTCGGTCTGGTCTTTAACGTTTTTTCCTGGAAGATTTTGAGTGGAGTACAGTTTAAGGCTCTTTACATTTTCAAATACTTGGGACATAAGTGCAACGTTTTTCATTCCTTTTTTCCGGTAATGTGCGATATGGCGAAAACGTTGCAGTTGACACACCATTACAGAGGTTGATCGGTAACGTAACACCGACGACGTTATATTTGAATTGCACGTTTTAAAAATGCTGGATAGCCTGAGAAGGTTCATGCTGCACATTATGATATCATGCCTTTTAAAACGATTTTAAAAGGCACAAGCAAATGCATGCAAGTATCTAGAGTTCTCGGTTGTTGTTTTTAATATCAACATGCCATCTGTGAAACGTGCTGCAAGCTCAAAAGCAGCCCCGACAAACGGCAGCTGTATGTACTTCTTATGTTTTTTATAATTCATTTTTATAATTGTTTTTAGCAGACAGAAATAGAAAGTAAAAAAATAATAAATCACGACCTTTGATTAATAAAGAATGACGAGTTTGATGTTGTGTCGGAATCAATGTAATTTGAAATATTTTCAACGGGTAGTTTCACCTCTTTCTTCCTTTCGGGGTTATCATAGTAGACAGGGCGTTTACGGTTTTAAACCCCAAATCCATGCTTCTCATACCAATAATGCAGGTGCTTTGGTTTTTAATGTAAAATCACATTGTTATAGTACCTGTTCCACTTTTATTTGCTTAGATGGTAAAGAAGGAAATTACCATTTTCGAGATCAAAATCCCAACCTTCTTAGATTGGTTGAGGCATATCACAGATATGGTCATCTGAAGGCTGCTCTTGATCCACTTAATTTGCAAGAAACACAGTATTAAATAATACTTATGGATAGCATATTACAAAATCTGATGAGTGTAAAAACCATTTGTTTCCCTACAGTAATGTACCTGAATTATCTCCATTATTCTATGGATTACCTGATACTGAACAAACTTCTGATGTTGTGCAGCAATTACAAAAAATGTATTGCAGTTCAACCGGAGTTGAGTTTATGCACATTGAGTCCCTTGAAGAAAGAGGATGGTTAATCGCTGAACATGAGGCAATTAGTTCCTTGGAAGTTGATCCTGTAACAAAG
This sequence comes from Daphnia carinata, assembly GCF_022539665.2. Taxonomy (NCBI): domain Eukaryota; kingdom Metazoa; phylum Arthropoda; class Branchiopoda; order Diplostraca; family Daphniidae; genus Daphnia; species Daphnia carinata. The sequence continues at coordinate 3,450,002 of NC_081339.1, read as the reverse complement.
AAGGAAGTAGCTGAGTCTATGATAATTTCCCAAAACTTCGACAACTTTGTCGGGTCTAAATTTCCCACAGTGAAACGTTATGGAGGAGAAGGGGCAGAGAGCTGCATACCCTTCTATAGGGAAATTTTCAAATTGGCTTCTGCTCACGATGCCGAGCATGTATTCATGTGTATGGCTCATCGCGGTAAATTTTGAATTAATACCATCTTAATCATTTTTAAATGTAAAAACCAATAATGCAGGGAGACTGAACCTGCTAACCGGTATGCTAAATTGCCCATACGAACTCATGTTTAGTAAAATGAAGGGCCGAAGTGAACTTCCTGTTGGAACGAAGGGTAACATATTCTAGTAAATCACTAATTCAATATTGCTTGTTAGCATGTTCTCACTTCTAGGAATTGGTGATGTATTGTCTCACTTAACTAGTGTGACAAAATTAAATTTCGATGGAAAAAGTGTGTCGGTTACCATGCTTCCCAATCCCTCTCATTTAGAGGCTGCGAATCCGTTTACGGCAGGAAGGGTGCGTGCTGAACAGCAAAGGTAACCAAATTCGGTTAACACTAAAACTAAACCAATATCTCGTTCATGGAAATGTTCAATTTTGGGTGCTCCAGGATTCAAGAGGGTGATTACGGCTCTGGAAATATGGGTGATCGCGTGATTTGTCTACAGGTACATGGAGATGCTGCCATTTCAGGTGTGATATTAATTTTGGTTTTTTAAAATCAATTTTTACTATCAGTGAACGATTCGCATTAGGTCAAGGAGTTGTGCAGGAAACGCTTGCATTTAGCCAAGTTCCACATTTTACTGTTGGAGGTTCTTTACACTTAATTGTCAACAACCAAGTAGGCTACACCACCCCTGCAGATCGCGCTCGTTCGTCACGATATTGCAGTGATATAGCTAAATCGATTGGGGTGCCGATCATTCATGTCAATGGAGATGATCCCGAAGCGGTTGTTCGTGCCGCACGTTTGGCATGGAACTACAGGAAAAAATTTCGACGTGATATTTTCGTAGATGTGCTTTGCTACAGAAGGTATAAAAATTTGACTATTAGGAGTGAGCGCATGTTTTCCTGCACGTTATTTTTTAATAATCTATCCAATATTCAGGTGGGGTCACAATGAAATGGACGAGCCAACATTCACTAACCCCGTTATGTATTCAGCTATTCATTCTCGCGGCTGCTCCATACCTGATGCCTACTGCCGAAAGTATATCAATAGTACAAAGATCAAACACGATCGTGGCTAAGTTTGTAATACCATTATAATACCAATATTTTTATAGGCTCATAGATGAAGGAGTTATGGACAAAGAAGCCCATCAAAACTTGCTAACAATCCATACGAACCAGATGAGTATTGCGTTCAAAGAAGCAGATTCATACTCACCTTCAGCCTCAGCAAGCTACAGCCAAGTTGGAGAACAACAGTCAAAAGCGCTTAAGGTTTCATTTCACCATTGTTCAGATAGAAGCTTTGTATTAGGAATTTGTTTGGTGTAACAGACAGCAACGGGAGATATCACATCCTGGGATACTGGTGTGGATTTAGACGTTTTACGATGGGTGGGGGCTAGGTCCGTTCACATACCTAGTAATTTTTCCCTCCACCCAACGTTAAAAAGAGGCCACGTTGATGCTCGTCTTACCAAAATTTTGAGTGGCACTAACTTGGACTGGTCAACGGCAGAATCTTTGGCGATAGCCTCTTTGCTTTATCAAGGTAGATATTTTGGACCCAACATTTAATAACGAGAACTGTAAGCAAAATTGTCTTAGGTTATGATTGCCGAATTAGTGGACAGGACGTCGGTCGTGGCACATTTTCACAGCGTCATTGCATGTTAGTAGACCAACAGTCGAATGAAGTTTATATTCCCTTAAACGATCTTGGAACACCTGACGGTAGCCAAGGTCATCTGGAGGTATGGAACAAAAGGATTTGAATCGTAGTTAAAAAAAAATTTCAGCTGAATTTTTGAATTTTATAGGTTGCCAACAGCATCTTGTCGGAAGAAGCGGTTTTGGCTTTTGAGTATGGTACGGAGATCTTTTAAAGCAACCTGGGGAATGATTGTGACATCTTTTTCTTGTTGTGGCCAAAGGTAATAGTGTCGGCCGTCCGGACGCTCTGTGCATATGGGAAGCTCAGTTCGGCGATTTCTTCAATGGTCTATATCTTCAGTTGATTTCGAAAATTTTTCGGCATGTAACAAGATTTGATTTTTACGATTCAGGGGCTCAAATTATCATCGATACGTTTGTGACATCGGGCGAGAGTATCCAAATTAATTTATTGATACCGTAAATGCCTTCGTGTAAAATAAATTACAACTTTTAATAGCTAAGTGGCAGCTACAGAGTGGATTAGTGATGGTGTTACCTCATGGCTTTGATGGTGCTGGACCTGAGCACTCCACTTGTCGAATTGAACGCTTTTTGCAGTTGACTGACAGCCGAGAGGACATTGCTGATTGTGACGATATCAATATGCAGGTAATTGACGCCGTAAATTAAACAAAAATTCAAATTAATGGTTGAACATTTTTCGTTAGGTGGTCAATCCTACCACACCCGCTCAAATTTTCCATTTACTTCGACGGCAAGTTGTACGCCCATTTCGCAAGCCCCTTATCGTCGCTGGCCCGAAATTACTTCTTCGTTTCCCAGCTGCAGTATCAACATTACAAGATTTAGCTCCTGGCACCTCATTTCAACCTGTGTTAGATGACACATTGGAATCTCCTTCGGATGTCCGACGAATGCTTTTCGTCAGTGGAAAGCACTATTATGCTCTTAACCAGCAACGCCAAGAAAAGGGGTTGAAAGACGTAGCTATTATCCGTTTGGAAGAACTGTGTCCTTTCCCGGCTCTTGGTATCCAAAAGCTGGTGGCCAAATACTCAAATGCGAAGGAATTTATCTGGTGCCAAGAAGAGCCTCGTAACGGAGGTGCCTGGAACTTTGTTGAACCCCGTTTTCGCAATGTAGTTGGTATTAACCTTCGCTATTCTGGCCGCCCAGTTTTGGCAGCGCCTGCTGTCGGGATTTCTGCCCAGCACAAAATCGAGGTAACCAATTTAGTGAAAGACATTTTCTCTGGTTAAACGCCTCCTTAGCATTCTCAGCGCAATATCGCGGTACATTCATTGTTCTACAAGCTTACTGTTAAAACCAAGATTTGGTGCTTGATATTTTAAATTTATTTGCAAAAAACTACAAATACAATGCTAATATGGGATTCAGTGGAATAAAGTAGCTGCATTTGCTCAATTCCAAAATGAGTCAGAGTCGTCACCTCCTACATTTTGGCCACTCAGCGGACCAGAGATCGGATCGTCGGCGCAATCAGAATCAGAGTCTAAACGAAAAGGCTTAATCTTGTTAGGAGATTGAGAAGCACGAACCAGCTCTACTGATTCGCCAACAGCAGTGGTATTGGACTGTAACTCCTGGATATCGTCATTAACGTTATTGGTATCCTCAGGTTCAAACACAACCGGTTCATCTACCGGGATTACTGCCGTTTGCATTGAAGGATGCTTTATTTCACTTGTGGATAATGGGGAAAAAATCGCCTTTTCTTCCTTTTCTTTATCTAAATAATGTTCAAGGACATCTTCACTTGATTCCTTATTCATTGTACCTAAATTTGCAATGGATGTTATTGCCAATGCACAGGATGTTTCTTCTTTAGTTGTAGCACTGGAGAAAGTATTACTTGACGAAACAAACTGATTTTCTTGCTGAGGTGTTGCCAAATTATGGGGAGGATGGTGGATTTCCGGTGTAGATAATGAGACTTGTTTAGTTTCTTCACTTCCCCGAGGACTTGAGATATGCATAGTTTCTTTATGGTTTGGCACCAAATTACTGTTTATAACCCTTCTATCTTTTGTTGTACTTCGATTTTCATTCTTTTCCTTATGATGTGGCGTAGAAGAAAAAATATTTAGATTTTTTGTGTTACTACAGGCCATTCGCTGCATATCCATATCTATTACAGGAGATGGAGTGTGAGGCCAAATCCCTTCTTCATGTAAAGAGTGTTGTTCTGAAGTTGAAGAATTGTGTGAACTGTTAACAACCTTCTCTTTCATATGTTTCAAGCCACTACACCCAGGCAATGGGCAATCAACATCCACTGTAGTTGTAGCAATATTTCTTTGAAGTTGCGCCCAAAATAAAGGATTATGTTGCATAAGCATTTTTTCAAATTGATTTCGTAGCTGTTGGGCACTTTGTGTTTGTGCTACCAAATCGAAAGATTTCGCTTCGAATTTTTTTAGTTTCACCAACAATCGGCGATTGGATTCTCTACTCTCTGTTTCCTGTTTACAAAATTGTTGATAGGAACATTTTAGACTTTCACTAAATGCCCCCACATTAAAATTCATGATGGCTTGTACAGTTGTATGTTGATTCGCCGATTCAAAAACCAACACACAACACACTAAAAAATGGCGGATAAAGTGTTGTCAATAAACAAACTAGAGCAGCCTCAAACATAGTAGCATTGATCCCCTGTCAACGCCATGCAAAAATGTCCAGCAAATCTAAAAAAAGGGTATGTTAAACCATTTTAATCGGTTTAAAATTCGCTTCAAAATGATTTACTTCTGTACTTCTTGGATATACTTGCAAGGGATTGTCTATGGGAAACATTTTGTGTGGTCAATATTCAAATAGCACTTTGAAAATGCGCAACCTGTTAGGAATCACTCACCAAATTTCATAGCAAAATATTCCACAAAAATTCTCGTGTTATAAGATATCGGCTAACCCTACATCTCGTGTGTTATAAAATTATATTCACTAGGTGAGTACATCAGAAGACTCAAGCTCAAGTAGCAGTAGTGATAGTTCATCTTCATCATCATCTGGAAGTGATTCAAGTAGTTCTGATTCTGAAAGTTCACAAGCTTCAGCTAACAAGCCATCAGTTAAAAAAAAGTTAAATAGAACACGAGTGTCTAGCACCAATTCTAGTTCTGATTCTGGCCCCAAAAAAGAAAATCTTGTGAAAAAAGATGAACCCAAGAAAAAACAAAATGCAGCAACAAGGACAAAGCAAACCCTACCCCCGAAAAAAGGAGCCGCTGCAGTGCCTACAAAACCTCCCAAGAAACCCCCTGCTAAGAACAGCACACCAGTCAAAAAGCAACCTCAACCAAGTTCAAGTGCAAATGTTTCTGAAGCAAGCAACAAAAGTCCTAAATTACAGCAAAAAATGAGGAGTATTTTCAGCCCAGAAAATAGCAGCATGAGCAGTGACAGTGAGGCTACTCCAAACCCCAAGTATTATAATTGTGTGTTTTTGCTTTGTGCTCAAATGAAGATTTTTTTGTGAAATTAGGAAAAGTACAGTGTTGCAGTCATCTGAAGTGTCTGATTCAGATACAGAATCTGGAAACCAGGTCAACCAATCCAAGTCAAAAGGTCCCCGTGCAAGAGTTCAACCCAGACCAGCAGCTAGGAAGTCATCTGATAGTGAAGGAGAGAATAAAACACAAGGAAAACAACCCGGTAATTTTTTTTTAACTGTGTATATTTCGTAATTACTTGGTGAGCTAAACTGCATGTGATGCAACTCGTAGCGAGGAAATTAACAAGATCCTCCAGTGCCCGGATAAGAAAGAGTAAACATGTCATCGGTAAGGTTTCCGATTCGGATTCCGAACCTGAAGTGCCAGTTAGTAATAAATCCAGTGGTGCGACGGCGAAACGGAAGCCAGCTGCAGCAAAAGGTAAATCTGCCTCAGCTGCAAATCGCAAACTGCAACCCAAAGAAATAAGTAGCTACAGTGGTAGCGCTCCTTCATCTCAAGAAAGCTGTAACACCCCAACCATGGAAGAGAGAAAGTGCCCAATGGCTGGATGCGATTCTTCAGGTATGAAAACTGCAAATAGGATGCAAGTAAAAATTGTATTATTCACTTTCGTTAATTATAGGGCATCTGAATGGGAAGACCGACCGCCACCTAAGTTTACAAGCCTGTCCATCTTATCATAATTTAACAATGAGTGAATGCGCCGCGCTACGTCTTAATGCAGAATCTCAATTGAATCACTGGTCTGCCATTAGTACAAGTAGGTCAATAGTCGACGTTATCAACTTCATAAAAATAATAATCATTATTTTATTAGACCGACAAGATTTTCATGTTCGAACACCAAGGTCGCCGCGGTCATCAGGTCCGACTACTGATCAACTAAAAGAACAGCAGAAAGTCCGCCAAGCTCGAGCTCAGAAGTCTGAACGGAAGGATATTGACACATCAGCTCCGGCTGAGCTGGACGAAAACGCCGAAGACAAATGGAGAGAAAGGGAACCTAACCTTACAGGCCTCACGTCGGAATACGATCTGGCTTTATTCCGGGCATCCCAGGCTGAAGCCAGCACTAAATATGTAATTTGGTTTTCAAATATTTAGAGAATATAAATGACTTTGAATTTGATTCACAGGAGGAGGAACTGAAGAGTTTACCAGCGTCTGGTGGGCTTCGCTTTATTGAAATGGGAAGATTCGAGATGGAAGTTTGGTATCAGAGTCCCTATCCCGACGATTTGGCCCGCCTCCCGAAGCTCTACCTCTGCGAATTTTGTTTAGTGTACATGCGTTCGCGTACAATATTAAGGAGGCACGCCGCAAAGTGTGTCTGGAGACATCCACCCGGTGACGAGATCTATCGGTAAAGCGAAATTTACGTTTCACCTTTATTATTTTTTTGTTTTTCCTATTCCTACTTCGTTGTCTTTGAGTTCCTTCCCCCATTTTCTTTCAATCCTTTTTACTTTTCATCAAATCGTCGTAGATCTTCCAGATTTCTGGAGGTCAATCTTTTCCTTTGTAGAGCAACATCTTTAGACGCTGGATCAACAATCGAACGGTCGGGGTTTCCATTAGCTTCGACACCGAACGACGAAACAGCTCCTTCTTTATCCAGTCCTTACCCCATTGTTTTTGGCATCAAATTTTAAATGTGCTATTGCCTTGACAAGGGCGCCATTTTTCTTCAATTCTAGGAAAGAGAAGGTGAGCGTGTGGGAGGTGGACGGTCAGAAACAGAAAACATACTGCCAGAATCTATGTTTACTGGCAAAGTGCTTCCTCGATACCAAAACCCTGTACTACGATGTCGAACCTTTTCTATTCTACGTCATGACTGTCGCCGACTCGGAAGGTTGTCACAGTGTCGGTTATTTCAGCAAAGAGAAAAGTGAGTTTTTCATTGCATACTTGAGCTGTTAATGTCTTTTAATGGCAACCGTTTACTTACCAAAATTAGATTCTTTCCTCAACTATAATGTCTCCTGTATTATGACTCTGCCCCCTTACCAGCGCCAAGGATATGGGCGGCTGCTCATCGATTTCAGTAACTAATAAATGTTTATGTAGTTGAAAAAAGAGTCACACAAAACATTTCTTAATCCTTTCAGGCTATTTGCTCACTCGGACAGAGGGCAAAGTGGGTTCTCCAGAAAAGCCACTTTCTGATTTAGGTCTCATCTCTTATAGATCGTACTGGAAAGATGTGTTACTAGAACACGTCTGTTCCTACCCGGGTAAAGAGATCTCCATCAAGGACCTCAGCCAGGAAATGGCAATCAACGCGTACGACATAGTCAGCACGTTACAGGCACTCGGCATGATGAAATATTGGAAGGGAAAGCATATCGTTTTGAAAAAACGCGATGTGATTGAAGAGTATCAAGAAAGAGCAAAGCGGCGTGGGCCTGAATGGAGGCACACGGATGCCAAGTACTTAAGGTGGCGGCCATTCGTCGTACCGCAAGAACCACCACCCTAAAACAATTTTTTATTTAGCCGAAATTCCGTGTTTATGTTCGTAAATTTTTCGCTCTTCCCGTTTATCTTGCGCCACTGTTCTCTGTTACTCTCCCCTCCCCTCTTGAAAATAAAAATGGTCGTTACTCCGCAGCCAATAGATGACGTTGCTTAGTACTCAGTCAATTCACTCCCATTCGTAAGTTTGTCAACAAACAGCTGGTGCAAAGATCAAATTTTAACTTTCACGTTGGAAAAAAATCGAAATTGTGGAATGTCATGGATGATTCTGAAGTGATTAGTCAAGCACTAGCTGGTTTGATTGACACAGAATTTGTTGCGAAGCAACTTGAGCAAGCCTTCAAAGATGTAAGCACATTTTCATCCGTCAATTTGTATTTGAAACAACGATATCAATAATCTGACACTGTTTTCCAGGAAATTTTGGCCAATGCCTCCAGCGAGCAAGTGTCAGATGAAGAAGTCATGGCAGATGTTTATCAGAGAGTTCTTCTGTCTCCTGCAGTTGAATCGCTTCTAACTCAAGAATATGAACTATCCGTCCAAATGCAAGACTTGGTTGATGAACAGGAAAGAGAATGGCAGGAATTAACTCAAAGACAAACAGATGAACTTCAGTATGCTGTTGATCTTTTGACAGAAGTAGAAGTTAATGAGGTTTCAGTTCGTCACTGTGAAGAAAGGCAAATCTTTGAAAGTGGATGGGAAAGCAGACTCATCAATGTTCAAGAAACACAGAGGCTACACTTTAGAGAATGGCTACTTGGCATGGCTGAAATTGTTGAAACTGGAGGACAGTTGCCAATACGTCCTGAAGATGATTTTGAGCATGTTCCTCGTAACCTGGAGAATATTGATGTTGAAACTGTTTTCCGTCTGGAAGAGAGTTTCACTATACAGCTGGGGGCTCAAATGAAACAAACTCATAACTTGAGATTGATTTCAGCTGATGTGTTAGATCTGTGCAGGTTGCCATTGACAACTAGCAACGACCCTCAACGTCTCCAAATGGCTCTCTCGCTCTATTCGAGTAATCAAAGTGGACTAGTCCTGTTAGTCGATGATAGGCTGTCAGCCTATACAGGCATGGAGAAAGAATTTCTCCGAATTTGTCGAAGGGGAGCCGAACTTCATTTTCCTCGCGCCGATTTGCAACTTGAAAATGCTCGGAATACATTTACTACCAATGCCTACAATTGGAGGCAGCAGGTATGGTTAATTTCGCAATTTAATGAAAATATTCAAAATTTACTAGATATTTCGATTAGATTTCGAATCGTCGAATCTGTGATGAAGAACTAAACAGTAGCCCACCTAAAACGAAAACCCCACGGCTTGGTGACATGTACGTGAGCCGGCATTCCAATCTCGCCCAGGTATTCGATATTGCCTTATTGAATAAAGAAGAAAAGTTAACAAATAATATTTTAGGTGCACGTGGTGTTCCATTTAGTATCGGACGACAGCGTTCGATCGAACGAGATCAATTCACGGCACCCGGTACTCCTGGGCCTCCGCCATATTTTGCGGACTGCCGTTGTTTCTGATATCACGACCTTGACCATTCCCTTGCTGTTGGTGCACGAGCTCAGCGAAGAGATGACTGTACCGTGGTGTTTACGCAGGGCTGAGCTCGTCTTCAAATGCGTCAAGGTGTAGTATTCGCATTATTAAGGGGATAAAGGGAGCCACTACAACAACGAAATCGTTTGTTTAAAGGATTTTTTAAAAATTATTTCTCGGGGATTATAGGGCTTCATGATGGAGTTGGCTTCCTATGGTGGTGGCGTCGATGCCAGAGGAACGGCCTCATCACCTACACTTCAGTTTTTGCTACCTCGAGACGCTGCCGACGAAGTGTTTCACGCTTTGGCCGCCATGCTTCCTGGCGTCTTTCGAGTCTCGAATCCGTTGGTTCTGCGTTCAGATGCGGCTCGATGACTCTTTTCAAGTAACACAACTTTATTATATAAATCAATCATTCCCTTCAAAGATGGTTACCAGAGCCGAATTCAGTATCCTGTACCTATTTGCAGCGATCAATATTTGTGAAAATTGTGTCACATGGGCTAGCTTTATCGAGTTTGATACCGGTAATAAAGTTTCGCCCTCTGCGTTGGCTTTCCTTTGAGAACTACAAATAATTAGGGACCATGTTAGAGAAATCCTTTTAGTTAAGAGGAGGGTTAGAGGAAGGTATAGACCTTGAGGTGATCCGATTACAGGTGAGGGATATAACCTTTTTGCTTGGGGGTAGGCGGTTGAAAATGTCAAGTCAAGAGAGAAAAAAAAAGAAAATCTAGAAGAAAATCCATACATCTTATAACTGTTATATTTTGGAAGATGAATCACGAAATTTGTCATTTACTTTACATTATTTTAGTACCGGAAATTTTTAATGGCTTTCTTGGGGGTTTTTTCCTCCCTCTTTTTCGTGAATGGATGTTGCCTATTTCGATTTCCCGTCTGCTAGTTTTAATGGCGTCGTCTGCGCGGATGTTGTGCGAAAAGAGCTGGGCGACGCGTAGACATCAAATATAGAATAGAACCATCCAAGTTCCTGCTTTTTCGTCTTTGTACCATTCTGGTTAAGAGCCAACGAGAACGAAAAAAAGTCTTTGCTCTCTGTCAAATTGTTCGCTTGTGTGTGTGTTTATTTCAGTGCTGCTGCTCCTTTAGTACTATACAGCAACCGGACTGTCTAGACGGTTGCCAGACATAGAAGAGGAGGAAAGAGGGAGGGTTTAGAGGGGGTCCTGTGCACTACGTCCTACACTGTTGTAGGGTTCCATTTATATTTTTAAATAATAACACCAACGGTTTTACGTCAGGAAAAGAAGTCCCCCTCCGGCTCTCTCTCTCAATCATAAATAGGAGAGGCCTGACCCCATATGGACACCCCGTTGGGGTTGAACACAGAGGGGGAGAGAGTTAACCCGACAAGTCTTCTTTTGTCTGGTTCTCTTTCCATCCTCGCTCTTTATGCGCTACACAAAAAAAAATTTTCCATTCGGGACGATGCGTGAATTGATAGCGCTGAGCGTCATTGATCCGACCTTGACCGGGAAAAAAATGCGTCTGGCGTCACGGTCCAAGATAAAAGACGGGAATTTTTTTTTTCTTGCACCAAACATCGACGTCCATCGTCGAGACGTTGGCCACTCTCAACCGATAAAAAAAAAGAAGAAAAAGAAATACCAACGAAGTTGGAACCGCCTCAACGCTCGTCAAGGCCGAAAAGCCTTGCTCGGCTGTAAAAGTGTGTGCGTGTATCGATCACGTGACTTGAGTCGAGGTTACTGACGTCGGCGACCGATCGATACGGCTATGCCGGGGTTCTGCGGCAAAACAGGAAGCGAAGCCGATATTGGTAAGACAAATACATTTTTATTTAATGTTTTGCGCTAGCATCTTTTTTGTTTCTTTTCTTGGTAAAGCATCTTCGATGAGAGGTCTGATTGGCACTTTTGATGCTATATTTTTGGCCGAGATGTTCATTTTGAGCAAGCGACAGAACAAGAACGTCTGGGGTTGTCGCAAGCGACGTCTTGCGGAGCTCTAGGTACATGAGTTACATAACTCTATGACTCTGCTAGTACAGAGTACGATAGATTTGAAGCACATGCAATGTCTCTGTCGGCCACACCCATAAAAAAGCGTAAAAACCTTTTTTTGTTTGCACCAACTTTTGCCAAGAGAGTCTGTATGTCTGCCAAAAGTTTTTTTTTTTTTTTTTTACAGTGGTGGAACTTTTCTTGTTTTCACACAAAAAAAATGTTTGATGACCATACATGCGTCTGCAAGTGCATCAATCGATGTTGGTCTCGACATTTTCAGAGAGGGAAAAAAAGAAATTTTTCCAACCGCAAAAAACATCAATCTGGAAATCGCCAGCTGTCGAAAGGAATTCCAGCAAGAAATAACGCGATCATGTCGGATTGGTAAAAAAATCCGTTGAATGAGACACTCCCCCCCCCCCCCCCGAACACACTCGTATTGCATGCAAGCAAGCACACACCAGTAGACGATTCAATTGAATTGAATATTCATTCACCTCTCTGCTTTCGAAAGTAACAGCCTTGAAAAACAAAAATGGAAATAAAAAGGAGCTTTTATTGATACACCACACGTGTATCTTTCGAGGGCGTTGACTTTTCCCCAACATTATTTTCCCCTCTCCCCCGCCATCTTAATGATTCCATTATTTAAAAATGTTTCCTTAAAAAACTAAAACTATATTTGGTAAAAAAAAGTTTTCTTTTCCTTGCCTGTGTGTGTGTTGGTTGACGATTCGTTGCATTCCCACCGTTTAGCTGATTGAGCTCATTTCTTCTGGCTCAAGTTCCGCACCGATGCCCAAATAGCGTTCGGTTGCTATTAGATTTCATTCTGTCAGATCACAGGAGCTCTCCCAACTTAAGAAGTCATTTGTTACAACATGTTTCTCTTTTTTTCTCTCTCTCTCTCTTTTGACAATAGGCAAAATAACTGCCCACCAAGTGTTTTCCCTCTTTTTTTTTTTCTTTTTTTACAATGAAATTGCATTGTTGCCAAAGTGAGGATATCGTACTGGTATTATGGTGACAAACAGTCATCGAGGACCTTGTTCATTCTGCAATACCGATAAAACGATTTCACGTTGATTTGCATTTTGTTAGAGAGACTATCTTGTATTAAAGAGAAACCAGTTGTTCCAGGAGAAAACAACAAAACAGCAATTCTTCTCTATGCCAATCGATTTCCCCCCCCCCCCCCACACACACACAGACAAAAAGGAAAATGGCTACCAAAGTGGATGAAAAAGAGAAATGTTTTTATTCCATCTTATCACATTTTTCCTTGTTATTAAGCTGATAGCTATTAGGTTAGTTTAGAAATGATGGCTACTGTAACATTTTCACGTTTAACTTTCGTGACAGCCGAAAATTCTGTTTTTAACGGTGAGGAACCGTCTGGGCTCCGACTTGTCTGGGGAAAAAAAAAGAAATTCAGTAAACGTTTCCAGACATGCCCGCTGTGGAATGTGGTGTATCGCCGTATGTGTGTGTGTATCGTTAAACAGCGAAATATTTTCAAAAACCAGCCAAATGGTGACTAAAAGGTAATGAAGTTTTACTTGAACGGACTTCATGACCTTGTTTATGTTTGTCTGTATTTATTTTGGCATTTGAAATAAAGGAATTAGCTTTATAGGCACACACGGTGAGGGGTGTACAGGGAAAAAGAATCCTCTTAAGCTCCAACACCCTCTGGCACCAGATGAAACCTCCGTGTGTGTGTGGAACAAAAGAGCATCTCTCTCGCTCTCACACATACCGAAGAGCAAAAAGCTTTTTCTTCCCTCCACCCTCGTCTTCCTTGTCAGCCATCAACTCGGATGTTCCGTGAGGGGGTGAAAAAGAAGCATAATAACAAGACTGTCGGCTGATTGGTCCGCCACTGTTGCTAGGTCTCGTATCGGTCTCGAAAGAAGTGCTTCTCCCCTCCTTCCTTTTCGAGAACAGCCACCCCACCCCCTTCCATTGCAGTTGCTCTCCGTCGTCTGTTTCTATCCTGGCAAAAATGTGTCACAAGTCCATTATTCTTTGACTTTATTTCCCTTTTAGCCGCATCCAATTGGAATGTCCGAGAATTTGGAAAAGCGAACTTTGAAGTACATGTCATCCGGCACAAAGTTCAGTTTTCCGTTTGAAAGAGTCACGGTCCGTCAATCGGTCAGATAGAGCTTTATGCATTATTTGTCACGCAGTTTACAGCTGACTATCAAGATGTGCAAGGTAGGTCAGGTCAATAGCCTGGCTCTGTTTTTGTTGTTCAACTCGACATGTCTTGATGCCTTTCTCTCTCTCTCTCTCTCTCTTTACAACAACAAGAAAACAAGCATCCTCCATGTTGTGTTGTTCATTTTCTTCTTTCTTACCCCATCTAATGTTTTGTTGTTTGGTCCTGGGTACATGAACTCTTGACCCGCCTCTAGCCATAACAGGCATGAGTTCCAGACTTGTTCCATCATTTCACGTGCTCGCCCCCCTCTCAGACTTTCCTTCTTATTTTGAATCTTGAAAGCTGACTTTTCTGACTGCTGCATGTTATATGCATTACATTATTAACCACTACCCCTATATAGGCATACAGTAAAAGAAAACACGCAGCTGAAAATTCCCCTCCGCCTCATTGTGTTAGAGCCGCCATGTTTCTTTTTACCATGTAGCTTTTTTCTTTTTTATGTGTTGAGGTGAAAATCGTAGCTGGCCCGTCGTGAAGGAAGCAGGACACAAGGTCGACTGAACCGAAATTCCGATGGCAATTCCCCGAAATTTGGTAACCGGAACTCTTGCAAACTTAACCAACCCAAACTGGTTTTTTTGTTGTTGTTTGTGTTGGTCGGTAGGACAAAAAGAGATCACATTGTTTCAAACATCTGATTGGCGATATCCGCAAAAGATATATTTTTTTTCTTTTTCAGTTTGGATAGCCATCTTGGATGTGTGTGTGCACATAATAAGAGAGTATATAGATTAGACCCATGTGAAAATTGGCAGTTTCCTTTGAGACAGCGGTTTAGGAAAAAAATTACGAAAAAAGATGACGATCATTATCGGAGTAATCCATCTCTTTTTCGGCCAACATAATACCCTTCAGTCGTGTTATTTATTTTATTTTTTTTCAGGAGAAGGAGAAGTTGCGGTCAATCATTCGAAACTTATTTAGGTTTGAGGATCGAACAAACAAAAAAAAAGGGGAAAAAATGTAGTTGGCTTTCTACGTCCGTCGTCTGGTTCTCCAAGTGGTTTCTGCGGTTCCGTTTCTTCCTCTTGTCAAACAGACGAGGAATCCAACACCCAAAGAAAAGAACCCCCCTTCACTCCACCTAGTCTTATAATAGATGTAATTTCATAGTCTACTGGCGCTGGCTGACGTGCCTCCTGTGTGAAGGTGTTTCAAAATTCAGCCACACTACCCCGTTTTCTCATTAGAAAAAAAAAGCAAAGCATCTCCTTTTTTTTTTCCTTCATGATCCCCCACACCATTCTCCGTATAGATTAAACCCAACGGTTTTTATGACTCGGGCTTCAGGCTATCTTTGGGTTCCAACAACAACAAAAATGTCGAAACCCGTTGGCCAACGTTTGGATGAGAAAAAAAAAAAGCCGAAAAAGGTATAATATACAATACACGTACATGATTTGCATCGGGGTTGACCGGATGTTTTAACGACGGACCAATTAATGAAAGAACCGATCCAAAAAGGAAAGCAACCGCTGCAAATTATGCTCGACTGTCTGTGTCTGTGTGTAGTTGGGAAAGGAAACTCAGCTAAGAGAAGGGGGGAAGGTGGGAGGGGGCCGTGTGTGTCTGGGTTTTCCGAAGGCTGCAGCAGCCTGCAGGGTAGACACACACGCATAACACACTACGGGGGTAATTCCCCTTCCTTTTTGGCTTTTCATTCCTCCCCTTCTCTTCTTTTTTTATGACGACCCCGTCTGAGTTGGAGAGAGAGCGAAGCAAAAGCTCCAGAACCAGACAGAAGGGTCTGAAAACCAGACACGGACGAACCCCTCGCTCGCGTCGGTGGCAAAGCAAGTAATCTGTTCTCGAAATGGCGGTCTTAGTTTTTTCTTCCCCACGTTCGTTCTCCCTGGAAAAGAGAAACAAGCAAAACTTTCGCAGCAGCTGCTACGAAATCAGGTAATAATAACCGAAACTACTGCTGTTTTTTTAAAGCTAGTATTCCTCTCTCTTTTTTTTACGTGTGGGGGCTGTGCTGCTTGCGCCGTGTGGCTACATGTGGGTGTGTAAAAGTCGTTTCTACCATTTTTTTGGGTTCCTACAAGTCTTAACTGGGGAGGGTTGATTAACTAGTGACTTAAAACAATTGGTAGTTGAATTAATCGTAGCTAATGTTTTCAATTGTGGTACCGGTAAAAGTTAATGCGGAAATGAATTCAAGACCATGGTTCGGGCGAAAGGTTCAACGACTTACATCAAAGGGAGAAGGGGTGGGAACGCGCGCGCGCACACACACGCAGAGGGTTGGAACTCTACTTGGTGGTAGCCCTTTGTTCGATTACCAACGGCCCTGCTATCTCCTGTCCTTTCCCTGACTAAAAAGTGGGAAAGTGGAATGAGGGAATAGTGCGACTGCCAGCGCCTCTAGCTGTCGAGTTTCTCAGTAGCTCTTGAGGGTCACCGCAGAAGCCGGGACAAAAAGCAGACAACTGGCTTGTTTCTCACAGTTCTTGAAACTCTTGCCCTGTTTTTTTTTCGTGCTCATTAAAAGGCATGGACAGCTTCCATTTTTTCTGTGTATAGTGATGCAACATTCATGTTAAAAATATCGCTTGAACATCTCGTAAATGTACTCGCTACAATAGTCTTGTAGAATGTGTGGGAAGATCTTGTCTTTTGAACTTAACAAAAAAAGAAAAGAGATGGATGTTCCGGTGCGGAAATGCCAGACCTCGAAAAGCTTCCGGGTGAATTTCTTAGACTTCTGGAAGGTCCCACAGAAATGATAGTACTTCTTTTAGACAGTCTTGCGTCAGCCTTTTTCTTAGGCCCCGCCTCCGTCCTTTTCCGTCAATGTCCTGACCATTTACGGTCCACGTCTGTGGCATAGAAATATTCAAAAATGTTATCATTAAAAAGAAATTCTTTGATAAGACGTCTACCTTTTTTTTTTAGAAAGCGTGGAGAAACCATTAGGTGTTGCTATATTTACCCGTCTGCGTAATGATTTGGGAGGGTGTTTTTTTTTTTCTTTTAAGGATCTAAAAGGAGAAAAGTCGATGACCTGGGCTGAAATGTACCCATCGCCAGCGACTGATTCTGACGACCTTGAAGAAAAAGGAAACAACCAGCTGGATTAGCCAAGGACGGGGTGGAAGGTAGCAACACCCAAATGTTACAGAGTCCTGCACGTGCCCAGTCGCATCATTCATGAAACGACCTCCGTTCCGGGGCGAAAACACTTGGTCGGATTATTGTGTTTCGTTTCGCTTTCAGAAACAAAGTTTCTCTTCCCTTCTCCCCCCTGCGTTTTTGCCAACAGTAAAAAAAAACCTTTTGCACACACACAGAACCGGTTCGATAACCTAAAGTTGCTGGTTGTCATTCGAAAACCAAGAAGAAAATGTTAAGTGGTTTTACAGCGAGGGGAAAGCCAAAGAGAGAAGTGTCTTGTCAGAATCCATGATCGAGTATATTGGTGAAAAACAGAAAAAGGCGAGGAAGAAGGTTTCAAGTTTCACGGTGGCTGGAAGGGGAGCTTGAGGGCAGGTGGAACGGAAATGGGTGGGAGGTTACTTTAACTAACTTATCACGTGGCCGTGGTTTATGAATATATCAGATGGTCCCTTTTTTTTTGTCTTCACTCGCCCACCGATGAGTATCTATTTGAGGTACGTTACAGGCCACACGACATTCGTCTGCTAGTGACGTCACTCCCCCGCTCTGCTATAGAGGGAATGACATTTTTAGTGCGTGTGTGGAAGAGTCGAGACAACAGAAATCGTTGAGTCACCAGGCCGAGTCTGATAGGTCAACAACTGACAGATTTCACCATCGTGAGTCGGCATCATGATTCACCACCCTCGTCTACTTTCTACATGACTGGGTTTGTGTTTTCTTCTTATTCCAGAAATTTCTTACCATTTTTTTTTTTTCAACCTTGGAATTATTTTCAGACGCCGAATAGAAACCAGAGGAAAAGTTGACCACACCATGTTGAAATGTGTGCAATAAAGGCGCAATGCAAACACCTGGTGGTGTGTGATGCTTTTGGCAGGAATGCTGTTGCCCCGTTGATTAGATCACAAAAGGAAGGTCGGCCCTGACGTCGTGACGTCATTTCGCCTCGCCGACATTCCAGTGATTTCCACCGAAAACCGTTTGCGTGTGTGGGTTGGCGGAAGAGAGAGAGGGAAGGAAAAGTTAGAAGGAAGAAACGAAAGAAAAAAAAAGCCAGACAGACGGGGTGTGTGGGTCCGAGAGAAAGGAGGAGCTCCCACGCCATGGAAAGCCCGCCCACTTTTCTCTGGTTAGTGGAGCTGTGTCACAATAGTAGCCAAAGCCAAGACTCGCTGCAGATTCACCAACCAGTCTTCATCCGGCTGTTCTCCCGTTAACACTTGCATATCTCTCGCTCTCGAGTGTCAGCCGTAATCCTTAACTTAAGGTTTACATTTAACTTTAAATATTACTTGTTTTGGTTTTTAGTGTCATCAATTTGAAAATTATTTGTGATTTAATCAAGTACCATTTCTTCGACACATAACTGGCTACTCCTCGTGCTGCGACAGGTGCTTCCGGCTGTGTTCAATATTGCGAGTCAGGTACCTGAAGTAGCGCGCGGAGTGGTTCGGAACGATCGCCATTTTACCGGTGCTGCCGCCGCCATCCATTCCCTCCCCTTCTCCATTGCTTCGTTGTGAATTCTCAACCGCCGATTGGCCTCATTCCCAACTTGTCATCGATCCAGGATGTTAGTAAATGCCATATCACCTTTAATCTATTGAACGAAAAAAAGATTTGCTGTGATGCAACTTATTTTTGTTCCCCCGATTTGTCACTGAGCCGTCTGGTGGATTACGTAACGAAGGCTTTTCTTATTATATTCGCTTCGTTTCAAGTGATAATTCCATTGTGTTTCGTGGTTTGCAACTTGATTTAACAAGTAGACAACGCCCAGAAAAGAGAAGCACCTGTTGTTCATTGTACTTCATCAGGTGCTCTGGTCAGTCGTACATGAACGTTTCCTTCATCTAAGGAAATCACATTCCCGGCACCTGCTGGAGTGCAATTGATGCGAAAGTGCACTTGACATCCTTCGATTTTCTCTGAAATAATGGTCATTTTTAATGTGGTTTAGCTGTCATGGACTTGATGTAAATTTGTTGTTTTTTGAATACATAAATTTCGACCTCGCCATTAATGTGTTATTCATTTTAAAACTCTTTGGTGGAATTCAATCGAGTTAGAGAAAACCGGCTAAGATTGTGCAATGGGTTGAACAGATACACAGTACTAGCGACGGACTAGACGAATGGCTAGGGAATAATTAATTCCGGTGCAGTGGACACCAGCTAAGAAAAAAGACGATGCGTCAATCCCTTTTGGTTGTGTGTAGATAAGAAGTTTTTCGGGGGCTTGAAAACAAGGACAATGCCAGTGACACCGGGTGCAGTAAAGCAATCGCTTGTTCCAACTTCATCACCACATACACACGCATTCCATGATTAAATTGCAGCCGGCGTTTCTTGCTAGATACACGCCGCCAGAGTTGGTAGAAGAACTTTGGCGGCATAGCAACAAGATTCCCCCTCCAAAAGTCGGCTTTTCTCTGGAAAGTTGACATAAAAAGCCACTCTTCTTTAATTTGATTTCAGTTTCTCCTTCTGATAAAAGTTTTTTGGTTACTGTTAACTCGTGTCACGGACATTTTACCAACTAAGTCCATCTATTGGTCACCAGATGGCATGCACAACTGGAAAATACCTTTAGTTTTGATTCTCAAGGGATACTGTTTTAATAAAGAAAAAAAAAATTAATCGTTTATCTCCGAAGAACGGTGGACGACCACCCATAATTCAGTCAACGGCTTCGAAGGTTATGCTGCAGTTTTTTGTTTGTCTTTAATCGGTGTATAAGAATTTCATCGACAATATATTGACCGACCGGCTAATTTACCGAAGGGGTAAAAATGTGTGTTCTTGCGTAGATGATGACGACGTTTAGCCACGTCGTCAACTTTTCTCAAACCATCAACAGTACATCAACGGACTGATTGTTGACTGTGCAGACCTTCAGTCGACATGCAGAAATGCCCAGGAGCTACGTTGTTGTAATGGAATTATAATTCTTTAAATGATAAAGTTTTTATTGACTACTATTTTTTTTCATTTCAGTGCACTTGTTGTTACCACTGGCATTGCCACCTGGGTTGTTTCTTTGATCATCAGTAATGCTGCTAAAGTTATTGTTGATGAGAATGGTGAAACCTCATGGGTCCTCAGATTTATCTTCACCATTCTTGGTTATACAACAGTTTTTTTGCCTTGCTACGTTTTAATTCACCTGTCCCAAAGACATAACCTTCACACTCTTGGTATGTGTACAGCTGAATGAAAATTAGCAACAACTAAAATGTTACGCATGCATACAGGAGGTTGTCAATGGAGACTTCTACGCCTTATATTGACAGGAACCACTTCAGAAATTGTTCCAGAGACAGACATCTCCTCTGCAAGACCGTCAAATACAAATGTGCAAACATTATACCAGAAAGCACTTTCTCTATTCTATTGTTGTGCAGGTTTGCAAGTTTCTTATTTATTATGGGGAATTCTTCAAGAAAAAATCATGACAAGGTATAATGTTTAACTATATGTTTTATCAAGAAGGAAGTACTAATTCGTGAATTGTTGAATGACAGGGATTATACTGATGGTGATAAGGTGGAGAAGTTTACTGATTCTCAGTTCTTGGTGTTTGTTAATCGGATATTAGCCTTTGCTTTCTCTGGTATTTATCTTCTGATGACTCATCAGAGCGTCCATCGCACTCCCTTGTACAAGTACAGCTTTTGCTCAGTCTCCAACACGCTCAGTTCCTGGTGCCAGTATGAGGCCTTGAAGTTTGTCAGTTTCCCCACACAGGTATTGTGACACATTTAAATTTTACCCTGAATTTATGTTTATCTGTAATAGGATTCCTGATCAGGGTTCAATTTGACAACTTTTCAGGTTCTGGCCAAAAGCGCCAAGGTCATTCCAGTTATGTTAATGGGGAAATTGGTATCGCGAGCGCAGTACAAAAATTACGAGTACGCCACTGCTGTGTTAATTTCAGTAGGAATGACTGCCTTTTTATTAGGATCGGGTGGTGATAAAAAAGGTAGGCAAATATACAAAAGAAGAGAGCGGAAAATGAAAGTTTCCTATATCATTTCATTGACGAGACTATTCCTTTTCTTATCTGGTGTGCACGTCCTTGATTTGCGTGTGATAATGATACGTTGCATTCATATTTCCAGGAAATAGCGTAACAACTGTGAGCGGTGCTGTGCTCCTTTGCGGCTATTTGATATTCGACAGCTTTACTGCCAACTGGCAAAGTGCCTTGTTCAAAGGTATAATCCTGCATTGCTCATATCAGTTGGCTCTATCAGACGCTTGATGTTTTCTCCGATGTTTTCTGTTACGTGGATGATTCCATTATCACGTTCCCAACATCGACAGAACATAAACCGAGCTCAGTTCAAATGATGTGCGGAGTGAATCTGATGTCCTGCCTTTTCACTTCAGCTTCACTCATACAGCAAGGAGGATTCTTTTACTCATTATCCTTTGCCGCAAGGGTATAATAATATCTTACCATTTAAAAAATTATTTACGCCTTCACAGTTATAAATTTTTCGCATTTGAATTTTGCCATATGAAATAGCATCCCATTTTCATTATGGATTGTCTGCTAACTGCCATTAGCTCTGCGTCTGGACAACTTTTCATTTTTGCTACCATATCAAAATTCGGACCTGTTGTATTCACGATCATTATGACTGTTAGGCAGGTACTGTACTACCAGAATGATAACCATCACAGTTAATAACTAATGAACACTCACCAATACTGCGTTCTTTCGCCACAGGGATTGTCCATTTTACTTTCGTGTCTTCTCTACCAACATCACCTGTCATCCTTGGGCATTTTGGGTGTATTCATAGTTTTCCTGGCAATCTTCCTACGTATGTATTATGCACAGCAACATAGGAAGCGTAAGTTAGAAGCAAACGAAATATCTGGAAGCAAAGTTTGAGCAACTGTGACTTGAGAAAATATCTTAACTGGAAGTACTTAAATTATTGGAATCTCATGCTTTTGACATGAATGGCCGCAGCACATTTTAAAACACAATAACGGCTTGTTACTCTTTATAGTACGAATGATGTACGGTGCAATTTACTGACCAAAACAAAAAAAAGAAATCAAGAATGTTTGTATATTTGTTTTGTGACTTGTTATAACTTAGAGAGAAGGTTGCGTCAATACAGACATAATTTTTATGACGAAAAGTATGATTGTCAACGAGTGTATCCCAATTTGGATCCCGCATGCGATTATTTCCACTCGCAGTACGTAGCTTTGCCAGAGTAAGCTATTAACAAATGACAATCACGTTAGAATCCTTTCTTTTTTTTACTAACTTAGGTTTTAAACAAACCAGTATAACACTGCCAACAGCGACGGCGCGATCAACAAAATTGATGCAACAAGCGGAACGGTTTGATTAGTCAGATTGCCACGTTTCCCAATCTGGATGCGAAGAGATTCAACGACGAGTAGAAGAAGGAAGAGGACAAGCTCGGAGATGAGGGTTCCGGCTGCGTAGGGAAATACCAACCATTTGTATGTCTGAATGGAAAATTCTGCAACAGCAAACACAACCAAGTAAATACCAGAAAAATAGAGACAAATCTGTAATACTAATGTTGTAATCATTATTTCAGGGAAATGGGAGCGGGAAGATACGATTTGTTATTAAGTGCATGGCTTTCCGGTTTCCTAGGAAACAGATAGCTGTGGCTGTAGTGATGGATAATTGCCTTCGTGTAGAATGTCTGGATGAATTCTACTTGTTCAAATATTATTCAAAATTACATGAACTCACGTTTTGCACTCGAGTGTATTAAAAGCGTTTTATGGTAACGAGGTTTTAAGTCTATCAGAGAAGTGGTTGGTAATGTTGGGTTTTTGATTGACGAGTTTGAGGTGTCTTCCGTGTGGCATTGCCATGTCAGGAGAGGGTCGTCAAAAGACAATAGAAATTGTCATCGGTTCTGTAAATTATGATGGGTTGGAAGCTAATGTTTAGGATTAATAATGAAGGGCTGATTTCCTATAGAATTTTAATACGAGGTTTCGTATTTTCAATTTACGAATTTGATCATGCTCATGGCTCATGGGGAGGATGGAATAACACATGCAGTTTTAGCTGTAGATTCTGCGTCATCAGGAATTGCCCAAATTCTGCCTGTGAGTCTTATGATGTGGGTATCCAATTACTACGTAATTAAGTGTTCCAGGAATACGACAGACATTGATATTTACTATGTATTAATGATATTTAAAAAGAAATAAGAAATGTTCGGGTAAATCAAAAAGACATCTACCGGGCATTTTTAAGTTACTTTAACAAAGCGAATTGACGTCGTCTACTTCTGATTTTCATGAAGTGCCAAGTTGGCGTCCAGAAAAAGTATTCGTGATAAAGAGAGACAAAGTTAAAAATTCCTATTGCATCACTTCCGTTCATATGAGGCAATAATCATTTTCTGTAAAGTTTGATATCTAGTGTTCACATCAAGCAAAAACTCGAATCAAGCTTTGATTCATTGTATGTATCCGCCCTGGAGTGGTGCTAGTCAAAACAATCAATGCTGCTGATAATGGTTTAACTCAGAAGATTTTCAAGCCAGCCTGTTTTTTTTTATAATGGAAAACAAACAATTACTATCCATTTACTGTTTATTGGCCTTTTGTGTGTGTACAATATCTGCCTTTCCTGAGAAAGGTAAATGGACATTTGATATCAATCAAGAGAACCACTTTGTTGGTGTATCAAAGAGTATGTTTGCGGGCACTAACATCACTGTTAAAGGTAAGTTTTCTGTTTGAAGATTTTTATGTCATTTTAATTATTAATTAGGCAACATTTTGAAGTTCAAAATTGCAGATCAGAATCCACTAGTTTAAGCATATCATGGAAATTGAGGCACTCACCATGTTGGCAGGAATATCTTGGTTTAGAGAATATTGTAATTTGCTTAGGGTGGTTTTTTCATTTTTTTATCAGATTAAAAGAAAAGTTCAAAATTATTAGGAAACTAACACTGGTCAGTTACATCGGTACTACATGAATCCTCATGTTATCCCTGAATGGTTAAATTATAGTGCTGCTGACTATATTGCGTCAGAAGAATCTATAGCCACATGTGATGGATCTACTATAAGCATGGTAAATAGAATGAGAAACAAAAGTTTGTGATACCGTGATCCACTTCTATTGTTTAATGTGTTTTATTTGTTTCCAATCTTAGCCTCAAGTATTACAGTCCATTGATAAGAAGCATACAAAACATGTAGCTTCTGAAGAACAACCACAATATGTGGTTCCCAAAGAAGGAGTTTATCTCTTTGTCGTAACAATCAAACCAAAATCGCCGTTAGGAGGCAATCATTCGTACACTGCTCAAATTTTAATTGATATGAAGAGTGACTTTGGATACCTGTCGGTGATCGATTGGCCGTTACTACCGGTACACATTTTTATTGGGATGTTCTCATTCATTATTTATCCAAATTCTTTAACAAATTTTCGTTTAGTTTTACGGAACCATGTGTGGATTGTACACTATTATGGGGATTCTATGGCTGATTGTATCGTTATGTAGATTAAAGGATATTTTGAGGATTCAAATGTGGATTGGCGCCGTCCTTTTTCTTGGAATGCTGGAAATGGTAACCAATTTCAAACTTTTTTCCAACTATTTTGTTTTTGTCTCTGTTCATGGCCTTGATTTTTATTCACCAGGCTGTATATTTAGCCGAATACGAAAGCTTGAACAAGACAGGAGAACTGACTGTTGGCGCTCATTATTCTGCCGAACTCCTCTCTTGTTCTAAACGAAGTCTAGCAAGAATTCTTGTCTTGATTGCATCGATGGGCTTTGGAATTGTGAAGTAATTAGAAATGATTCGTTGTTGGTTTAGAGATATCTTAATTAAATTTTGCCAATCATAATTCAAGGCCGCGCCTAGGTGCGATGCTACAAAGGATCGTTGGTGTTGGTGTTGTGTACATGGTCCTGTCGGCAGTTGAAACATACCTGATATTGGTACAACCAAAGAACGATCGGTCTCGTAACATATACGCCGCCTCCTTCCTGCTCGCATTACTTGATGCTGCTATATGTTTCTGGATCTTTCTGTCGCTTGTGCAAACCACTCGCACCCTTAGGCTCCGAAGGTATAATGATGATGTGGTTTAAAGAAATCTATGATTACTCAACTAGGAAATACTTACCACGATACAGAAACACTGTGAAATTGTCGCTGTATAACCACTTTACCAATACTTTAATTTTCGCCGTGGTTTCTTCATTGATTTTTATGCTGTGGTCTATATATTATCATCGGATGGATACTTGCCTAAAAGTATAATCCAAACTTTCTCTCTGGTGAAACATGGACTGCCCACTTTTAAAAAATAGCAACTTTCTAATTTATAGGACTGGAAGGAGCTATGGTTGGATGAAGCTTTCTGGAAGCTGCTGTTTTCACTTCTCCTTTTAGTGATCATGATTCTATGGCGCCCAACGAATAATAACCAACGCTACGCTTTCACTCCATTGCTTGACTCGGGCGATGAAACTGAAGAGGATGATGTAATGGTTAACGAAAATCTTGGTAAGCGTCCCCCGTTTAGCTAGCATGAATATTGTTTATTTACATCCCTGTATGTTTTAGGGATGAAAATGCGTGTCAACCGAGCAAGTAGAGCCAATTCTCCATCGCCCAGGACAAGTCGCGATGGCCCATCTGGCTCCATTGTAAATTCTATAAATTAAACATCATGTAGTTTCCTTCTCTTTACTTTTTGGTTGTTTGCAGGAAGATGACTTAAAGTGGGTTGAGGAAAACATTCCCTCGTCTATGGTGGAATCGTATGTCATAATTTGCTTTCATGACTGCTACATTCCTACCGATAAAACTCTTTTGTATTTTTTCTTTCTAGTGGTCTTCCGCTTCTGGATTCCGAAGAGGTAATCGAAATATTACTTATAATAAACTTTCAAGATGACATGCTTTTCTGTTTCTAGGAAATAATGACTACCCGGTTTGAATTGTCAAAAATGCAGTAAAGTGTCTGGGACTCTGAGCACCTCACTATAGCAAGTTTTCAAAATATGGCGTAACTTTCAAACAATAATAAGGTTTCCCTGATAATTTTCGACATAGAATTGCAGTGTTTTGCTATTATTTAATGAACAAGAAGAAGGAATAGCGAAGTTGCTCCAGATAATGGCCAATGGCGTTTTCTTTCGCTCAGTTAAGACACTGAGATAACGTAACATTATATATTCTTTTCATACACTTATATATCTTACTACACATAACTTTGATTAGATAATTTGCAGGTAAGGGTGATGAAGTGAAATTGCTGTAGTTGACAATTACGGAATGATAAACGACGGGCGAAAGAGTGAAACCAAAGAAAATTTGGGTCATTGGTAAGCATCGTGAGGTATAAATGATTGATAAATTCCACCAGAAGAGTATGGCTCTGTTTTGTAGTAAGGAATTGTATAATAAGGTCCTGGAGCCATGTATGAAATTGTTGGAATGAAACGACGTGGTGGTCTTATATGAGCATGGGATTTAATCACTTTAATCAAAGCGTGTTCTACAAAAATTAGAACTATTCAGCGCAATTTCTGATGAAAAACCGTGAAATTTAAATACCTTCTCGTCTTTGGCGTACTCCTCCGTTGACCCCTATTCCTAACTGTAGTAAAATCAGACATACTACAGCAGTTAACTAAGTAAAATTTAATACGTAACGTCAGGATCCATTGGAATTTTTTTTTGCAAAGGAAAAGTTATCAAACTCACGAGTAAACGGAAATCCATGATGCGAGTCTACGACGCGAATTTGCTTAGCACACCGTTTTGAATCGTAGCTAAACACTAACTGGTTAGTCTGTCAGAGGCATCGAGCACGTTATCTAAAAGTGAAAGTAACATGTTACACGCAGTACAGTTACGCCGTATTATCCTAGTTTGAAGTACGTGCAGTAAATGTACATGTATGCCCGGCCGATGACCCTCTAAGCTTCAAATTACGCAATATCACGCTTTCATAACTTTTGTTCAAAGAAAGTGGTGAACGGTGGATGCAGGACACAATGGTCAACGACGTCATCATACCCGGAGCATCGAACAAACCCACATTTAATTGTAAAACCATGTGTATTAGACGTTCAATTCTATGGCATCGCGATTTCATTTTCTTGTAAAGAAAGAAAGAAGATAGAGGATTGTGAAATGGAAGTGAACAAATATTAATCTTTTCACTTTGGGTGTCCAACTTTGCCCACAGCTAGCTCACACAGTAGATTTTATTTATTGATGCCACAATTCATTGCCACAAGGAAAGCTCGAAACATTGTTTGTATGGGGAAGACATCTTCACTTTCAATATGATTATAACTATATGTATAAGGAAAACATGTCATCAGGCAAATAAACGATAATAAATCTTACACGAACATCGTGCGTTAAGTAGGCGTGTTCCTGTCCGGTAAAGAGTCTTTTTTTCTGAGCAAGCGATCTTGGTTTTTCACAAGGCCACAACAAAGTTTTGTTCGCTACCAACATTGTTAAACATAAAAACACCGACTGTAGAATGAAAATCAGAATGGTGGAATATATGGCAATCCGTTTTACCCAAAATAAAAATAAAAAATATTGGCCTTTTTTCTGTTTTACTGCTGTTGCCATCTACCGGTCACATTTCTAGTTAATTTAGTTAACGAAAAACCATCATACTCCATTTTGGAATAAACTAAAGGGAAGGAGCAAGAAATTTAAGTGTGTTTCCCCCAGTATTACGCTTTTTTTTTTTTTTTAAAGTTAAATCTTGATTTGGATAATTACTTTAAATTTGTTTTAAAACATTTTATTTGTGACGGATAAAGTTTCTCGTAATGACCTTTGCGTCCACAAGAGGCGCCTTAAACCGTGGCTCATCGGGCAGCTGTTTTTTCAGGCATATTACTAGATTGGCTTAACGCGTGAAGTCTGCCTTCCTCGCTCGATTTTCCTTCTTGACCTCGTGGCTTTGGCGATTTTTGGCGTTTAATTTACTCATTTTTCAACGCTTTTCAAGATACGCTAATAGATAATAATTAATAGCTGATACTAATGTTTGAATAATTTTGAGTTGGACAAATTTTGTTGTCTTCGAAAGATTAGGTGGTGGAAGTCGTACTTGCCATGAGGTAAGAAAAATAAAAATACTATTCGGGTTAGTACATTCTAGTCTGGCTAATCCATAGTTATTAAACAGTTCGGAAAAGGACATTTTTCCATGTAATGCTCACAAGGAGGAGGTGGGAGTCGAGCATGTAGGTGTCATAAGGTGAATATGAAACTTGTATCTAGTTTTCTTTTACTAAAGTTTAGTGTTCATTTCCAACCAAGAAGCGGGCCATGTAGCAAGGGATTTTCCACAAGGAGGGGTCATTGGTGGCAGCAAGTGTTACAAGGTAAACATCAATTGTATCTTCACAAAAAATATTTTATGTTCCAGTGTTCATTGTCTTACCCCTAGTGTCATGAAGTTGGCCACACCTCAAAAGGCTGTACGAATCTATTCATGAATTGACGGAAAACGGAAAGCCGCGTGAACAATACATTCCGGAAGCTGTGACATGCGATGAAAAGGAACTGTTTAAGTGGGATCGTCTGTGGGGAACGCTTTAACAATTTTGATAAAGTCATTCTCCATCGAATCCAGGTAAGGCATTTTTTCGAAACAGTATTTTATGATTTGAAAATATCTATTGGGTTTGCTTTTGGTTACAGGAAAAGATGTACCTCAATACATAACATCACTTGAAGAAGCCGGCCTGCGCCCACTACTACTTCAAAACATTAAGAATTCTGGCTACATCAAACCAACACCTGTACAGAAAGCTTCAGTTGCAGTTATTCTTGCCAAAAGAGATTTGATTGCTTGTGCTGTCACGGGCTCCGGCAAAACGGTAATCCAATTAATTAACGCTGTGTAATTTTGAAACCTTTATGCCCTCGTACTAACTTGATTCGAATGGGTCGGTATGAACTGGGTAAGTCGGTGATTGCGACTGCTAAAAGGTCCAATTGCATCTAAGATACTCAACAAACCCTTCGTGACATTCGTTGATTAAGTCATCTAAAATTTCACATTTCTTCATATAGGCGGCGTACTTGGTACCGGTTATGAACATATTGTTAGAACAAGGTGTTGCTGGCCCGTCCCCGCCATGGTTCAAAAGCCAGAAGTTGTAATTGTCGCTTGCACTCGCGAATTTTCGATTCGAATTCACCGCGGGTAGTGTAAATTCTCCTACAATGCGGTTTTAAAATCTGTCATTATATATGAAGGAACTGTAACGAGCCATCAGCGGTCAAATCTTCAAGCTGGGTGCAATACTCTTGTCGCGACCGCGGGGCGACTCGATTATTTTCTCGACCTTGGAGTATTTTACTTCTCCACGGCCAGGTTTTTAATTTTGGACGAAGCTGATCGAATGCTTTATGGGTTTCGGTCCCGATATTGAAAAAATTGTCAACCATCCAACGATGCCTCCGAAAGTATTTTCTCGATGGCTTTTGAATATGAGATTTGACTGATGTAATGCTATTTGTTTCTCTGTAGGGAATCCGTCGTGTTTGTATGTTTACGGTTTCACTGTCGCACAAGTCGGAAAAATCGCCATATCTGGAAATTTGGCAAAGTGTGACGGATTTTGGCAGAACTATGATTGAGAAAACAAGAGAGGATGTGGAGTCTAAATTTTGCGTCGAGAATGGCTATGCCCAAGACGCCAAAGTAATATCCCTGGATTATGAATAATTATTTGCAGATGTACTGATTAATGGATTTTCTTTTAATTTAATATCACGTCAGGTAACCTATGGTAACACAGATACCGTAATGGTGAAATTCGGTGTACCCGGTGTACCCACGGTGGCCGAAGCCATGGAATTAGGCCGAGAAGCTGCCGCATTTGTGTCGGCAAAATTTGTCAAACCCATTAATTTGGAATTGGGAAAAGTCTATTACACCTATTTATTGATCAACAAAAAGAGGTAATTGCGGTTCTGATTTATAAAGACTTGTTAGATGAGATACCAGTTGTACTGACTGTTTCTGTCTTCACAGGTATGCAGGATTGTATTGGACCAAACCTGAAAAGTTTGACAAAATGGATTGTAAAGATATAGAAACCGTTCGTCGTGATAATTGCCAACTCGTTGCCAATCTTATCAATAGCTGTCTGCAGAAAATTTTGGTGGAGCGGTAAACAAAAAGTCATCAATTTTAGTATTCGAAGTTTGAGGGTTTGATATTTTCTCTTAGAGACCCGGATGGAGCCTTAGAATACGCCAAACAAACAATTTCCGACTTGCTGTGCAACAAAGTCGATATCTCACTTCTGGTGATTACCAAGGTAGAGCGTAAATATGTTTTGGAATACTGTGATTTTATCCGTTTGTCTTTTATAAGAAAAGGAGCTGACTAAAACAGATAAAGACTACGCCAGTAAACAAGCACATGTGGAACTAGCTCACAAGATGCGTAAGCGAGATGCTGGTACAACGCCAAAATTAGGGGATCGAGTTCCGTATATCATTATCGCAGCTGCTAAAAACGAACCTCAAGGTTCGTCTTTGGATTTCAAAGTTTTCATGAACTATTAAGTTTTCATACGTCTTCTGTAGGCGGAAGACCCGATTTTTGTCCTGGAACACAGCGTACCTATTGATGCCCAATACTATTTGGTAAATCAGCTTTCAAAACCCTTTGTTTGGATTTTTGAACCCATACTTGGATCTAAAGCGGAATGATTGTTGCTACGTAAACACGGACTCATCGCATTTATTTGCTTGACATAATTGAACCGTTTGTATTCCGAATTGTAGATGGTTACCATACCCGGACGCCTTCAGTTACTTCAAAAATTGGTGGATTGGCTAGCTTTACCACATGCAAATCCACGTTTGTTGGATGCAAAACCGTCCTTCCAGACGATAGTGCTGTATGCAAGTAAGTCTAATTTCTGCCTAACTCGGCGATGTTTGTTAAAATTACTGTTCCAATTAAACAGATTTCTTCCAGCCATCTTGTACGAACGATGTGGTCTGGCGAATACCTTGCCAAGGTGACCATGCATTACCTTCGAGTGTATTTAAGGTATACCATTTACTTGCTTTGTAAAAGCTAGGTTTTTAACTTGTGCATCATAACGATTTTTAATTGGGTAAGTTGCAAGTCGGTAGCTTTGTTCCGCAGTTTCCCATACCAGCATCCTGCTTCGCGAGAACTACTCTACGTTGTTCTGGGGGGCTTAGACGAACATCTGAATCCGATATTGAAGAAGTCTTGCATCGATGGACACTGACAAAATATAGGTGAAATAGCTAATTTTTTTTATTAGCAAGGTTCATTTGTGTTCCAACTCATTTTATTTTTCAGGAAGCTGCACATGAATGTTGTGTATTTTATCATAAGTAGAATACAGAAAGATTCTGTAGTAGTAGATCTCTTTAGTTGGGTATGGAAATTGGCTTTGGTGTGTCTGGGGTCCGATGGGGTCTCAGTTGCATTTGATCCTACTTGTTATTTATCACTGCCAATGCCAGTCGAAAAGGAAGTACTAGTTGACCTGTATTTGGCTTACATGGATCTTTTAGCAGAAAGTTTTCTGCTTTCAAAGGATTCGAAGAGTTTGCAAAATATTATGTCTCTAGGATTCCACAGTTTTACGTAATTCAATTGACAAGAAATTTATACTGATTCTTGTTTTATTTTTCTAAAGGCAGACTCGTATTTATAAAGAATTGGGATAGAAAATTGATGGAGGCTCAGTACCAAAAAAATTATGGTAAGGAAAAACTTCGTTCTCTGGTAGTTTTTTAGTTAAAATCCTTTTTGTGCAATTCATTTTTGAAATTGTTTATTTCATTTTCGAATGGTTTCGTTCACATTTGTTGTTCATGTGAGATGTTATATTTACCAGTTACTGCATTATATTTATCACTATTGCAAGATGTTTGTTTAGGAATTACTACTGTTTTGTTTATCTGGAATGTTGTGTGGGAGTCCATCAGGAATTGCTGGTCTGCAGTAAATTTGTCAGGTATATGTTAACTCTCATCAGCAAAATGTTCTGCACTAATTGTGTTTGGTTTTCTTGGTATAGGCTAGGTCATGAACATCAATGAATCAGAAAATGTTTTGCATGGGTGGTGAATGTTCTGACAGTTTTAACAGTTGTGATGTGGTGTATTTCACTTCCACGTATCATGGTATTCTTATCTATCAGTTGAATTGTATGGTTAATTTTCTGTTCGTGTAACCTCATTTCCTCTTGACTCATCTAGTAGAAGTTGGTGACCTGATACAATGAACATGGAAAAATCACCTTCGCCCACGTTGACGATGATACCTGTACCGAAGTGCTGGAAACTAAAATTAAATTTTCTTTACAATTTGGTTTCAGGCTATCTTTATAATTTTTTAATAGTTTTGCATATGTTGATGAGTCCGCAAGCTCTTAGCTGATTTCCTCCTTTAGATACCGCCTGTCGACGATTTGACAGCCTCACACAATTAAAGAACGTATGCCAAGAAGTAATTGATTCAATCTAATGTGTGCAATGTATACTAATTACACCATTCAAAACAATATTCCAGGCCAAAGTGAGCTCTTCCGAGCAGAAAAATGACGGC
Organism: Daphnia carinata; assembly: GCF_022539665.2. Taxonomy (NCBI): domain Eukaryota; kingdom Metazoa; phylum Arthropoda; class Branchiopoda; order Diplostraca; family Daphniidae; genus Daphnia; species Daphnia carinata. The sequence continues at coordinate 3,417,617 of NC_081339.1, read as the reverse complement.
GTATCCATTTAATTGAAAATAGGCAAAGATAACGCGCAATTCGCGTCCTTGTCTCAATGGAGAAATTTTGCCGTGGAGCTTATAACCGAAATACCATTGCAGCTGTTCAAAATAAGAAAAGTGTATTATCATACAGATGTTGACTAGCTAATAATCCAGAGATACTTCAACTTGCGAAATTTCTAGATGTGTGTGAAGCGCAATCAGCATCCTTGTTGAACTGTGAGCTCAAATCATGTATTTTCCTAGAAATATCTAGGTTTTTGGATAAATAAATAAAAGACAGTGAAAAAATCGGGCTCAAAAAACATGTTAAATCGCTATATTTTTAAAATGCCGTTCGTGGTTTTGGTCGCTGTATTTGTTAAAATAAAATTGAAATGGTAGTAGCCATTAGGGGGTGGGTGGGGGGGTTTGGGATTCACGCTCTAAAAGTATGTTTAAAGAGCTCACATCAGTGCAGTTCCCGTCTCAAAAAAGCAAGATTTTCAATTTTGATGAATTTTTCAGTTGTTAATTGGAAAACAAGATGACGCTGCTGTGCCACTATTTACTTGCTGACTATATGGGAGCGGTGGAAGCTGTGTTCGAAAGTTTCTGTTAAATATGTCATATTCCAATGGAAAACTCAAGAAAATCTAATGGTGCTTCTGTTCGTTTTCATCCCTGAGTGTGTTTTGGAAGTGAAGCCACACAGAATGCATGGTGCTTATGGTACATATCTTGTAATCACCTATGCCAGCTGTCAAACCAAAAAACTATTAGCAACCTACTATGTTGCATTCATCAAACTATACCAGTGCTCATTGAGAGGTATTAGACTAATGTTTTGTTATCAGAATCTCATTGACGGATTTTGCTTTTAAGGTTTAGCTCATGAAACTTCATTTGTAAACAATACTTCCCGTTGAGGAATGTCACCAAAGATGCAAATCCTATGGGTAGGAATACCATAATATGGTTCTTCTACTCTTTAACCACTCATGGTCTCCTGTCAATCGTGATCTGAGTGGTGCACCATATTCATCTTCGTTGCAGTGTCAACTGTAATGACAGTCATTTTGGCAGTTGTAATCTCTACTTAGCCTACCAACGGACACATACATGTACCTCAACACAATTTCTACTGGTATTTTGAATTTTTCTTATGCCTCATATAGTTTGCTTTTTTATTTAAATTGAACATTCAACCATAGAATTGCCAACTCTTAGCCGTCTGCTGCCTATTTGCTGGCCCTACAGTCTTTCTAGCCATCGGACAGCAGAAGTAAGTCAAATTGCTTTCAACGTTTGATTACAACAACTATCTTATATTTCCCACTAACTAGTTCTTTTTCTTTACTTTTACGATTTAGAACAAAGCCTTCTTCGTCTTCGCCACGCCCGTCGTCACCTCGCCCGTCATCCCGTCTTCGCTTCGCCCGTCGTTCCGTCTTCGCTTCGCCCGTCGTCCCGTCTTCGCTTCGCCCGTCGTCCCGTCTTCGCTTCGCCCGTCGTCCCGTCTTCGCTTCGCCCGTCGTCCCGTCTTCGCTTCGTTTATATCCCGTCTTCGTTCGTGGTATGGTTGTGTTTTGTTTTATGTTGTATTATGTCTTGCGAATTAACCCGTTGGCTGCCACCCACCCACTTTGATCCCCTTTTTTTTGTAGCTTGACAGGGACGGGCCGCGCTGTTCTGCTCCATGGTCTATCTGCCATGGGGTGGAGCAGCGCCACTGCCCAAGATTGGCCGAATGGCCCCAAAGGCAATGCACCACAGGGAATCCCTTGATCGAGACGGCGATGTAGACCTGGGATGTGCATTTCCGTAAAGGTCTCATCGTCGTCTCAACCCGGCCCAGCCGGCCCCCTTGGTCGTTATCCCTTTGATAGCGACAGTAGCTATTGTAGATAGGTGGCGTGGCAGCCAACGGGTTAGTTTTAAGTGTATTTGTGTATGTATTGTATGTTGTATTTGTGTTTTGAAATGTATGTAATAGTGGTGGATATGTGGGTGGAAGGAGGGACAATAAAAACGAATTTACACGATTTACTTTTGTATTTATTATTTAGTTATACATTAACTGATATGGGGATCGAACCACAGACTTCTTACGTCACAGGCCAGCGCGCTACTGTTATGCCATAGCTGCTCTTAATAATAGTGTTCAGGATTATGTTATCTATATAGATATGCAATTCACATTAGCTTATTATTGAATCCACATTAATTGTTCATATGTTCATTGTTGGTATAATGGTAAAGCGTGCGGTTGTCACCCTGGAATACTAGGGTTCGATCCCCATGTCAGCTAATGTAAAGCTAAATATTAAATATAAAAGTAAACCAAAAAAAACCAATAAAGATGAGTTGAGCAGGCTAAATAAAGAAAAGGTTGATAAACGTAAAGTGTGAACACAGCGAAAACAGACAATGAAAGAAACAATTTTGGAAAAATATTTTATAAAAAAATTTTTATTGACAATTCTCTGCATATTACAATTATTTTTGCAACTTTAAAAAGGCACAATAGCCCTTTCAAAAGTTGCCGTCAACCCAGGCAGGGGGAGACACTGCCTTGTTGACCCACCGGGGAGATTACCCGGTGATTGGCTAAGAGAAGCCGGAAGAAGAGCTGAAGATTTGGAACATTTTTACAGGAGCGATTAACCTTTAGTTCGGATTTGTGGGCAGCCACGTCACCCTCCGTGAACACATCATCGGACGAAGCGGCACCCCACGTCCCCTTTCCGGCCAGAGCCCTCCAAACCTCGGTATATGTTGTTTTTATATATACCGTACAGTAGGGGCATGACCCCCTACGGGCTTATTACGAGTCAAGGGGAAACGGGGCTACGGAAAGGAAGGGAGCCCAGATATGCACTTCAATTTTTTAAATATAGAATACCGTCTCGGGAATCCGAATGAAGTATAGAAATGTCATGTCATCAATCCAATCATTACAATTTATTCAGTGTCTTGCCCCAACCAAGAATCTTTTCAGATCCAATGTTACTATTAACCTATACTGAGAAAAGAAAAACAACACCATTAAGCATCTCAATTGTTGCTCATGTGACTTACATGACTCATAGATTCAACTTCTGGCAGAAGCTTGGGAAAGGCCATACAAATTGCAGATGAAAATATTTGTATAAGGCTCTTGAATGATAAAATAGCACCCGTAGTATGTTGCATTGTTGATAGTTGTGTTCCCAGTATACTGAAAATCCTTTCCTATTGGATAAATTTTTTTTTTGTAGATTAGACATAGTTGGCAAAAAGGAGGAGAAATGCTTTGTCATAAATTCAAAATTTTTTCAAGAAAATTCCGTTCATACCTAAAGAGTCCATGTATGATGTTCATCGCTGCAATGCCAACGAAGTGAAATATCTTTAGGGTCATTTAAGTACCCAGCTTCACCAACACTCTGAACATAAAGGACAAGTTGTTCTTTAGCAAGAGAAGCAGAATTATTTGAGGCTTCTAGCTGTGACAGAACTATAAAGGATTGCTGTTATACGAGATTCATTTACACAAGATGGTACTTCTCATTAGACAATGTGCATACTCTATTACTTTACCCCATACCTTAATGGTAATGCACTCTGTGTTTTTTCAACTGTAGGCTCACTCTTCCATCCTCTAACACTTCCAGACTTGACTTGATCCCCCGCTAAAATTCTGTGAATGCAAAATAATAGCATTAAAAATACTTTTTCGATAGACAAAAAACCGAAAAGTACCTAATCCATGTTTGATGTTGAACTCATGCCATTTCTGGGTTTCCGTACCACACCCATTTTCAGCAGTCTTTATGGTAATATTAATCAAAGCCACATGTACCACTATGAAATGGATGTTGAAAAGCAAATAAAAACCTGTTGAGATGGATACCAGGAGAACCAGAATAGATCTCAATCAACTTCAATTATTCCCTTCCCTATAGTACTTAGTGACATAGCATAATAGATATACTTGCCTCAATTCAGAACCATAGACCAACGGAAAAGAACACAGAAATGTAGCTGTGAAAGCAGATCACTTTAAAACACAGGATCAGGTATAGATCACCTAAGAGTAGACCTAAAATGCAAAGGCAAAAATATTGGGCACGATTGCAGTTGACAAAGCATAGTAGCAAATAAAATAATTATCAAAGAAAAACATATCCACACTTGAGTTGCCGAATGGAGAGTTTGATGCAATCTATGGCAATCCGTTTTAACTCCCCCCCCCCCTTTTTCTTTTGTACACCTACCGTCATCTACCGGGAAGATTTTAATTAAGTCTCTAAATACAACTTTACATATGCTAGTCATATAAATATATGTTTTGAATTAATAACTTTATTTAATTTACATATAACTAAACCTTATTTTATTTTGCTATATTCTGCTTGCTTAACTTAATTATTATTACTATTCCTTGTTAGCTTTTCATTTTGTATTGCATTTTGCAGCAAACGTAATGAATTAAATTCTAATAACAATGAGAATAACTGTTTGTTTTAGGTATAAATAATATGTTAGAGTAATTTGAAGTCGTAATTGGTTGTTGCGGTGTGAAAATAATACGCAATAACGACTTGATATTACTCAAACATACGTATGTATGTGTACACAGACCACGTCTGTCTTTCCCACAATTATTGTGTTTGCCAAAGTACACATATATGGCAATCTGCTTTACCCAAAACAAAAATTTGAGTCCATTGGATTCTGTTGGCTTGACTAAGTCATTTGGCATAGCTAGCCAATATTCATCCATTGAGCCACAAGTCACATGATATAGTTGTTTTCCCATATTGAGCAATCATATCTATACTTACATGGAAATATTTTAGGAAACCAGCCATTGGTCTTGTATTATTATTTTTTAGTAGGAACTGCCATAATATGACCCTAATTATAATGGATTATAGCAAAGTGCAGTATTATACGTTAAAGGACAGAAGGCCTCTAAAACAGCTGTAAATAACAGAAAATTGTATTGGGTTTCTTTTTACTTGTGATTTGAAGGTGTGCAGCGTAAATCCATTGGAGCTGTAGAAAACTCAATAGTAGCCTCTTTACATGCTCCGCAATTGGGTCCCAACTGATTATCAATCCATTTGGCACATTGGTTTGATCTGTATCTGTGGTCCGGAAGGGTAAGACACATATTTTTTGCCGTTTGAAATTCCTGGACGGCTTTCGGACGAAATTCATCAGCCATTCTATCCGGAATAGCTTCCACTCCGGCACAGACTACGTATTTGCCGTTCACAGCACTCAAAACTGATGTAGCTTCTAGATAATTCAGGCTGCGATTGTTGCTGTTACAATGAAGTGATCCATGTTGGACACAATGGCCAAGCACTTCAACGAAATATTGCAGACTATAGTCAACAACGAGTCGCGTTAAATGTGCAGGGTAACCATGCTTCGGTACACGAAAGGAGGTGGCAGATTGTCGAACCTCCACCCACCTATGTCCGCAATCGTCTTTCATTGTCAAGGTGAGGAGACCATTGGCACAGGCGAGATTGGCGAATTCCGAAAGGCAATCTAGTAAAATGAATATTATGCGTTGCTAAAGTTCAAAGTCATTCTGCGATGGAAAATCAGCACACCAGTATAGTATATCTATATCATACCTAAAACTGGTGTTATGGGCACCAACCTAGGTATTCTCCTCTCCTTTGAGACGTTTCCTATGTTTTCATTTTCAAATCTTACATCATGGCAAGAAGACGGTTGTTCTGCATTCTGGATTTGAAGAAGTTGGCGCTTTCGGCTAAATCAGAAGGACCATTACAATTTATTTTACTTCTTTTCTCAAAAGAAAGATTTTACAATACTGGCTGGTTACTGATGATGAGCTGATAAATTTCTCATTTCGATTCCTTTTCCCTTTTTTTCCTGTTGAATAATTTTCGGGCTATAGAATCAAATACAAATATGACATTACGTTTTTTTTGTATGTTTTGTCTAGTGTTAAATTTGTTGATGGACGAGAGCACATTACCAATTTGAATAGATGTGGTTTAGTAGTGTGATAAGTTGTAACACAATTTTCAATTTGTGACGAAGAAAGATTTGCTTGTTTGCCTGTCAATTCCAAGGGCTGTTGATTTTCTCCCGGCAACGGATCTTGCTCAGCAGAGCTGACGAATGTAGAAGATTGCCTATCATATGTATCACACACAGGAATTACTGGAACAAACTCTGATGACTCATGAAATTTCGAGGAAGTTGATTGGTGATCAGCAACATTTTTGTTCTTAGCTGTGGGGTGATATTGATGGAATGTGATATTGGGGTTCTGTTTCTTGAGATGAGTATAGCTCTAAGACAAACAGAAATAAGTAATGGTTAGCAAATAACAATTTCCTCATCCAACGAATACAATCCACAGTACAAATATATTTTGGCTAAGGTCAACTACCAAACAGGCAAAGACAGGCAAGCTTCATGACAGCTTGGAAGGGGCTCGGAAATGCAGTTCTTCCTAAAGATTTTGATCTGCAAAACTGATGGTACTTTCTTAGAAAATCACATCGTTTTACGATTACATCCGGTTTTACTATCGACATTCTTTTTTTTTACTTGTTTACTACCAAAACTGCATTAAACAAGTATTCTGGTTTAACGCGATTGGTAGTCACATTATATCAGTGGCGGAAGCCTCCTATTACCAGGCGATAACTGCAATGCTACTCTTCAACCTTCACGTTTCATGGAAATCTACTGATTGTGGGTCGCTTAAGGTCAATTAATTCAAACAGAAGTTGTGGCATAATCTAATGAAACAAGTTACAACTAGAGATGGTATACCTTGCGAAGTTTGCCAAAATGTTAGGTTTCATCAACGAATAATGTTGGGACTAGGGAACTATTTTTCTGCATTTGCTCCACAATGTTGTCTTGTCAATGATCAATAATTTCCTGATCTTACCCTTATTGATGCGTTGTATGAACATATAGGTTTCATTTTACTTTTGTATATTATTTTGCAGAGATGTTATCTCAGGTGGATGACCTTGTTTTCATAATGTTCCCATAAAATGTTATGCTATACAAAATTGTCACCACTTTACTGACTCCCCAACGCTATTGTTTGTAAAGCAATGAGAGACTTAACGTTTCCATCTGAAACTAGTTACCAACGGCTACTTAACATGCAATAGCCGATGTTACGAAACGCTTGCGAAAGTGTCTGATAAAATCATCAGCTAGTAATTCTTCTACGCCGACGCACATTGACTTTCTAACTTACATAGTTCTACCTAACAGGAATGTTGGTGTGAAATGGCAGTTGAGTATTTACTTACACTGACGATGTTGTAGAATCTTCTGAAGTTTGCTAACCATCCATTGCTGGCTCCGAAATTTGATATTTCTAGCTGAGTTGCATAATGTCTTGCTTGATTTTGTAACATGGGTCCTGTAACTCGGATACCACTGGCTGTCTGTTGCTGATACCAATCATGAACCGACCGGTTTATCTTTTCGTTACGTGAGTGTCGAAAACGCTTGCGGGCGCCAATCGAAGGATTATTGCGACCCATAACCTCCCATTCGTGGATGTATCGCTCCTTTTGCGTCAAAGTGTTAAGAATCTGCGTTTTGCCACAGCCAAACTGTGTGGCCAACTAAAATTGTTTAAAATTCTACACGTTAACACTGCAGAAATTTTTTTATAACATACAATTTTTTAAATTATTACCTGCCGCATTGATTTCCCCATTTGTCTGGCTTCGATTACCTTAATCCTTTCCGCAAGCGACAATCCTAAGCGAGTTTTCGGCACGGTTGACGTTAGCTTGAAACGAGATTGCTGGGCATCGTCAGTCATGGTGACTTTGTTACCTGCACAACAAACTCATGCGATTAGATAAAGAACAGTGCAGCAGCTGGAACCTCCACATTACACGAGTACGGACACTGGACAATCGAACACAAGATTTCTTATACTCTGTGACGCTCAATGTCTAGTAGCCAAGTCATCGTGCAACTGCACAAAAGTTTTAAGAGCGTGGTCACATACCCTGTAAAACTAAGAGGAGGGGCATTGTGCGATGGGTGAAGGAGCATGATTGCCCTCTAGCCGTTTTACTATAAAACGAGATGTGTTATCGTGCAGCTATATAATAATACCTCTCAAGGTCTTTGAATTAAAATCCAAGTCCATCCTTCGAAAAGTCGTCCACACTCACCGTCTGATTTCAAGGTTGAGGAATACATTTTCGTCTACAGATTGAAAAATTCAATTATATTAGTCTTTATAAGGAACAGTCTATATTATCAAACATCGTCGTCAACCATATCCGATTTCAACCAAACGATAGCAGTATTAAAAAATCTGGTTCTGCTGGTTTTTGCTATTTATGTGGTAAGAGTTGTGCCATTCGCTAATCTTTTGTCATGGGAATATCCAGAAAAGCCAATTAAATGTTGATCAGTTTTAAATCTGTCCTAGGATTTAATTACCGACTTTAAATTCAAATAGATTGTTGCAATTAGATTACACCGAATACAATCGATTGTTTAGCCGTTCTATAAACAAATATATGTTGCATCAGCAATCTAGCATTGCATCACATGGGCGCAACACACTTCCAGGAAAATTTTCTACTTGTGATAGCTTTATCCCCTTTGGGAAGCCCCACTTTTACTTCAAATACCGTATATTCCGCAAGCGAAATTCCCCATTTTTATCGGGTACAGAAACTTTAAAGAAGAAGAACAGCAACTACAGCAAGAACAATGATAATAATAATAAAGTCTTTGAGTTAGTATTACTATTGTTCTAGCGTACCGGAAGACCCAAAGCCCCTTTGAATGGGATGCTTCATCAGGTTTATACGCTAGGCCAATGTCTGAAATAAAATTCATTGATGCTCAATAGTTCCAAAATCTATCCTTGAAACCACTGGATGAAGCCATCACGAGAAAACCAACTTTGCCAAATTATTCACTCATCCGATAAAAGTAATAATGCAGATGAGAGCCTACGATTACGCTGACAATTATGGCCAAGTAGAAATGCCAGGCATGCGGGAAATAATAATAACAACTGTGAGTTGGTTTATTACCTGACAGGCAGAGATGAAAGATGATGCGTCTCCATTTGTTGGTACCGTTTCTCGCTGACAACCGTGCGTGATTAGGCTACCCTCCTTAGCACTTCCAAATTTCTAAATTCCAAAAGAAAAATTGAACCAGTTAAACGGAAAACTAGTTTAACAGCCGTTAAGTTGACCAACGAAATTTCAAAAAGTGTTTCGCGGTAGACAATGAAGTTCCTACGCGCTATTTCTTGAGGATAGAATAATTTGTGATACCTCAGGGCGGTATTAGCGCGGGAAAAGCACAGCAGACAGCAATTTAGGAATCGGGAACACGCATCCTTATAGACGTCCCCATGTCTTATCTGTCTGTGCTCCATTTGTAATGAAAGACAGTAACACAAACAATTTCATTTGTTTTTACTGCGGGGCTTAAAATTTAAAGTTGACGGTTTACAAAAAGCTCGTCACATTAGCTACCGACCCGCTTTTTCATTCTGGTTGTCACATGTTTCACAGGTGAATTACACGATCCCCCTTTTTCCAGTCAACTTATTTGCAGCTGCCTAAAAACGTTTGTTTTTTCTAGAGTAACTATCCTGACATTTAGAAAAACTGTATTTAATGCAATTGATTAACTACTGGGCTCACTAAGTCTGCATTCGCAAGAAAATAAATCGGAATAAGTCACGTGACGACCGAATTGCGCTGAACACCATTATTTGAATTTTCGGGAACTACTTTTTTTAAAGGATAGCTTTAGATGTCGTTCGAGAGAAATTCGTAGTAGTTTTCTACAAGGCAACTAGGGGCGCAGCAGTCAAATGTCAAACACTAAAGGATATTTATTTCGATGTTGTTGCTATGAAGTGAACGCGGAAACCAAAAAGTGTGTTAAGAGATTTCGACCCGTACATGGAAAGCGTGTCTTCTAGTCATTTTGCCGTTCCTCGAAAGAAAACCTGCACGAGAAACTCGACTGGGAATAGAAATTGCTTGGCCCTAGTCCAACAACGTTCATTCGGTTTTCAGACCTCTGGCAAAAAGGATGGTCTTGCTTTCCCCAGCTAAACGTCAGTGATATCGATCCGGAATGAAACGTAAATACAAACTGCTAGCCTATTCCCTGTTATGGGTTTTCGGCGTAGGCTTGTTTGTTTGCATGTTGGGAAATAAGGTAAGTTGGAACATACTTAAATCTATACAGAAGTTATGAGAAAAAGAAAAAAAAACGTGTAACAATTTTTTTTTGCTTCTAGAAGGATGTTGGAAATAAGGCTCTGCGGCTAAAGCTGAAAAAGGATGAACTTGCTGCCATAGACCTAACTGTTTTCAACTCATCTTTGGCATATTTCAACGAAAAAGCATACATCTCTAAAGGACGACTGAAACCTGGAGAAGATGCTTATCATAATAATAAATTCAACCAAGAAGCTAGTGATGTGTTAGAGTCTAATCGTGTTATCCCAGATTACCGGCATAGAAAGTGAGTGCATAATCTCATTCAAAATCAGTGCAGTGAAACGAATTATTTTTGAAAAAATATTTTGTAGATGCCTTGATTTAGAATTTCCCAAGGATTTACCTTCAACTAGTGTAATTATTACCTTCCATAATGAAGCCAGATCAACATTATTGCGCACAATTGTTAGTGTGCTCAACCGAAGTCCTGCTCATCTAATCAAGGAAATCATCCTTGTTGATGATTTCAGCAATGATGGTATGGAAAATGTAAATTTTTAGTTTCAATCAATTCCAAAAATCAAAGTTTTAGCTAGTGATGGAAAAGAACTGGTCCAAATAGAGAAGGTTATATTGGTGCGAAATTCGAAACGCGAAGGCCTAGTCAGATCTCGCGTCAAAGGCGCCGAAGTTGCAACAGGTAAAAGAAAAAAACCCTTGATATCTCGCAAAATACAACTATTATTACTATTGATTGTTTTTGGTTTTTTTAGGGGAGTTTCTAACATTTTTGGATTCTCATTGTGAGTGCAACGATGGCTGGTTAGAACCGCTGCTCGCTCGTGTAGCCGAAGTATTTCGTATTTTTTTGGCACATTTTTTATTTTTAGTTTAATTTTGTTGAATTTAACCAAGGATCGAACGAGAATTGTTTGCCCTGTCATTGATGTAATAGCAATGGATAGTTTTCAGTATATTGCAGCTTCAACTGAACTCCGAGGAGGGTTCGATTGGAATTTAGTTTTTAAATGGGAGCTATTGCCGGCTGAAGAAAAAGCTCGCAGGAAGAACGACCCGACTATACCGATTAGGTAACATATTTTGCGTACGTTTCGTAATCACCTAACACTATATAATGAAATTCGACAGAACACCTATGATTGCTGGTGGATTATTCGTCATTGACCGCAAATATTTTCACAAGCTAGGTGCCTACGATCTTCAAATGGATATCTGGGGAGGCGAAAATCTGGGTAGGTGAAACTCAGTGTTAACGATCATTGAATTACGTGTGAGCTCAAAACCGTTCTTTGATCCATTCACTATTAATGGTTTCATCACGAACAGAGATTTCATTCCGCACATGGCAATGTGGTGGCCGCTTGGAAATCGTTCCTTGCAGCAGAGTAGGTCATGTTTTTCGTAAACAACACCCGTACTCTTTTCCAGGTTAATTTATAAAAAAAAACTATACAAGAGAAGGGCCACTAAAAAATAAATTGTTCGTCCCTAGGTGGTTCCGGAACGATCTTTGCCCGGAACACTCGCAGGTAACAAGAATCTATAAACCAATATCTGTTTTGATGAGTTTCAAAGTTCATTTTAAAAAATAGGGCGGCGGAGGTTTGGATGGACGAGTACAAAAAGTACTACTTTGCTGCCGTGCCAATGGCTAGAACCGTGTCGTTCGGAAAGTAATACCACGTGTTAAGCACTAACATTTCAGTACTCTTAATGAAATATTCACAGCATCACCGACCGCCTCGCACTTCGCGAGAGTTTGGGTTGCAAACCTTTCAAGTGGTACGTTGAAAACGTATATCCCGAGCTATTGAAGCATTTGCCCACAGTGCGTGACCCAAGTGGTACTAACTCAGGTGCCATAAAATATAAATCGCTGTGTTTCGACACCTACGGCCGCGGTGCCGGCAGCCATATTGGCCTATATGCATGCCATATGACGGGTGGCAATCAGGTACAAGTCAAAAGAAAAGATGAACTTAAGATTGACTTACATACATTGTCCGGGTTCGCAGGCATGGCTGTACCTTGCTGGTCGATTACGTCATGGCTCTTGGTGTCTGGCGCCGCCTAACCCAGCATACATTGGAGCCCAAGTAATCACATTGCCCTGCAGCTCCAGCAACGATCAGCTGTGGGACAAACTGGAAAGGGGCCAATTGCGTGGTGTTACCGTCATTCACAGACTCTCCAATCTATGTCTTGACGCACGAAATGCTCAAGAAATTACCGTACAGGAATGCAATCCACAGCTAGATACCCAAGAGTTCATATTTACTCGCTGAGAACTAATCCTTTCATTTATGGCAAAACGAGATCCATGGACTTCTTTCTGACGTACGCAACCATCGTAAATGATCCCGCTGAAAATCAACAACGTTCTAGTCACAGACAGATGGAGCAGCGTCTTCATTGATGGAGCTTGAAATTTGTGCCAGACCTTATAAATTTACCTTTTTACATACTCTTGACTATGAATACAATTATAGTGCCATTATTTACCGTTTATATTTCAGTCAGTTGGGAATTTTGCTAAGTTTTACACACGTTTACTTTTAGCTTGGCTTTTTCGAATTTTATTTTTTAACTCTTCTACGTTCACGTCCGAAGCTGTGGCTGATTTGGTTCCAGACGAGCTTGGTTCTTGTGGTGGAATAAACGCGCTTTCTCGTCGCTCTTTTCTTCGGACTTCCGCTTGTTCTTGTTTTTCTTGGTTCTCGTTCTTTTTGCGCTGCTTACGCTGTTCTTCTTTCAAGAAATATTCGCCAGTAGCCAGCAACTTGTCGACCTTGCTCTCTGGTGGTGCCGGAGGGAATGGTGTGTATTCCTTCTTTGCACGTTTCTTTGCAGGTTGCTTTCTCTTGCTTGTGTTCTTGTGTGGTATTGTGGGCAGGAAACGCTCCCACGACTCATTTTTTAGTTTCTCATCTTTCGCGAGTTCTCTTTTTATCATGAGGGCTTTAATATGATATATAGGGTGAACATTTTCCATGGTATCTTCAACCACTCTGCGAACTTGTTGAAGGCCACGATATGGCCCAACAGCTGAAACAGTATTGCCCTATAATTTTACAGAGAAAAATTCAACAGGTAAAATCTTTATAAAAACTTAAAACTTCTGTTTAAATACCTGAACAAGAATATAGCAACTTGTTAATAACTCCAAAGCTTTAAGTGTTGATCCATTAGGACCAATTAATCTTTGTCTCCTTTTCACAAAACGATCTTTATTTTGCGTTTGGGTTCCAATCTTTATGATATCACATGCCACATCATCATTCAGGACTTTGGTTGCTTGTTCATATGGAACACTTCTGGCAAGTAGCTTGACCATGTCACGAGCTTTAAGGATAATGTATGGATCCCATGTCTTTCTGGTGGTCTTAACTGTCATACTGCCCTCAATCACATCTAGCTCTGCTTTCAAATTGTGTTCACTAAGGGCTTTCTGGACAAGGGGCCAACATTCTCTGAGGTACACTTCTCTGTATTTAGGGAAAAGCGTTGCAAATGAACTTTCCTCTAAAAGGCCGTGTGGATTGTGTTCTTGCTTGAATTCTGGTAGTTTGATTTTCCAAGCATTAACGACGGTTTCAGGATTGACTTCTTCGCTATTTGCGTCTATCATATCGAAATCTTTGATTTTTAAGTTGATGTACTGAAATTTAAAACAATTGTTCGCTTGTCAAGAACACCACGTGCATATGCTACCTTTGTTGAAGTGAACACTACAAGGGATTTCGTATTGTCGTCTACATTACTGCCACCAGCCGGACTGTCATGGTAGTATGAATAAAGGAGCATACACTATCTAGTATCTACATATCCCACTGGAGAGTGAAGAGTTTGAAGACTCAAGAACAGCTCTGGTCTCTGGCTTTTGATGAAGACAAAATATAGCAGATGTAGGCAAATTCCGTAAAGGAAAGCGCAACGAATTAACGTTTCTTTAAAGCTACCTTTTGGTGTTCAGATTCGGAGAAATTCCAATGAATTTCCCTTACTCATACACCGTACGTCCATAGTATGGAAAGGGTATGGACTCCATACCCTTTCTCTGAAAACCGGAAACCCGGACCTACTCTTTAATTTTGGACCCTCTATCCTGCTCCTTTCGTTCTACCTCGTGATTTTACTACGTTGCCGAGATGCCGATTTTAGTAAATTCCCTTGCATTTGTTTTATTTATTCATATTGCTTATTCTCGCGGTCTCAGAGACAAAGCTCCATTTTCATAGTACTCCAGCATTATAATAAATCCCAAATCGTCAGTTGTACTTGAAAAAATGAAATTATACCATTTCAACATCAATTTTATCCCAAAATGTACACTTTGTGCGTGAAATACGCACAAAAAATGGTAAACAATGTAATTCTTTAAGGATTTTGAACTGTAATGCCAACTGACTTCAACTTGTCGCCTAGCCAACAACCATGAACTTCGACGAACCTGCCAAAGGAAAAGGAACTATACATAGAAACATATAAATGGGTCGTCACAAATAAGAAATCAGGAATTTCGCTGAGTTACCAACCTGCGTCTGCCGTTTGAGGCTGGGAACAAGTTCCACAGATTTTCTCTACACCCATGGACAGTTGCAAAGATAAAATCAAGGAGCTGTACAAAATCGGTTAGTGTTCTATGTTTCTAGTTTTCAAAGAAGCCCTCTTTTTTTTAAAGCATAATTTTAAATCCCCAAACTTTGCAGGCGACTGGCGAGGTATTGTTCGGCTCTTCGAAAACGGTTTTTGCGACGAGAAACTTCTCTGGTTTCAGCCGGACTTGGACGGAGTTGATTTTCTAGTGAAAAGTTTAACAACAATCGGAGTAAAGGGAATATCTAGTATTGGTTGTGGTACTGGTCTGCTCGAATGGATCATTAATTCTTCAACAAGTACGTAAAAAAGATAACGAACGTTATTCTTTCCTTGTAGAAAGCACTAAAAAACGTACAAAATTAACACGAGAGAACGGCTTTTATTCGTGCAGGTCTGCCTGTAATAGGCTACGAAATTGACCAAGGTTGGTGGGAAAGCAGATTTAGCCCTCCAAAATTTTGGAATGAAATTGAATGCATTGATCCCGCAATAGTGCCACGACTTAATCCTCAGTTTGCGTTACTATTCTGTTACTTCAACAATTTGAAAGCCTTTGAAGCGTATCTCGAAAGCTACACAGGTGACTGTGTGATTCTGATAGGCCCGGATGAGAATAATCATGAACGTTACTGCGATCCACAGCCGTTCCAGTTGAAAGACAGTGAATGCTGGCGCATTCACGCAATCTGGCGAACTAAGTTCCTCGAAGCAATTGTTATATACAGAAAATCTGCTATCTAATACCACTGTGATAATAAAATTCTTTTTATTTACCCTCTGATTTGATGCACATGCATATCGAATGATAACATTACAAAAGGAAATCCAGTGCGAAACAAAACTGCATTCATGGTGGAGCTTTGATTCCCCCTATTCTTGTCGTGTGTACAGGCGGCTTTAGAGTTGGAACAATAATGGTCATTATTAAATGTCCTTAAATTGTCATTAACAACAGTTCTTATAGTGAATGGAAACATTTCAAACGACGCAATCCAAATAATTCACAAATTTCGCTACAACTGATGCAAAATGGGAAAACTACCCTAATTGTTTAACTGGATGAAGATGTAAAATAACATTTAAATTGCAGATAGCCTTACACTAAGCAACACTTGACTTTGTTAACGTAACAGCGTCATTTAAATGAACGGTCAAACAAATCCATTCCACGAACGGAGGAAAACAATTACGAGTACACCTAGGGGTACGTTCTGTTAATCAGGTGTTACACACGTGCCATTTCAAAACAATTATAGGAAACGGTGCTAGCTCTTTCTTAGTTTTCTGATTTACAAAGACTGTTACATTCGTTTCTATATACCTCGATAGAGAAGATTAACCTTTTTAATTGGTAGAGGGTGGGCTTCCGTGTTGAACACCCATTCGTCAAGAGAAACCAAATCATCGTCGCTAAAGAGAAGATAGAGATACTGCAAATCGGAAATAAAAAGTTACTACACTGCCTTGTCGTAAATTTGAGATACTTGCTTACCTTTAACGTTTCAGCCAGAAAAAAACTTTGCTGGACATCATCTTGTGTGGGTTCATCACTGTAGACGTTCTTGATGCCGGTATATCCACCGTCAACACGACAATGCTTCTCTAGGGCCTGTACAGCTTCCCATCCCCATTGCCGGTAACGTACGTCATGGGTTAGTCTCCAAAGGACGAAGTAAGATTCGATAACTTCCGGTCGTAAAATATAGTATTTTTCATTAGACTTCAAGGCTTTGGCTTCAATTGCATCGGAAAAGCGGAAAGCCTCGGGCCCAAGTTTGGTGTTGGTTCGATCATAAGACTCATGACAGGTGTGTGTGATGGCTACCCCCAATTCTTTATGTTTACTCTTCAACGGTTCCTCTAAATGTGTGCCTCCCAAGGCCAGCATTCCGCCTATGAGTAAATGGAAAAATTACAGAAAATACGTAAAAACAAAATATGTACGCAAACCTGTAAAACACGCCAGGTGGTCCATTTTGTGTTCAAGTCGATTAAACTTCATTTCGGCAAAGTAAGTTAGGCCGCCGTTTGACTTTTGGATCAACTTCCCCACTGCGGCATCCATGGCGTCGACATACATTTCTTTGGCCTCGTCATTTGTTTTACCGCTCTGTAGCCACGATTTCAATAGGTATTCGTAAAACGAATCTCCTAATGCGCCCATAGAAATATGCTGTTGGCCCCATCGTCCAGTTTTCGGATTAAGATAATTGGGATATAGCCCGTCCGGTCTATCCTGTTTCTTGATAACCTGTGTGATTTTCTCAATTTTTTGCCGAAAAACTGGATTGCCAGTCACATCTGACAAATAGTTAAACTCTAAACTCATTGTCCCGAATTCGGAAAGGATACTGGAACCACTACTGGCCCACGCGTAATTTTTACTCGTCTACGAAGATGGAGGAAAAAGATAGGCATTAAAGTTTTGAATTTGATCATGAAACGAAGTCACTTACCCCGGAACCGATATTAATCAATGCATGTGGTATACCCGTAAGCGTATTAAATGCCGGCAGTAGTTTCTCGGCGATATGTAGGGCTTTTTCCCGAAACATTGAATCGCCAGTTATGGCATAGCACGAAAGTAAGCCACCAACAAACCGAATATTAGTCTCGAAAACGGATAACTCCGACGACTAACAAAGACGAACAAATATAAAAGATTACAGGGTTCGTACAAGAATTACGATAACAATGTATGCGTGATTACCACTCCTGTCAAATTTAAGTTGTCTTCCACCCAATCTCGACCTCGCTTAAACTCGTCCATGAATCCCATGATGTAAAGGGTATCAAGACCGTCGACAATTGAAGCTCCGTAGTTGCCCGACCCAAAAATTGATGCGCTATGGCCTTTGTGACTGATCGGCCGTAATTCATTTTTCCCCCAGGCGTACGTGGCGTAGTTGTCCCATGCATGCTTCATCATCTATAAAAAAATTAATTTTAATTATGTTTAGCCTAGCAATTATTAAATCTACAGGTAGTATTTATTCTAAAATTTTATTCTAATATCACCTAAGCCGAAACCAGGTATAACCTAGAGATTATCGAAAAGATACTTCGGCTACTGTAAGACAATATTATATTCGGATTTCGACAAGGTTTAACATTTGACAAACAAGATTACTGCAACCTATTTTCATCCCTGAGAATTAATAAGGTTATCAGGCTTCTCAACAAGGACGTAGCAGTATGAAATGGTCGATTAGATCTGTTTTTTAATGCGGTACGAAAACCAAAAACAGCATATCATTACTGATATCTACAGGAACTTTCTGTGGATACATAAAATGCCAGAAACTATTTATACCTGTCGAACAGTTTCTCTTTTCGCCCTTATATCTGGTTCAAGATCGCCACCACCCTGAACCTTTGGCAGCCGATTTTTTTGTTGATAACGAACGTTTTCACCGCTTTCTCCCTTGATACCTCCATCAGGTTGTGTAGTGCTGCTGTAATGAATATTGGTGATACAATAAGATGTATAATAAGCTTTAAACACAAAATGTAAATTAAAATAATAGTACCCAGAAACACCAGCTTCACTTTTACTTGATGGAATGACAGGCCTAGGAAGAACTTTCATCTGATTTTGCTCCAGCTCTAGCCTTTCTTGTGTTTCAATTTTGGCTTTTAGTCTGGCCTGGTCTTCAAGTAAATGAAAATCAGGTTTGTCAATTTGACCATGATGTTGTTGTGCTCTGCCTTCATGAACATCATCTTTTGCTAATGGTGGTAGTTGCAATATAAATTCTGGCCCAACTTTCTGCACATGTTCATAGACCTTGTACACACTATTGATTGATGGCAAAGCAATCCCTGTACGTAGCTCAGGGAGAAAGAAAACTGTTCCAAAGCAGCCCACCACAAGTCCAAAACACACAAACCCCAGCAAAACTCTTTCCTTGGAGCGACACAATTTGTTTAGAGATATCGGTAACTTGGTCGGTGACCTATGATAGGTAGGTAAAATATTCTCGAGACCCATTTCGAACCGAGTTGCCCTCCAGAGCAACTATTGCACAAGAATGAAATAGGCAGCACACTCCCACAAGTCTATGAATTTCCATCCAATCCAATTAACTGGTCTTGTTCTGCTCGTTATAGGAATCACCCAATTTCAATGTTCATCGCTTATCAAACTTTGCATCCAGCTTTTTGCCACCACCACCGTGTGATAATTCTAAACGCTGTTGTGGCATAAATGCCCTGGCTGACAAAAGCAGACTACTCGCCCTGCTGGCAGGTTTAGTGGATATAGTAAGTACGGACTGCCATGCGACTGCTGTCACTTTTTTCCGCGCCATCTACATGAGAAATAAATGTAGATTTCTGATCTCATGCAAATTGTAGAAAGGGACAAGTTCCAGTGTCCCATCCCATCTGTAGCTTCCACGAAATGGTTCAAATTTCATTCTAGATTTATTTAAAAAGGAAAAAGATTTGAAACATAGAAATAAGCATGCTGTTTTTGTTGAAGTAGCCAATCTATACTTTTCTATGCAGTCAGATGGTAACTAACAACATGGGGCATGAAAGCGCGATTTAGTTACGAAAATAAATTTTCAAAATATCAAATGGAAAGCTATGTAATTAATCAATCCGTATAAAAAACAAACCGAAGTCTATTTTATTTTACCTTCTAAATATTTATGAATTACCTTTTTTCGCTTTCTTGGCGATGTAATCACTGGCAACCCTGCTTCTAACGTGTTGCTTGACATTTTGGTTGTATCTTTTCGCGGTTTGCAAATGAGATAGTTGAAAAAGTTTTTGGCTTGTTAAATAAATAATATTGTAATGGCCTCCGTGGCAGCTTTGCGCGAATATGGAAGTAGTGATGATGATAGTGGAAGTGGAGAAGATTCTCATCTTAACCCCATTAATACGTCGGAGTTAATTAATCAGAAGTTAATCGTTCCCGTAACGGCAGCACCCGACGTTTTACCAAATGCAAGTTATAATTTTTACAAGATTATGTGAATTTGAATAACTGTGATAAACTTTATAGGAGGAATTAGATCCTCTGCGGCATGTAGATCCTTCTTCTAAAGAACTGCTATATAATCCTAAAGCAGAAGAACTCTTTGCCCCCACGTTGGGACCTGATTGCCCTTTCAAAACTGGGCAACAAAGAGCACATAGGAATACAGTTGCTGGATTTGTTGAGCCAGCCCATCTAAGTGAATTCCAGTTTGAGGCACAGCGTAAAACTTTTACCAGTTTTGGTAAGAATATGTTTTGCTTCAGATTTTGTTCCAGCCACTCAAAGATTACTGTGTAAACAGGTTATGCCCTAGATCCTACTGTTGGACTGTCTCAGAATGAAGGAAACAGTTATGTAGGTGACATCGAGTCAGCTGAATCCTCCTCCGGACGAACAGTGTTTGAGAATCCCAATAGACCTGATCCCAGCAGAGCTGGAGTGAAAAGGAAAATAGAAAAGAATGATGATTCTGCTGATTTAGAAGGATATAAAGGACCTTGGGCTCCCTATGAAAATGAAAGTCGAAGCGCTAAGCCCTCCGAGGTAAAACAGTATATCCTTTTACTAAAAACAAAAGGTAAAAAAAAAAAAAAAAAAAAAAAAAAAAAATTTGTCATTGCAGGCTGACAAAGCAGAGCTTGATGAGTACTTAGCTAAAATGAAGAAAAGGGGTAAACCCAGGTATGAAGAAAAAGCCATTGAAGAAAAAACATCACTTCACAGTAAGAAACTTCTTCAGTGTACTATATGCATAAGAAAACTGAAATAATCATCATTTTTACAGTTGATGACCCTGTGGATTACCAAGGCCGAAACTTTTTACACGCACCTCACGACATTGGAGTCAATTTGCGTTCTGATACTCCTCCTAATAAATGTTTCATCCCCAAAAAACAAATTCATGCCTGGACAGGACACAACAAGGGAGTTGCCCAAATTCGGTGGTTCCCCAAGACTGCCCACCTACTTCTTTCATGCAGCATGGATGGGAGAGTCAAGGTTTGTTGATGGTTGAAATTTATCCTGTTAAAAAGTAGCTTTTGAATATTTCACTCATTAGATCTGGGAAGTATACAAAGATCGGCGCTGCGTCCGAACTTATTTTGGTCATCGGCAAGCTGTTCGAGATATTGCCTTCAACAATGGAGGCGAAAAATTTCTTTCTGCAGCGTATGATCGTTACATAAAATTATGGGATACCGAAACAGGACAGGTTGTATCTCGATTTACCAACAAAAAAGTTCCCTACTGCGTCAAGTTCAACCCTGAAGAAGATAAACAACATCTTTTTGTGGCTGGCATGGCAGATAAAAAAATTGTCTGCGTAAGTTGTTAACAGCTTTACGTATCCCATTTACTCCTAGATGGTTACCTATTTCTTATTTACGTAGTGGGACACTCGTACCGGAGAAGCTGTACAGGAATACGATCGGCATTTAGGTGCCGTCAACACAATTACCTTCGTCGATGAGAACCGTAGATTTGTGTCTACTTCCGACGACAAGAGTTTGCGCGTATGGGAATGGTGTGTTGAAAAAGCGCATTAGATAGTTAACATGAGTAAACATAATTGTTATTTTTTTTTACCTAGGGATATTCCTGTGGATATGAAATATATTGCTGATCCTACGATGCATTCCATGCCTGCTGTTACCTTGGCTCCAAATCTGAAGTGGCTCGGATGCCAGAGCATGGACAACAAGATTGTCATTTATTCTGCGTTGAATCGCTTTAAACTCAATAGGAAAAAAACTTTCAAAGGACACATGGTCGCTGGTTATGCTTGTGGCCTTGATTTCTCTCCTGAAATGAGGTTCGTTGTTAACATTTTTGTCTTTCGCCGCTGATACGTTTTTTTAAAATTTGGATGTTATCGAATTCAATTGGTTTTCGTTGCTTGCAGCTATGTCATCTCTGGCGACGCTGATGGCAAAGTCTTCGTTTGGGATTGGAAAACAACTCGAGTGTTGGCTAGATGGAAAGCACATCAAGCAGTTTGTAGTTCCGTTTTATGGCATCCTCACGAGACATCGAAGATTGCTTCAGCTGGGTGGGATGGGCTGATAAAGTTCTGGGACTAATGTGAATTCTTGTGTCGTTTATCCAATTTAAAAGTCGGACAAATTAATAAAGGCTTTTTTTCTTCATTGTCTTGTGAATAGCGCAGAGTAGTACGAATATTTTACGTATACATATTACTGTACTGTACTGATCTAGGACATACGAAACGAAAAAAAAAAACCAAAAAAAACAAACATTGTCTCAAACTTATCCGTTTTACGAAGGCGGTTATGCATGTAATTGCTGTAGTATACCGCGATTACTATATCACAACTCTACGAACATACAAACAAAATGCACCAAAAATATAGCCTTCTGAATTATACCAAAATTTAAGTAACTCTAAAACTCTTAAACTACGACTTTGTTATCATGGCAACATGTTTTGTATAAGAAATGGTCAGCTCTGGATTAAGATCTAAAATGTAACACATCTCATTGACGTTGTCTTAGGCAATATCAACAGAAGATAAAATATTGCATCTTTTTGACTTAATGAAAAGAATAATGGTCCCTGTTGTTCTAGTTTCTAACGTGAGAATCATTAAGATTAGTTTCTTACTGAACGGGCGTGTGCCTTACAATTGATCCCAGATGGACGTGTGTAGGGTAGCTGCGGTAAAGTACATCAAGCAGTCGGGAACTGAATTGGAAGGCGGCGTGCTCTTCTAAGTAGGAAAAAGTGAAGTATTCCTGCTTGCGCCATTACATCAATTGTTCCCATCGCCAATTGATCAAGACTATCAGGAGCGTCTGAAGTAGGAGCTGGTCGCAACAACGTAGGGCCGAAGACAGTAGCTAGATTATGGAGAGACATCTTGTTTTTCACTTCTTTGCTGTTGACACTAAAGGAATTAAAGACAAACGTTATCGGTGGCATCGTAACTAATGGCTTCAAGAATATAAAAAATGACAATCAATTTAGACTCACCGAACCAAATGGTCCAACAAATACAAAATGACCGTTTGGTTCAATTGAGGTAACGAGGAGAAGAGTATGGTCAGCGTTCTTGCGCCACCATCACTTGTAATGTCCTCAACACCACTCATGGAAGCTGCCACGTCTAGTGTGCTAAATGCCTGAAATCGAAAAGAGACATGTGACTTTGTTATTTGTTTGTTTTTTACGTTTCCAGTTAATTTTCAACCTGAAGAAAATGCGGATAAAGTCTGTCGGTGAATAGCGCTTCTGGTAGCTGGCGTAAATATAATTTCAGCAAACCGCTCGTGGAATTAATATCAACGTCCTTCAGAATAGCATCTGACTCCAGACCACCTTGGGAAAACCGTAAGTATTGTGATAATAAAATCCAGTGTACTAGAGATAACTTACGAGTATCAAAAGTTTTGCGTAGCTTAGCTATGTCGGTAGCAAGGCCTGACACTCTGTATATGCCCAGCTCTTCTAGCCCTCTACGCTCAACTTCACGGACACAGCAGGTGATAATGAGTGGTATGCTTCGTTTCTCCCGATGACACACCTGCAATTAGAAGTTTAGGAGCTAAACAAAGTTTTTGGTAGGTAAACGGTTTAACGCATTCTTACCTCTTCAATAGGAACGCCAAAGATGTTGGAGGACGTACCGCGCAATGCCGGCCGGCGTAACGTTACATCATGGGATATGTAACGGAAACTTAAACACAAGGTTAGGTCACTATCCGATGTAGCTTCTGCTGAAGATAATCGAGTAGAAAACTGGTTAGTTAGTGGGATGTACTGCGGGCCATTCAAAGATTTTAACCATGGACCAGAGAGCTAAATACAAATTCAAGAAGTAAGAAACTGGGTTGTTAAGTGTGCCGTCGAGCATAAAATCTAATAGTTACCTCAAGTTCAGCTTTGCCACGTAAAATATGCGTTTGTTTTGCATCTTCTTCGTACAATAAAATCCGCATTCCTCGCGCTCCTTCCAGATCAATATGAAAATCTTCCTCCCACCGAGGTTCCAAGCTTTTAACTGCCATCCTGGTCCGAGCTTTATGAAAGTAATGCCCATACGAGTCTAATTCGAATACCACGTAAACATCTATAGAGAAGGAAAATTTTTAGGCACAATAACTGGCGCTGTTTAGGGGTTTCCCCCTTTCAGAATCATACCGCAATGCTTTGGCAATCCAAGAAGGGAGTGTACTACCACTTGTAGTTCTCCACCGATTGCTTGTACAGCTAAACTCTTCATAAGTCCAACAAGCGGCTCAACCGCTGTTCGGCAGGCTTTGATGTGGGTTTCTACCTCTTCTGGTTGTAGGTAAACAACAGGTAACCGCTCAATGTTTCTCCTCAGGGTTTCTGTTGCCTCTACCCACAATGTCCGTTCAAACTCCGAAGAAAGCAAGAAAGTGAACGATTGGCTTGATTTGCTACATGCTCCTTTAGGTTTATAGGAAAACTTTAACGGAAGGTTGGGCGAGTCTAAAAGCAATTTAGCCTCTAAACAAGCCAACTTCTTCCGTTGCCTGTCCGATCCAGTTGAGGAGCGCTCCAATTGCGTTCGTGCAGCGGCTGCCTGAGACCTGTGCAATTAATTTTGGTTAAAAATATCATGAGAAAATTTTTGGTAACAAACCACAATCGATGTAACCCATAACAATATCCAACACAGAAATGAGCTTTAAGATATTTTCTCATTTTCACTAACCTTAAAGACGCGACGTTTGTTAATGCGGAAATATTCAATTTAGCAGCAGAATCATCCATCGAAACAGAAATTTGGGCCAATGGAAGATACCATTTGATTTCCAAATTAGCTCCAGCTCCTTTATATTTGGTACAGACTATAAGGTCAGTAAAGAGGAAGCAGTGCCGTTGTTTTCTTTTTCCATCTGCCTGAAGCTCCACTAAGAAACCGTTTTTAACTAAATGCCTCTGTATAGGGGTAACTTTACATTACTAATCACCAAAAAATTATGGAAGAAATCCGCTACCGAGTTAGTGGTACATTCTACTAACAAATGAAAGTTTAAAGAACGACAGATTACGCTAGATTGGGTGACCGGATGATTTCTGGCAGTCTGGGCCGGAAATAATGACTGAAGTTGATTTGTGCTGAATTCGCTAAGAAAAGTCTTTGTTATCAGCTGAACTTCTTGTAGCATTCCATATGCAGGTTCATCTGGCCCACTCACATCAAGCAAATCCTACAATGAAAAGGTGTCACCAACATCAGTCGATAAACCTTTTACTAGTAAGTTTACTTGTATAACGGCAACATGTCGTTGAATACGAGCAACTGGCTTATGTAACAAGTCATCTAGAGTAATGACCATTTGTTGATTGCTGGACCTCAATTTTATTCGACGAACCAAATCAGCAAACTGAGTTGAATGTTGGCATGCTTTTCTTGTCATTTCCAACGCCTCTTTGAAATTTGACAAGAATATAGCGTACTCGGGAAGAACATTGTCGGAAAAGTTTTTAAGCAACTGAACAGCCTAAAATGGAATAAATATTCATTTTTGGAAGATACCACATACGAATAATTTTAAATCAATACCTGAATGAGGTTGGAATCAACGAGTTTTATACTTTTGATGTTTTGTAGAAATTCGGCATGGTGAAAATGTAGCTGAGGAATATGGAAGAATATGCAGGCAATTTCTTCTTTAGTTAAAACAGGTTGGGAACTGCTTAAAGCAGCTGTTAAGGCTTTGCTGTAATGTAGGACTACATTAAGGGCTCCTACATAGTTTTCTTCACTATCAAAGAAATTCTGTAAAACAAGCTGCTGTTTAGCTGTCAAAGGTCTGCAACATGAATATAGAATCAGTATCCTGTTAAATGAAGAATTAAACCCAAATCTCACCGAGATGAATCCAAATCATCTAAGTTAGACAAATTAGCGTACAAACGACGCCGGAGGCTTCCTGTGCTACTGCTATCGTCAGATATAGTGCTGCTAAAGGACTTTAAAGTTCCATTCCTCTCTGTTTCCATTTCTCGTTCATCACTTTCATCTGGTTTATCCAGGAGATAAATGTAATTTTCAGCTAAAGCAGTAAAATAGGGAACATATTAATAAACATATCATTTTGATAAAGGTATTTCATTAACTAACCATCAATGTAGCTAACATTTTCTTCTTGTGGGACAGAGTCATAGAAGGCATCTTCATCAGATAATTCATTTGGCTGGGAAGGGGAAACTGTAGGAAGAATAGTTTTTGAACTTTCAAAGAAGGCAACATTTCGTAATACTGCTCCTTGATCAGAATCCATGTCTGTTATTGGTGTGAGTCTTTTCAAATCTCCATTTTCTGGTTCCCTATAGTTAATAATTGGAAAAATTTTAAAGGCCTTCCCTGGTTTTTAATTATTCATTTATTACCTGTTTGGAAAGTTACCCAGTACATTTTCTGGTTCCCTGTAGTTATAACAGTAATTTTTAAAAGCTTTTACACATATTACTTTTAAACCTGGATTACCTGTTTGGAAAGTTACCCAACACATTTTCATAATCTGCTCTTGGATTTTTAACATTTTCATAGCTTATCCGGCGTTTTGAACCTAAGTCAGCTGTAATTTCCGATATGCTTCTGGTTGTAACAAGTGGAGGTGAAGCAGATGAAGCTCCATGTTTAAGGGTTGGTTTTGTTTGTAACTGCTGAATTTGCTGCTTTGTCCAAGCTATCAAATCTTCTGGTTTACCTTTAGAGGGACTTTCAGATGGGGTTGAAACACTTCTTGAATAGTGTTTCAAAGGCTTTGGAGGTGCTTTTGGTCTTTCTGCTACCTGTTTTGATTGTTCTTGAGAATTTTCAAGTTTGTTGATAATGGAAATAACAGTGACAAAATCAGACTCTGACGATGCTGCATGTGGCTTTTCTGTTGCTAAAGCCTGTGAAGTAAGTAAGCTTCCAGTCAGAGTTTCAGAAAGATTAGGTAATACTTGCTGTTTTCTGTTTCCGGCGTTAGAAAGTATTCCTTCAAGAAATTTGACGTAGAATTCTTCTTTGCGGACTTCTGACTTCAAATACTCGAGGTTTTTCTTATGCCTAAGAAGATTTGCCCGAGTATCTTCTTCCCAAACAGTAGGCAAATCTTCTCCTGGAAATTCAAGTTTCCAAGCTCTACAAAAATCACTAAACTCATTCATGATTCTTATCTTGCAGTTCTGTAGCGATTGCCTTCATGCTAAAGACAACAAGTGAAATGAACAAGCATTGTCATTTTATCTCCAACAGCTAACTGTCGCAGGCTTGCAACTTTCTCTGTTGATGCAATTTCGATTGTCGCTTGTTTGCATACTGGTTTTCTATTTCAACACCAGGTGGCCGTGTACCAATGGGCGGGAATCTTTACTCTATAAAGCAACAAGGAATAAAATTTAAATTATTATATTGTTATTTATAATATATTGTTTATTTTATTGTTGGAATTGACGAAATATTAAAAAAATTTAATAGCATTAAAAGATCCGAACCCGGGAAATCAGCATGGCAGCCGTAAACTCTGCCATAGCGCCATACATCATTCACTTATTACATACATAAGCTACCTATTTAATTGAAAGACACCCAAAGCTAAATTTGGTTGGGGATGTGCGGTTCTGGCACAATGGTTATCACCCTCGCTTTGTATTCTGTCGGACCCGGGTCCGCTGATCCCCGCCACCTCCAATTTCCAAGCCCTCCCTTCCCTCCACGCTCTCCTCCCACCACCCTCCCCTCCACCCCACCACATCATTCAAAATCCGCAAGATTCATCGATCTCATCGAACTACGCAACATTCAGCATCTTCACTACAACGGATTCGCAAGATTCTTCGTCTATCGAATTAAAGCAAGCTTCTACAACATTAACATCGGATCAAGACGCAAGATTCTACGCCTTCAAGAAAGAAAAAAGAAAGAGCCATGCCTACTATAACGGGGCTAAAATGGCACAAAATTCGATCTGAAGTACCGTTCACTACCTTGAAGATCGACCTACAAACTGAAAGGTAGAGAAGAGGTAATCGTAGCTCGTAGGTTGTTCGTAAGTCTCCCACGCCACTAGGTTCATGGATACAGGCAGCTAATCATCGGGCTGTGTGACCCAATTCGATACTCGTAAGTTTTTGTTGTTTCTTACTGTTTCTAACACCAGAAGAGCGTACAATAGTGCGCCTAGCAGGTTAGTAGGTAGGAAGGCTTTAGGAAGGTATTATATTTTTGAGTATTTAAAAGTATCCTTGAAGATGTGACGTTTCAAGTTGAACATACAACTTCGTATACAAGTTCCACCACTACGGGGTCTCTCACCAATTCAATGATAAGAGGATGAAATTTTTACGACAGTTGAGAAACGCCAAGCGATAGTAGAATCAGTTGTTGTCAACAGGAAATCCTTTGCCACTTGACCGCGAACGCGTTCGGCTGGAGTATTGGCATTATTCCCGCTGGTTGCCGCCGCAAAGGATGGCGACAAACCGTCATAAATTAGTCGGCCGTTTTTAAAGGTACCTTTACCGCCGATAACCTAATCAAAGTTGACACTAAATTGTTGATAGCTGCCAGTTAAATCTTCGATAAGGATACATGTTTCTTAATGCCAATCTTTCCGAGGGACCTAGTTGATTAAGTAGTTTAGTAGTTAATTAAGTATCCGACAACATGGATGTCCCATTACACTTCACATGTCAATATTAATTTAGAGGCGATACAATCATTAAAATCCAAATTATTACACTGAAAAAAAAAAAGAATTGAGCAGAGCTTTAAATATGATTTTGAGTGGGGATTATAGGTGACCAACAATTCAAAAAAGGCAAATTTTCACAATGGCTCCGTGATAGTAAATGACGCGTAGAAGATGTATTTTTTTTTCGCATTAGTAACCATGCAAAGGGGTACGTAATAATCCGCGAACTCTTCCCTCTTGCGACCCGTAGCTACAAAAAAAAAGCACAATTATAATAAATTCTCTACTTATCAAAGAAAGATTTTTTAAATGTTGCGCCATTGCTAATTAAAAAATATAGCTACGATAAAGGAGTTGGCCAGCTTTTAAACACATTACGAACATGATCATTTTTTAGTTATCATATAAATATAGAATTATAAACAGACCTGTTTTCGCTCGCTGCTACTTGGGTAACCGTAACCGGCAGGAGAGGAGTGTTTTTTCTCTTTCTGATAAATAATTAATGATTAAATTTAAAGCTTATTAATTTACATTGTTTCATTTTTAAGAAAATAAACCTACCTTGCATATGTAAGGGCGAGTATAGTGAAAACCAACAGGAGTAACAAAAGCAATGCTCCAAGGGTACCAACAACAGCGTAGAAAACATTTCTAGATGGGTCGTCGATTTCATTTGGATCTCCTGTTGGATTTACCACGGTACTAGACATCTCAGAAATAGAGCTGCCAGTTTCAACGCTTGTTGGCGGATTAATTTCTGTAGAACTCGTGAATATGGCTTCAGTAGAATCCGTTGTAGAACTTAAAGAGTCATCGGTTGTATGTAAAGACGTATCAATTTTTGTGGTAGACTCAGAAAACCAAGGCTTCGTTGATGTCGTTTCGATTATTATGCTTGACGTAGAGTCTGATGAAGAAGACATGGTTGATTCCGTTGCCTGGGAAACATCGGTAGACGATGAATCTATAGTTGTGAAACTTGATGACGATGCAGTGAAAGAAGTAGAAGTAAAAACATCAGATGTGGAACTGGCAGAAGAGCTTTGTGTTGCTGTTACTTCAGTCGATGAGGGCCATGTAAAGGATGTCGTTTCCACCGTAGTAATGTCACTGACGGAGGTTTCTGTACTCGAAGACAATTGGGAGGTAGACGTAAAAACAGATGTTGAACTCATGGAAGTAGAAATTTCTGTTGTTGCTTCTTGGGAGGAAGACGAGGAGAGGTCTGTAATGGTGGTTTCTGTTGTCACTTCAGAAAACGTCGTGGATGTTGAATCCGAGCTAAACGATGATGAAGGTTCGCTTGACCAGGTGGGAGATGAACTAAAATCTGTGGTAGAAATTGAGGAAGAGCTTCCTGTTGTTATTTCAGTGCTGAAGGGCGAGGTTGTGATCTCTGTATTCGCCTCTGTAGATGCTTGATCCGTATTCGTTGATAACGATATCTCAGTTGATGAAGATGAAGAACTCATATCAGGGGATGTACTAGACGATTCTGTTAGTAATTCAGTTGATATCATTGTCGATGTTGACGAGAAACTTGTTGTTTCTGTGGTAGCATCAGAAGACTGGGTGCTGTCTGTCGGTGAAGTCGATGACGAAAGGTCGGTAGATGATGTAAAAGATGTTGGAGTAAACGAAGAGCTTTCTGTTGGTATGTCAGTGGTCACATCTGTTGTTGATTCCGTAATACTTGTGATTTCTGTTGTAGAAGTATCGGTGGATGAAGGATATGGGCTTGACGTAGATGAATACTCTGTTGATGAAGTCATTAACGACGTAGAATCAGGACTTGTGCTAAAAGAAGATATCTCTGTTGATACTTCTGTTGTTGCATCAGTTGACGATGAAGAGAACCAGGTTGATGTTTCAGTTGTCAACATATCAGTGGACGAAGTTTCTGCAATCGTGGTTGAAGAAAATGGGGTTGATGATATGAAGGATGTAGCGTCAGATGTGGAACTGAAGGAGGATGTTTCCACTGTCTCAGTGGAAGATGTCTCTGTGATTGTTGTAATTTCTGTTGACTTTGAAACATCACTGGATGAACTTTCCGTCACTGTTGACGAAGAAAATGATGGTTCAGCTGATGAAGTCGAAGTAACATCAAACGTTGAACTAATGGAAGACGCTTCAGATGAAGTTTCAGCTGTTACTGTAATGTAAGATGAAGTACTATCCGATGATGTCTCAAAGAAATCTGTTGATGTGGAGCCTATAACTGTGCTCGTCAAAGAGGAAGGCTCTGATGACGAGGTAATAGAAGAAGAATCCATGGTTGATGAAATAGAAGAGCTCTCGCTTGATATTTCAGTTGTGAATGCCGAAGAAGACGAGGATGCTTCTGTAAAAGTTGTTATTTCTGTTGTTGTCTGTGAAAAATCAGTGGACGAGGTGTCTGTAATTGTAATGGACGACGAAGGTTCCAATGATGTGGTAGAAGACGTAAAATCCGAAGTTGAGCTAAACGAAGAGCTTTCCGTTGATATTTCAGTTGAAAGCTCGGTAGAGGATAGCTCCGTCGAAGTTGTTATTTCTGTTGTCATTTCAGAAACTCCAGTGGATAATGGAGATGTGTTTGATGGTGATGGAGTTTCAACCGTGGATGTTATACTGGAAGTCGCATCAGGACTGGTGGTAACGGAAGACGGTTCGTTGGATTCTTCAGATGTTGGTTCAATGGATGTTGAAAACGTTGAAGTCTCTATTGTCGATGACGATGGAAGCTCAGTGGAGGAAATAGCGGTGGATGTAAAATCAGATGTTGGACTAAAAGACGAAGTTTCGGTAGACATTTCAGTCGACGAAGAAGACTGCCATGTAGAAATTGTGGTCGATATATCGGTGGAGGAGATTTCCGTAATTGTACTTGATGTCGGTGAACCTTCAGTTGATATGGTGGGAGGCGGAGTAACATCAGTCGTGGAACTATCTTGTGTAGTAGACGAAGAGAGTTCCGTTGTTTCAGAAAAATCGGGGGATGTGTTGTCTGTAATCGTATTTGATGATGTTGAGAGATTCGTTGAAGACGATACAGTAGATGTCACATCGGTTGTGGTAAAATAGGAAGAAGCTTCTGTTGAACCATCCGTTGATGATGAAATACTCGTGAACGTCGTTGTTTCCGTACTCAGTCCAGAAGAATCTGTACTATCTGTAACTGAACTTGTAGAAGATGCAATTTCTGTTGATGTACTAAAAGAAGACGTTAAATCAAAAGTTGAACTAAACGAAGAGCTCTCAATTGGCGTTTCAGAGGTCATCATAGAAGTTGTGTCAGTTACAGTAGTAGGCGAAGTAATTTCTGTTGTTTTTTCGGATGAAGAAGAGGTCACGCTTGTTATTTCTGTAGTTGATTCAGAAGAACTGGTAGACGAGGTATCTGCAAAAAATGGATGTCAGAATTAGTGAAAAATTAACATGTTTTTGATAATAATATAGTTTTTACAAAGAAATGGCAAGCGTATAGAGCGTACCGTGAGTTGTGGAAGTCGATTTGTAAGTAGTGGTGCTTTCCGGCGTAGTTGATGTAGATGTTACTGTCGTCGGACAAGAATCTCCAATACACGGAACAGTGGGAGGAGTAAATATAGTAGTCGTAATTGGTTGCGATGTAGTCGTGTCAATAACTACAGCTGTTAAATAAGGACGCTTTCGTTAAAAGATTGCCCGGGCAGACTTTAAATTACATCGTCCCTTTAAATTAATCAAATCTAATACCTGGCGAAGTTATTGGAACATAAGACGTCGTGAAAATACGAGCTGTAGATCTGGAATTTTCGATCGATGAGGCCGAAAATTTGGTTACGGATGATGAATTGTTTTGGGCATGCTAATTGATTCATTGCAAAAAAAAACGGATTAATTATTAATTTGTGGTTTGCACCATAATTTAATGTTTAAAATGTTCTACTTACGGAATGGTGAAAGTGAAGGACAAGCGCGAGACATATAGCAAAGAAAGATTTCTTTATCCGAAATATGTGTTTCATCATTGAACTTTACCTTTCGACAGCTTCAAAAATACTGACTGGTATGTGCCGACTTATTTAAGTACACGGACACTTTTAAATCTTTGTCTTTTGGTTATCTATCGTCAACTTTTTGTCAACCAAGGAGACTAGACACGTCGTAAAAGAGATGCCGATATAGGACGTCATTGGCGTTATTTGACGACACGGCTATCAGGTATTCTGTTTTCACGCGTCAGACTGTAGTTCACGAAAAGCTTTCAACTGCAAATATGCCGCCCCCAATATAGAGTCCAAATCACTTGCTAAAATGGTGCCAATGTCATATCGTTAAGCGTATCTTGTTTGTTTCTAAGTCTAAAATTTTTTACAGTGAAATACTGGGAATAATTACTTACCGGAAATGTCCTTTCGACAATGCATGTTAGTGCTGAGATCAGGTACAAATTTAACTCTTACGTAGTAGAATATGCCACATCATCCGGGATCGACGCTTCATTGACGGGATTACCATTTGTCTTATTGACAAGAGGATGTAAAAGATATGGCACGTTTATTTTTCTGAATGTAGCTTTGATCTATAATTTTCACTCTACTACAAACAGATAATATTAGTACAAATAAGCTTTGTCTCTAGCGTTGTCATACGTCAACTATTTTATCGCCGTGAATATTAGGCCATAAATCAATCGGTTACAATACAGGGATTTTGAACTTAAAATAATAAGCTTTAACGCTAGCGGACAAAAACAAGTATGGATCTTGTAAGTTCAATCCGTTGACTCCAATCCCATAAGCTTTTAACGCAATCATTCTTATATCAGGAAAGTCTTAAGGGATTTAACCAGAGAAATCATTGAACGTGGTTTAATGATAAACTTTATAAAGTTAGAAGGATTTCGAGAAAATGGTCAGAAATGAGGCAATTGTCGTGGCGACAATAAGAAAACCTTTAACCTTTCACTTGCCCTTTATATCTATTGGTTGTTTGGTAATAGGTTATGGTGGGAAACTACAATGGGTGACAGTATCTATCATCACAAGGTTTCAATGTGGAAATTTTTCGATTTGTCACGTCGCATTCTATCAACACATTTTTTCAACATTTTTTCAATGGATCGATGATTCAATAGTTCATAGAGATTACTGGTGACAGCAAGTGACGAATGTTTGCCAACCTCGTGACATTTTTCTTTTAAGACTGCTTGGATCGTTCGTTTAGCAAAGCCAATCAGGAAAGAAAGGAAAATTAATTAGAAGAAAGAAAAGTGCTCCAGTTATCACTAATGATTCAGTTTCAGAATTCGCTTTTTAAACATTAGGAAAGTGTGTCAAGTTTGCTTAACAATACAAAAAAACAAAACATGTTTTAGTATGGTAAAACAAAAAAAAGATTATGAAAAGCTTATCTTGAAAAACGATTAAACGTTCCGTTCTCTCTCTTCAAATAAGCTAATGTGTTGCAAAAGCGGCAACTGATTTCCTAAGCTAACAGTTTCCGGCAAAAGGGAACGCGCAAATAATTCTAATGTCTGACCATTTCCTTCGAGAAACGGTTGGAGCAACTTTTGAAGAGGTGGTTTGAACGAATGTATGGCACAAGGTATGGAAACAAATATTTGTCTATCCGGAATTGGCACGCTTGTTAATCCTTTAACGGAATGCATTTTACGTGCCAAAATGACCCTTTCAAAAGGATGTTTGCCGCTGGGTCCGTTCCATTCACATACAAATTTGCCAGAGACCGTAACCTGGCCATTAGTATAGTCATCAGTGATAGGAAATTGTGGTAGAAGATATATTTGTAAAGCACTTACTTTGATCCAAAACCAGGTAGCAATATAGGTTAGTTTCCAGAGTGGTAGTAAGGTACTAGTAAGATAGTCCAGATGTGTCTTCGAATTGGTGCACCATATAGCCACTAAAGCACCTTCAGTGCAAAGGTCGGCAATAGGTAAAGTAGCCAAAATGTCGTTATCCATCGACTGATAACAGTTTACACTGCCAGATTTTCTCTTGCGCTTCACGAACCGGTTCGTCCAAGGGGGATCCATGACAATTAGAGAAAACGTACAGCCAGATTTTGTTTTGAGGGTATCCAGATAAGTGATGTCATGCTTGTAAAACTGGCTATGAGGAGGAAGGATAAAAGTTTCACCATTTATTTCCTTCTCTATCACACATTCTGATGAGTTGAAGTAACTCATTTCAAGATTGAGATCTTGGATTTTCGAGCCAGATGCTGAAGACAGAAACTGAGTCACTAGATCACGAACAGGTTTATTATTTGCAGCAAAATCTAGTGGTGACGGTGATGGCTGAAAAAACTTTGATAACTCAGATAAGAAATCTAAAACTTTTGATTCTTCAAGGGGTAACTGTTTAACTTCATGGTTTTTCTTACGCTTTCTCCTTTTGGGCACACCACTTGCCATTTCTTGGGCCACTGACATAGCTTCTTGGTCTTTCAGAAAAGGAGTGCGTATATCAAACAAACTACGAAGGTATGGCCTTCCACACATTTCTTCTGACAGACTACGATGGCACACAAAATAGCCAGCATCACTCTGGTGTAGAATAGCCATGCTTCTATGGGTGCACAGCTACTTGAAAAATTTGGCCAACTAAGGCACTAACACATCAACGTACACGTTACACATATGACTGAAATTTCAAAATGGCGTTTTCAAGAATAATAAGAGTAATAATAACTAAATAAACCAGGGGAAAAGATTTAATGTTCGCGCGGGAACAGACAGTACACATGTGTCTTGGAAAACAAGAAACAATATGGTAACTAAGAAGCCTCTTCTAGTCATGAAGTAAAGTTGCCTTGGAAACAAATTGTTTCTGTTTGTAAGTTTTGAGAAACGAAAATTTCAGGAAATTGTAGACTAAAGGATTTTTTGCAAGTTTTGACGAAGAACATGGCCCACATTCTTCAAGCTTTCCCCTTATTATATTTGAATTTAGGAGGAGAGCTGCTTTACATTGTAGAACAACGTCTTCAAGCTCAGGATGTTTCAGTTGAAAAATGTGTTAAAGGTAGGAGAATAAAAATACTTTTATTCATTCTACCTTTGTTTCTATCTAAACCTTCTTTTTACAATCGTTATTAATTTAGTTTTGAACGATTTACTCTCAATGATGTTGGATCGACAGTACCTCAACCGAATTTTTCGGCCAGACAGGCTGAATTCGCCGTCCATGTTGAAGTCTTTGATGGAAAATATTGTCCATTCTTCCGTAATGCGACTCGGACAAGACAGTCTTGACAAACTTTACGATTTAATGGCAATGTCGGTGAAATTTCAATTCGTTTCAGCTCCAGATGCCCAGTCGTTGTTAGCCATTACAACAAATCATGTTGAGAGCTGGATGCAATTAACTGAAGACCCTGAAACCATGTTGCAGATCCAATTTTCAAAGGATTTACTTCTGACGGTACACTTATCAAAATTCCTTCAGAAATTCAAATGGCCAGCATGTTTCTCTATCAATAGCACTATGCAAAACTTTCGCCATGGGCATGGATGACCATACGGCATAGCTTACTGAATTACTTGCAACCATGCAAGACTCGCATTACCACATTCCTCGGCAGAGGATTGCAGAGTCAGGCCGGCTATTTCCATATAGATAACATGCGTCCTCTTCCAGAAGGCATCGTTCTACCAGAACTTACAATGGGAAATTGCAAACCTTACAATTTTCAATGCGGGCAATCCTCCATAATTCTAGGAAGCAACATGTTCAATGATTACCAACAACCGCCACTTTTTCGGACAATTGGATTTACGTCACTGCAACGGATTATTGCTAAATCAACAGAAAATGATACTCAGTTGAATTTGAAAGAAGTGCAGGTAGGTTCCACAACAGCAGACGAAAAAGTCGAATCGATCCAGCTGGAGCTCAAGAAAATTTCGCCTTCAGAGCACGATACTATGAAAGTCTTCGAAGAAACGCTGTTGGATCTTTTCGATGAAGCCACTGTGTCAGAAATAAAATAAAATAATCTTATTCACGTCTTATAGCATTCCTTCATAACAATACATTGGTTATTTGATTTATTGTAGCCAATCATTCGTCGGCATGATGAGGGAGAAAGCAAGGAAGGAGCTGGCGGGGAGGCAACGGGTGGGATAATTAAATGTACATTTAGGAGATTTAGAAATAATATGACCGAGAGGTGGATGAGCGGTGTGTGTGCGAATACCGTAATTTTACAATGTTCCCGACACGTGTGCAAGAGAGTGGAAGAAAGAGAGAGAAAATTAAACAGACTGAATCAAGGAAAGGTGACGACGGAAGCATATCTTCGAATAACAAAGTAGCAAAAAAAGGATAACAAACTAACAAGTAAATCTTTCAATCCCCTCTCCACTTCTCTCACAAGAGAACAAAAAAGCTGCCATTTTTGTTTCTACTTTAGCTCTAGTAGAATGCTTGACGTGGTAACGTTTTATCTCCAGGAAATGGGAGAAGGAAAAAAAAATTAGAGAAAGAAAAAAAATTATCAGACTCATTGACTTTGGCTTGAAACTTCACCACCTCACAACACCTAACCTCCCGGTCGACAATAAAGCACTGGCAGTTCGTCGTTCGGTTTACACCTTTTTTTTAACACTGAGAATCGGTTAAGTGCATTTTTTGAAGACGGAGTTCTAGGTGATTTCTCTCTTCCTAAAACAAACAAGTAGAACATCAAATAACAATTATCAACTTTAAGTTTATATCAAATAGTTTTACTAAAAGAAAGATCCATTATTCAATAAAAAAATTTACTTGGATATCAAACAACTGCTTGGTCAGAATTTGTTGCTGTTTCCGCAGGACTTCGCCTCGACGTTGGTGGTCTTCGATGACAGATGTCAAACTTTTGGTTGCCGTCGAGGTGTTTAATAATACACCGAGTTTCTTTTCAGGAGTTGCGCTGGTACTCACAGCAGGAATGGCAATCGGTCCGGTGGGCCTCCGGTAAACCTGGAAGGCTCCACCGCTAGTGGTTTGATTGTTTGATTCACTCTCTTTCCTAGGAGAGCCCTGATGACGAAATCAAGTCGTTACGCATTCATTTCATGCTCTACAAATGCTTCCTTACCATACTAGGCGACACGCGAGGAGGAACAGCAGGTGGAGCAACAGAGTTCAATCCAGTATTGCGACCTGAAATATATAACATGTTTAAAACGAACCACTTTGTCTTTAAGAACGAAAACAAGTACCAAGTTGATTTAGGTCTAACGAAGAGCTCCTGGTGTGCCCTCTATACGGTCGTGGAGGAGGAGGAGGCGGTGGTTCTTTTTTACCAATCGATGAATTCGCAATTAAAGTGGCAGAGGGAATGGAGGTCGCGTGGCTAGTCAAAGTGCTACCGAGGGAAGTAACAGTCGAAGGTTGGGGTAGGGAAACGGCACCAGAAGACGGACCCATTTCAGATGACTGCTGAGACTCGGGTGTAAGCCGCAAGGCGACTGGGTGTAGAATACGTGGATCTTGTTCCACCTGGGCCCGTTTGAAGTCAAAATTCACTGGTTGGGGACCAGGTGATGCCACCGATCCGGTAGGAGAGTCGACAAATTTGGTCCAATGCTGGACGGCGCCAGAACCATCCACGGCCGTCTGTACGCTAGACGATGAGGGTTTCACTTGGCTATTTTGTGGCTCCTTATCAGTGACTGTTGTCGCAACAGTTGATGCCACTAGTGTCGACTGTGATGCTAGGGGTGCAACTTCAAGCATTTGCAAAGGATCAAGTGCAGGTGGCAATTGCTTAGGCAGTGCAATCTTGTTCCTTCTTAATACTACCAGGTGCATTGCTGTGCAAAATTCAGCCAAAGACAGAGCACCGTCCTTAGTCACATCGCTCAGTTGCCTGTAAGAATTCCGCCAGAAAATAAATTAATTTGCTTTGGCACAAACCATGTGTCATAAGTACCAAATATGAGAGAGTTCAGCAGTCGGAAGTCGGGATTTTTCAAAGAACTGTTTAGCTTGGGGGCCACCAATCAATCCATTTGGGTCAGTTTGAAGTGTTTTGAATTGGACTTTGTAGTAGGATAACTGGTCTGGACTGATCTTCCATAATTCTTCTTCATCAATGTCATCAACTGAAGGGAAATGATACATTCTGGGAATCTTATTTACTTAGTTAGTATCAAACGACAGGAAATTTGGCCTACCATCATTGGAATAAGAAAGGTTGCCTCCATCAGAATCACTACTTGGGTTATTTGAAGTTCCAACATCAGAGTCAGAACTGTTGATATCCACCAATTCAATATCCCTTTGGTCGTCTTTATCATCTTGCACATCCTCATCATCATCTTCTTCTTCACCCTCGGTTGCAAGCAGCTCTCTATGTTCTTCCGCTCCCTGCCAGTAGTTTTTGGGGTCAACAGTTACAGCACTATTTGTGGGTGTAGGAGATTCTGTATCACAGTAAGAAGGATCTTCGCTATCAGCATCAGTGGTCACACCTGGGCTACTATCATCCTCTGGTACCTGGAAATTAAAAGTTGGTTTTAAAAAAAATCCAATTTGATCAGATTATGTTGTCAAACCTTTGTTTCACAACAACATGACTGGCATATTACTAACCGAAACAGGTGACTGGCCAGCATCAGAAAGTTCTATTAGATCTGGACTTTTGGGAGGCATCTTCTTGTTGCCCCTGACATGATGGTGCAGGTTCCTTGTCCTAGGTTGGTGAACAGTGTGGGACAAGGAGTGGCATTTTGGAGAGCTGGTAGACAGCATGTCAGTTTCACTATTCACATTGACTGTATGATTACCAGTCTCAACATCAACATTGAGGTTTGGCAAAATTTTACTGCTGGCCAACATGGTGGGGCATCGATTTTTATCGAAACACAAGAAAACTTGCTACGATGGTTTCATAAAGACAATAATAGACGATTTGGCAAAATTTTTGCTATCTCTTCTAGACCAACAGTAATAAAGCAACGGATTAAATTTGCAAATCGCCAATGCGTTCAGCTGTTTTTCCCCCACACAGGTCTGAAAGGCGAACACCAATGCACTAGACAATGAAAATTTCTATTGGAACTGTCGCCGTTATTCTCCTGTCGAACGAGTCGCATGCAAGTATAAGAAAACGACGCCACCAAGTGGTAAGTTGACGCAGAATGCCTGCTTGAGTCGTCTTTTAGGATTTTATCAGTTTTGAGGTATTAGCACAACACGCATTTTTAGTTTTGTCTGGGAATGAAGGCTTCTATGTAGCCAGTCGTTGTTTCTTTTTACTAAAACTTTTTTTTTTGTTAATTTGATGCAACCCTTTTGTTAACAGGTACACGTACACTGAGCAACAAACCACGCGCCTCGAGGCATCTGTATTTCCTTGTTGTTACATGTGAAACGTGATTCATCAGCGAGACGGCAGTCTGCCATGTGACTAAATAACAATATAACATCAACATGACATAGAACACAACGTCCAAACGTGTGTTCGGTGCAAATTAAAACTGTTACAACATGCTTGTGTACAAAGTGGCAGTGTTTTTCTTCTGCATCCATGTCGAACGTTTAACGTTACGGTAACCCATCCATCGTTTAGGTCGGTAAGGCACATGTTCGTTTACCCGAGTATTACGTAAAAGATCGGAGTAGTTTGTGATTTTAATGATTTATTTATTTTGTAGCATGCGAATTTATTTGGCTAGATTGCACCAACCTATTTTTAAAAAGCTTTCACAGTGGGAAATCTTACTCTTTGAGAATCATCCTTAGTAGGGCTTTATGAATGGAGCCTGAAAAGGTCAACTGGTGAAGGTAACTTCAGAATCTACGTATGGTTTCTTGTAAAACCAGCACTGTTGTCAGTAGCAGTTTTACCAGTTACAGGAGCACATGCCATGCATTTCACGATGGAGAATGGCAGTTTCGCATTGTGTGCGATATTTCTTGAACTTGCTTTATGTTGGGCATTTGCGATGTTTGTTGATTATACTGGAGAATCCATTGGAATTGTCGTAGAAAACGATCCTGATCGCGTTCGTGGAACTCATCCTCGAAATCATCTTTCATCTGTTTACTACTACAGTAATTAATGCTATTCACAACACCTAAAGGATTTCATCTCTAGCAATGTTATTGCATTCACTTACTTTTTCATTTGTCTGCCAACACATGTGGATTTTTTTTCTAAATTTTCGCACGTTGTTTGCAACCAGTGTTCCAGGATGTTCACTTGACGATGGTCGTTGGGTTTGGTTTCCTCGGAACTTTTTTAAAACGATATGGTTACAGTTCTGCCGTTCCCAACTTGTTGATCGCTGCGGTTACCCTCCAATGGGCGACTCTGTGCCAAGGATTTTTCCAGATGCAACGAGGGAAAATACACGTTAGCATTACCAAGTAAGTTTCCTGCTAATTAACTACTGATTATTTTTATTGATATTTTCTACTCACAGCTTATTGCATGCTGATTTTGCCACATTAACCACTTTCATTTCATTTGGAGCTGTTCTTGAATTGACCACACCAATTCAGCTAATAGTTATGGTCATCTGCGAAGTATTCATTTTCGCTGCTAATGAATATATAAGTCTTGATATCCTAAAGGTAGGGTACATTACTCGTGAATAATTAATTCTGTTATTTTACGTATTAATATTATTATTATTTTAATT
Source organism: Daphnia carinata (assembly GCF_022539665.2). Lineage (NCBI taxonomy): Eukaryota > Metazoa > Arthropoda > Branchiopoda > Diplostraca > Daphniidae > Daphnia > Daphnia carinata. Next base: position 3,376,483 of record NC_081339.1, on the reverse strand, counting down.
TTTAATTATTTAACTTAGATTTCCGATGTTGGAGTTTCTATGTTGGTTCACGTTTTTGGAGCTTACTTTGGCCTGATGGTGAGCTGTGTCTTGCGTAATAACAGGCCGGAAAAAGAGAGCGTTTGCATCACCCTTCCTACTCCGGATCTTTTCTCTGTGATGGGTATCTTTCTTAATTGTTGCCTATTTATAAGAAAAACGGAAAGATGAGAATATTTTTTTATTGGATTGCTTTTAGGAACAATATTTCTCTGGCTATTTTGGCCCACACTAAATGCTAGTTTAGCTCAAGGCGATGCCCAGCACAGAGCTGTTATTAACACATACTACTCTTTAGCAGCTAGTGCAGTTGTGACTTTGGCCATCGGTCTCAGTTCTTTTGTGGACAAAAAACAACAGTTTTTCACGGTAAGATGACACTCGAGCACATTCAAAGTTGGAAGTTCTCGCTGCAGTAAAAGGAGAAACCAAAAACGTTAATAATTTTTTGAAGGTACATATTCAAAACTCAGCGTTAGCAGGAGGGGTTGCCATTGGAACGGCTGCAGACATGATGATTCATCCGTTTGGTGCAATCATCGTAGGAAGTGTCGCTGGACTAGTTTCAATACTAGGGATGGTGTACTTAACTGTAGGTTCTCGTAACTAACAATAGCTAATAACTAATGCAAGCCATCATGTTACTCTACTACTTGCCCATTTAAACCATCATTACCTTAAGCCAGGAATTAATCGAAAATTTGGAATACGCGATCCTTGTGGTATTCATAACCTCCATGGTCTGTCCGGATTAATTGCCGCTTTCGTTGGTGCTATTGCGGCTGCCCTAGCAACTGAAAAAAATTACAATTACAGGTGAATTTGGTCTTTCTTACTTCTTTTCCAAAAATAATTTGAATTTACAAATTTTCAGTCTCTACCGGCAATTTCCTGCTAGGACAGCAATGGGTAAAACTTTAGACTACTGGGATATCCAATATCATGTGGAAAACGTGCAACCAGGACTCGGTCGTTCGGCATTAGGCCAAGGAGCTTACCAAATTGCTGCCCTAGGAACCACTTTAGCATTTGCTCTCGTCGGAGGACTCATCACTGGTAAAATGCAAATGGATTTTACGTTAGAATATGTAATGCACTTATCTGTTACCTTATTCTTTTATAACAGGACTTATCCTCCAGTTACCTTTTTTTAACCAGGCAGGGAGGAATGCTTTCACTGATGACGAATCGTAAACTCGTGATTACGTTTCGTTTTGTTCCAAAAATTAATGGATATGTAAAGAAACGGATACACATCTATACAAGTAAGCTAAAACATCTTATGAGTTGTCCTTTCGAAAAAGTATTTTAAAATTAGGTTTTAGAATACTCTACAATTTCGAAATAGTAATCTACTTAAAAATAGTTACCATTAACTCATGCCACAATGTAAGCCAAGAAGCCTACACACACATGGACATAACGGATGAACATTGCATAGGATATCTTTTTTTTTAAAGAAAGGTTAACCGGTAAACTTAGTTCTTACCATCAGACGCTGGAGCTCAGCATGTTTCAATGCACTGCTCTGACTTAGGATGTAAATGTCACGCACCACTTCTGTAAACTGATAAAATCGTCTAAAATGATGCAAGTTCCAAAACATTATACTAAGAAAGTTCCAGGGGTTAAACTACCACAAGCCATCATGAGCAATAAACGTCAAACTTAATACTTACTAACAGGAGAGTGGTATTCACGGACGTCGAATTCCGGCCTTGTTCCATCTGATACGATTCACGGTGTGCATCAAAGTTCAGGTTGTTTGGGTGAAGGATGAACTTTGTACCGAATTGACAAGAAAAACAGATTGTATTGATGGTATTGTTGCGGGTTGCCCATTTCTTCTTCGTACAAGAATAAGAAAAGAAACAAGTGCACGCGTTTTAGGTACAGAACACATCGAAATCGAGTTCATTGGGAACTCGGATACGATTTACTAGTTTGGATTCTGCCAACAAGTTACAGTTTCATTTTAAATATAAATTCATTGCATCGTTGAATTTTGTCATTTTGTCATCAGTTCTTGATACCAATTCGGAGGTAAGGTGAGAAGGGGTACAGTACACGACAAGCAATATAAAACTCACTCGGAAAGGTAAAATTGGGATCGGCTTTATTTTAAATTGTTCTCGGTCAGGCAGTCATTAAGAAAGGTAAATAATACTGTGGGCTTTCAAATAACTTGCTAGCACATTCGGAGACAAAGATGACTCACCCGGGTGAGTGATCTGAAAACCTAAAACTGCAACTGGACTATTAAAGACTTCACAACCCTGTTCGGTAACAAACCAAATGGTATCGTCGGCCTACCGCGTTGTGTCTTAAAAATTTGTTTGAGTTTCTGAATTTTGTTTTTCTCCATGCGGCTTATGTTATTGAATTATTATTATTTCTTTCTTGTTTCCTTTTTGAATTCGGCCCCGGAAAGCAAAACAATAACAATCAACAAGTCGGATAACAAAAACGAGAACGAACAACCAAAAAAAAAAAAACTGTGTTGCGCTTTGGCCGAATCGCATTCGAATCAGAAGGTCGAGGACGATGGGGAAAAGGTACAAAATAACTATCTAAATGACGAGCCCTTCGTCCGTTGAGGCTTACTTAACAAAGCGAGCTACAAAGAAAGTTCAAAATGGCATAGTACGCGTTAATCGCTATTTTGGCAAATGAAAAAAACGAAAGAAAGAAATAATAATCTTACCCCAAAACATGCCAGAGCACGTACTGGGCATTAATGAAAGCGTTTACAAGGTGGGAAAAAAAGGTAACTAAATTAATACGTTACGCCGAGAACATGGCATACCGTCAAACAGACACCATGGTCTCTTTAACAATGGTGGCCAGAGAACTGCTCATATCGAGAACGTCCTCTTCTGAGCTACTGTTGGACGATTCGGTCTTTGGTGCATCGTTGACAGCATCGAGTACTGAGCCACCGTTAGAACCACTGCCACAAACGGCGTTGGCATTAACACCGTTAACACCAAAACTAGAGCCTTCCTCCGCGTAACTATAAATCTCATCCGTAGCGTTGTACGTATCATTAGGCGCATGATGATAATTAAACACCTGTGGATCAAACGATTGGTAACTTTGACCGTATTCGGTGTAAAATTCTGCTGTGCTATTATTGACAGCGCTTCCGGCATAGCCTGAACTACTACTGCTGTCTACCAATTCGGTGTAATGTTGTTGAGAATTCTCGCCCGCTACCTCAGTAGAATGGTATCCCAATGAATCATACGGAGCTTGATCGTAGGTGAAGACTTCCGCACTGCTAGCTGCACTAGGTCCAGAATAAAGCGGATAAGTATTGCTTACGTCATTGGAATAATGACAAAACCATCCGTTTTCGGGCAAGGGCTCGGGAACAGGGTAGCTAGCATGTTGTTGCGGTTGCTGTAGCGCCTGTTGATGCTGGTCTCGAGACGATGGCAACTGCATCACACTGTCCCAATTATAATGTGACTCCGGCGGTACTAACGCACTAACCGTGCTTGCCACACCAATGTCTATTTCGCTGGCAGGAAGCTCATCGATGTTTTGTAGTAACGGGTGTGGCTGATTATGATGAGGAGGTTGTAGGCTTTTACTGGGCTCTTGAGTATTTTCTAGCTCCATTCGCATCAGTGTATGGATGAAATGGGTCCGAACACGTACCGGATTAAACTCGACACGTCCTGATGGGTTACCGCATGCTTCTCGCGAACATCCACATGGGAAGTTAAGCCTATCGACCTGGCACTGAATACCTGATTGGGCACAGGAACACGATTCAGGATCGCAATAGCCCTAATAAGTAAATTAGGGCATGGTCAGCGGTCAAATTTGACAAGTTACATGAAATTTAAGCAAGTTTTACTTGGCACGAACATCCACAGGACTCCCGAGATACGCGGATTTGACGGCAATCATCTTTCTCTGATGTTTCTATCTTCCCAATCCCCGATTCCCGTAACAATACTCGTCTCTGCCTCGTCGGAACAGGCTGACGAAAACAAGATCAAAAGTTAATTATTTTAGTTGATTTCTTTCGTCAACCACACATATTTCGTATTTCTTTACCTGTAAAAAATAATAGTTGTCAACTTCTAGTTCAGAATCAGACACATCGCTTATTTGTTGTCCATCTGCATCACTATCATCGCTATCGGATTCTTTCACTTCATTCTTATTTTTGGTGTCTGGATTACTGTTGTTGGCAAAGACTTCCAAGGTACTGTTGGTGGCCTCTAGAGCTGTAGCTGCCGCTGCTGCCACTGCGTCCTCTTCGCTGGCTTTCGTCGCACTACGACTCTTTCTTCTTTTACGTAGCTGGAGCAACAATCTAGTAAATGTATTTTGTTAAAACTTGTAAAAATGTGACTTAATTTAAACAGAATTTTATGACATGCCTACGATGATTCCGTCTTTGGTAATTTGCATGTTCAGCTAGAGTAAAGCTTTCCTCATGGCTGTGCTTTAGAGCCATACCCAGTGTTGAACCCCCTTGTGAAGGAATGCAGGTGAAACCTTGCGCTCTGGGGAAGTAATAAGCTGTCACAGATGAAAACGAGATCTTCTTCTTGGGTTTTTTAGCCAACCCAGCTCCACCAGATGTGTCGGACAGCACAGAACTTGGTCGCTTATTGATGTTTGTAGTCAGATCAAAAGCATCAGAGGATGATTCAAGAATTTGTCCTTCTTCCACTTCAGAGAGACTGGTCGACTTAGAAGATATGGGGTCTATTTCTTGATATTCACGTGTCAAGTCTTGTAATGCAGTAAGAGGTGACACTAGGACAAGGGGTGAGGGGACAGTATCTGCTTTTTCTTCATCATGAAGTCTGGTTTGTTTCCCTTGCTCTTCTTCATTGCAACACTTTCCCACTATGGTATCACTGTCTACAACTGCTGATTTGGTTGCAAACAAACCCATGATGACATCTGTATTCACTGATTCCATGATTTTCAAACATCAAGAGTAGTCATCCAAGGCTAGACTTTTTGCCATTCAAAAGGGGGAAGCGCGCTGGTCCAAAAGCGTGAAAATCAATACTCAACTATCGGTGCAGCGGGAAAACATCATAGCAACAACGTCCTGTTAGTGACTTCGTGGCTTACTATCGAAGGGATTTAAAAGAAAATAAATGATTTTTGAAAAATGCATGAAGCGGACATGTTTGTAGGCGTAAAGACCCAAAAGCTTAACAGCTAACGATCACGAAAATCTATTCCTTTAACAATTAATACGCTCTTGAAAAACAAAAGTTTTCTTTCACTTATTCTTCTCTTTCGTCAGCTGGGCGCAGGACGCCGCCCAGTGGAGCCGCCGTCTAGCATGTAGAATTGGAACTATATTTTCAGAAATTTTATTTTTTGGAAAATGTTGCTTTATAATTCAGTGAAATTAATGCATAAATATGGCAATCCGTTTTACATAAAAAAAAAAAAAAAAAAAAACCAAAAAAAAAAAAAAAAATCCCACTTTTTTCTCTTTTTTCTACCCGTAGCCATCTACCAGTCGGTTTCGTTACTACAGGCATATAAGCAATTTGAGTTAATTGTATCCTATTAGCAGTTAATTGAGTAGCGTGGCTGGAGAAAAACGCGTGGCTGGAGAAAAACTCGTGGCTGGAGAAAAATATTTAAAAATGGATAAGATAATAAAAGATAAGGATGGTAAGTATAAACATTATTTTATTAGTTTTCAATTATTAATTATTGTTTATTAGATAAAATTATGAAGCTGCAGGCTCAATTTTTTCAACAGCACAGAATCTTAGATGACAACAAAACTAAGGATGGTAATATGTAATGATTGTATTTGTGTTCTTTTATTCATTTGTGTTTTTTAGCTCAAACTTTGTGTCTACAAGCTCAGTTACTGGAAAATAACAAATTAGAACTGGACACTTTCAAAACAGTGAAGGAGGTTTTTCCAAACTCATCCCTAACTGAACGTGAGGATGAGTTGGCATTAGGCAAACACAGTCAGGTACATAAACTTTTCAAATAAGAATTCCAAATAAGTATAGAATTTTAACAAACAATTATTTATTGCTTAGTTATTCAGTCTACCACCTGACAGTGTGTTAAAGTTAAATTCTGTTAGTGCTGCACAAAAAGAATCGTTAGTAATAAGCCCATGCAGTGAAGGAAGTGAACAATTGTGGGACCGTATTTGGGCCGAAAATGGGTGTGGTACGGAAACCAAGATATGGCACAAGTTCAACATGAAACATGGATTAGGTACTTTTCGGTTTTATGTCTATTGAAAAAGTATTTTTAATGCTATTATTTTGCATTCACAGAATTTAATGGGGGATCAAATCAAGTCTGGAAGTGTTACAGGATGGAAGAGTCAGCCTACAGATGAAAAAACACTGAGTGTATTACCATTAAGGTATGAGGTAAAGTAATAGAGTATGCACATTGTCTAATGTGTTTATTTTATTAACAATTCAAAAGATTAATCCTAGTTTCAGCCAAACATGAAATAATCCAGAGAAGTACCATCTTGTGTTAATAAATCCAGTACAACAGCAATCCTTTATAGTTCTGTCACAGCTAGAAACCTCAAATAATTCTGCTTCTCTGTCTAAAGAACAACTTGTCCTTTACATTCAGAGTGTTGGGGAAACTGGGTACTTAAATGGCCCTAAAGATGTTTTAATTTTGCTGCCATTGCAGAGATGAACATCATACATGGACTCTTTAGGTATGAAAGGATTTTTCTTCAAATAATTTTGAATTTATGACGAAGAATTTCTCCTCCTTTTTGCCAACCAGGTCTAATCTACCAAAAAAAAAATTATCCAATAGGAAAGGATTTTCATGTACTGGGAACACAACTATCAACAATGCAACATTGTACAGGTGCTAGTTTATCATTCAAGAGCCTTATACAATGATGTTAATCTGCAATTTGTATGTCCTTCCCCAAGCTTCCACCAGAAGTTGAATCTATGAGTCATGTAAGTTACATGATCAACAGTTGATATGTTTAACGGTGTTGTTTTTCTTTTCTCAATATAGGTTAATAGTAACATTGGATCTGAAAAAATTCTTGGTTGGGGCAAGACACTGAATAAATTGTATTGATTGGATGGATGACATGACATTTCTATACTTAATTCGGATTCCCCAGACGGTATTTGATATTAAAAAAATTGAAGTGCATATCTGGGCTCCCTTCTTTTCTGAAGCCCCGTTTCCCCTTGACTCGTAATAAGCCCGTAGGGGGTCATGCCCCTACTGTACGGTATATATAAAAACAACATATACCGAGGTTTGGAGGGCTCTGGCCGGAAAGGGGACGTGGGGTGCCGCTTAGTCCGATGATGTGTTCACGGAGGGCGATGTGGCTACCCACAAATCCGAACTAAAGGTTAATCGCTCCTGTAAAAATGTTCCAAATCTTCAGCTCTTCTTCCGGCTTCTCTTAGCCAATCACCGGGTAATCTCCCCGGTGGGTCAACAAGGCAGTGTCTCCCCCTGCCTGGGTTGACGGCAACTTTTGAAAGGGCTATTGTGCCTTTTTAAAGTTGCAAAAATAATTGTAATGTGCAGAGAATTGTCAATAAAATTTTTTTTATAAAATATTTTTTGCAAAATTTGTTTCTTTCATTGTCTGTGTTAGCTGTGTTCACACATCACATTTATCAACTTTTTTTTTTTTTGCATTGCTTTATTTGTTTTTGTCACCTTTGATTGTAAGCATTGTTTCCATTGGTTTATCGTTTATCTGTAAGCATTGTATTATTAACCAGGGATCGAACCCTGGATGTTCGGAATACCGCGACGATGCTCTACCAATGAGCCATGAATCATATTGTGTCAAGTTGGCTTTTTTTTAGTCACTTGTGGACTTGTATTTACACTTAGAATAAAACTGAAATGCAATTCTGCAAAATACTCTTCTACATTTACTCTACTTCATTTTTACACATCTATTGAGGTTTGAACCCTGGGTAACAGGTATCGCAGCTAAAGTCTCTACCACAGAGCTAAGAACCATATGAAAGCAATAGAAAGATAAACATATAATTACTGCATAAACATCCTAGACGATAACATATGATATGCGATAATAAAATATTTTGATATATCTCGTGGCTCAATGTTAGAGCATCGGCGTTGCACGCTGAATGTCTGGGGATCGGTTCCCATACGAGTAAAGCAATATACAAAATTACTTCAAAAAATATCCAGATATTACACGTTGTTCCTTGAATCTAAGTTGAAGAATTCAAAGAGTGTAATAAATAATAATTGAATACTTACAGATAAACGATTAATCCAGGGTTCGATCCCTGGATAATAATTAATTAAATGCTTACAGATAAACGATAAACCAATGGAAACAATGCTTACAATCAAAGGTGACAAAAACAAATAAAGCAATGCAAAAAAAAAAAAAGTTGATAAATGTGATGTGTGAACACAGCTAACACAGACAATGAAAGAAACAAATTTTGCAAAAAATATTTTATAAAAAAAATTTTATTGACAATTCTCTGCACATTACAATTATTTTTGCAACTTTAAAAAGGCACAATAGCCCTTTCAAAAGTTGCCGTCAACCCAGGCAGGGGGAGACACTGCCTTGTTGACCCACCGGGGAGATTACCCGGTGATTGGCTAAGAGAAGCCGGAAGAAGAGCTGAAGATTTGGAACATTTTTACAGGAGCGATTAACCTTTAGTTCGGATTTGTGGGTAGCCACATCGCCCTCCGTGAACACATCATCGGACTAAGCGGCACCCCACGTCCCCTTTCCGGCCAGAGCCCTCCAAACCTCGGTATATGTTGTTTTTATATATACCGTACAGTAGGGGCATGACCCCCTACGGGCTTATTACGAGTCAAGGGGAAACGGGGCTACGGAAAGGAAGGGAGCCCAGATATGCACTTCAATTTTTTAAATATAAAATACCGTCTCGCGAATCCAAATTAAGTATAGAAATGTCATGTCATCCATTCAATCATTACAATTTATTCAGTGTCTTGCCCCAACCAAGAATCTTTTCAGATCCAATGTACTATTAACCTATGCTGAGAATAGAAAAACAACACCATTAAGCATCTCAATTGTTGCTCATGTGACTTACATGACTTATAGATTCAACTTCTGGCAGAAGCTTGGAAAGGCCATACAAATTGCAGATGAAAATCATTGTATAAGTCTCTTGAATGATAAAATAGCACCCCTAGAATGATGCATTGTTGATAGTTGTGTTCCCAGTATGCTGAAAATCCTTTCCTATTGGATAATTTTTTTTTTTTAGATTAGACATGGTTGGCAAAAAGCAGGAGAAATGCTTTGTCATAAATTCAAAAAATTTTCAAGAAAATTCCTTTCATACCTAAAAAGTCCATGTATGATGTTCATCGCTACAATGCCAACGAAATGAAACATCTTTAGGGCCATTTAAGTACCCAGCTTCACCAACACTCTGAACGTAAAGGACAAGTTGTTCTTTAGCAAGAGAAGCAGAATTATTTGAGGCTTCTAGCTGTGACAGAACTATAAAGGATTGCTGTTACACAGGATTCATTCACACAAGATGGTACTTCTCATTAGACAATTTGCATACTCTATTACTTTACCTCATACCTTAATGGTAATGCACTTTCAGTGTTTTTCAACTGTAGGCTCACTCTTCCATCCTGTAACACTTCCAGGCTTGACTTGATCCCCCACTAAAATTCTGTGAATGCAAAATAATAGCATTAAAAATACTTTTTCGATAGACAAAAAACCGAAAAGTACCTAATTCATGTTTTATGTTGAACTCGTGCTATTTCTGGGTTTCCGTACCACACCCATTTTCGGCCCAAATACGGTCCCGCAATTGTTCAATTCCTTCGCTGCATGGACTTATTACTAACAATTCTTTTAGTGCAGCACTAACAGAATTTAACTTTAACACACTGTCAGGTGGTAGACTGAATAACTAAGCAATAAATAATTGTTTGTTAAAATTCTATACTTATTTTGAATTCTTATTTGAAAAGTTTAGGTACCTGACTGTGTTCGCCTAATGCCAATTCATCCTCATGTTCAGTTAGGGATGAGTTTGGAAAAACCTCCTTCACTGTTTGGAAACTGTTCCATTCCAATTTGTTCTTTTCCCCTAGCTGAGCTTGTAGACTCAAAATTTGAGCTACAAAACACAAATGAATAAAAGCAAATAAATAGAATCATTACGTATAAGCCCTTACCATCCTTAGCTTTGCTGTTATCTAATATTTTGTGTTGTTCCAATAATTGGGCCTGCAGCTTCATAATTTGAACTAATAAACAATAATTAATAATTGAAAACCAATATAATAATGTTTATACTTACCATCCTTTTGTTGTATTATCTTATCCATTTTTCAATTGTTCCTCCAGCCACGCGTTATTCTCTCCATCCACGCTACTGAACTAACTGCGAATGGCATCCAATGGACTGAAATTGCCTACGCCAGTAATAACGAGTCTGAGCGGTAGATGGCTACGTGTCGGAAAAAAAGAAAAAAGTGTGATTTTTTTTTTTTTTTTTTGGCGAAATTTTTTTTTTTTTTTGTGTAAAACGGATTGCCATATATACAATCCGTTTTACAGCCCCCAAAAAAATATCAGCCTTTTTTTTTTGCTTTACTGCTATTGCCATCTCCCGGTCAGATTTCTAGTTAATTCTCTACGTACATACACCGAATATTTCTGCTCCATCGCGCTAGCGCTGTAGCGTACTGGCGCTCGGGCTTATTTATTCGGGCTTAAATTTTTTTTCGGCAAAAACTGGAACTCATTGGAATTGGTTGAATATTACAAGATATACTCCAAATTGAATGCTGATTCCGGAAAAATTGCTTTTTTTCATTAAGTTAATCTTTTTTCGTTTTTGAAATATACCGAATATTTGATGCGATGCTAGCGGGCCAGTACGCTACAGCGTAACGTAAAAACAAAAAAATTATTTACATGTAACGCCATCTAAGAGTAAAAAAAAAAGTCATCAACTAATCCTTAAACTGAAGAACCTTAAAGAAGATAAACAACTAAATAAACAAGCCCACCATTAAACAAGTCCATTATTGTGACACATCGTCTTGCAGGAAAGAGGCGTTTGGGTAGTTTTCCTTTTAACGCAAGAATATAATGGGGTCGTATTTCGACCAGTTTGAATACCAGCTCTCCTAGAACTGTTAATTTTTTCCTGTCATTATTTCGTTTCTGCCATGGCGAGCGTGATTGAAGATGCCGAAACTTACCAGCAATCAGGCTTAATCGTACCTTCTTTTAATCTCGACAATAGCAACGACCTAGTGCCTCTAACTAATCCTGCATCTGATGTTTCCACCCTCCGACGCCCTAGCTCTTTGGGAAATTCTTCTCGTGGTTTGTTTAAGTTGAAATATTATGCTGGTCAAACCTAATTTCCAACTCAACTTCAGTAGGTACCAGTAATCTAGGAACTATTTTCCTTATTGTGAATGCCGCACTTGGAGCTGGATTGCTAAATTTTCCTAAGGCATTTGATCAAGCTGGGGGTATTGAAGTTGCACTTATCATGCAAACAATTCTTGTTATTTTTGTGATAGCTTCACTACTTATATTGGCCAAGTGCTCTGATGTAAATGGTGCTGGAACAGTTCAGGTAGCGTTTCGAAATGCATGTATTTTGTGTGTGCATAGATTTTTTACAAACATTTACCATTACTTCATAGGCTGCCCTTCATGGAGCAAGTGGCAAAATTGGCCAACACATTGGTTCATTTTGTGTTGCCTTGTATTCTTTTGGGACATGTATAACATTCTTAATCATAATTGGTGATCAGTTTGATAGAGCACTGGCTTCTTTATATGGGCCAAACTTCTGCAGTTATTGGTAAGTTGCGGCTGTTCATCTACTCATAATTGGAGTACATTTAAGCATGATATTTTCTTTCTCAAATGTCTCAGGTATATGCAAAGAGAGTTTCTTATCCCAGCGTGTTCCACAATATTCATTCTTCCACTCTGCTTCTCTCTGAGGATTGATTTTCTTAAATATGTTAGCCCCGTCGGAGTATCATCTATCGTGTATGTTGTTGTTCTAATTGCCTACGAGTATTTTGAAGGAGATTACGTACCTGGACCAATAAAAGAAAATCCAAATAGCTGGACAGACGTCTTCCTTGTAGTGCCAGTCATTTGTTTTGGATACCAGGTATTATGGTCTCTTTTAAATCATTAGAGCATACAACTGCTGTCATGTTTTTGTTTGTTTTCGAATTGTAAATCTAGTGCCATGTGTCAGCAGTGCCCATCTATTCGTGCATGAAAGAGAGAACAATCAAGCGTTTCTCGGTTTGCATGTCTTCAGCGATCTTTATGTGTTTCGTGGCCTATACCGTTGCGGGAACGTTGGGCTATCTAACTTTTGGTAGCAACGTACCAAGTGATATTCTTCAGGCATATGACGCCTCCCAACCTCATGTCCTCGTTGCCATTGTTGCATTAGCTGCGAAAAGCTGCGCCACTTATCCCATTCTAGCATTCTGTGGAAGGTCAGTTAGCCAATATTTTCAAATCAAAACATCACATGTAACCTCTGCCTACCTTGGACAGGGAAGCGTTGATTAGTTTAGGGCAGGATTGTGGGTCGGCACCGTCGATTGGCTCCGGCCAGCAGCGAGAAAAATGGGGGCGTATTCTCATTTCCATTGTATGGTTCGCTTCCAGTCTCATCTTGGCTGTGTTAATTCCAGACATTGGTCAAGTTATTCAAATTTTGGGCAGTCTAGCTGCTGTCTTTATCTTTGTCTTCCCGGGTAAGTAGATATTTTCTTCTAAGATAAATGAAAAAAAAAGAAAAAATAAGCAACTAGAAATGAATTTGATTGTACCTTTAAGGGATCTGTTTACTGCAAGTTACCTTGAGGCAAGATCCTTCTATGATTCGCCGCAAAAATCTTGCTTCGTGCCTTTTTGCTTGCGTCATCATTGTCCTAGGCGTTTTTCTCTTTGGACTTGTCCTCACCCAGGCCATCAGGATTGACATTGCGGCCTCATCCTCCAACCATTCGTCCCAGTTTCCTTCGCTATGCAATGTAACCCAACTCACCATGCTACGATTAGGAGGTGGTTAATCACCATGACTAAAGCGTAGCTGTCTCTTCAACTTTTGTTTTATTTCTGGTTCCGTTCGAGAATTTAAATACACGTTTCTTTACCGAAGATTGCATTTTGAATTGCGTTCTGTGTTTTCAACTTTTCTGATAATGCGTGTAAACCATATAATGGTCTACGGTAAAACGTAGGCCGGTCAGGGTGCAAATTACACCCAAACAATTCTGCCCAGCTACATGGTGTAACTAGGCAGAGTTGTTTGAACCCCTAGGAGGGGGGGGGGGTTCGAACATAAATTACTTTTGGAAACTTGGCAACATGGTGACGTTTGTTTTCGTTTTGATCCGTCTGCTACGCAAATTTCTTTAGATTTGAAATTGAAATATCTAATTAAATCTCAATAATTGACATTTTCAGAATGGAAGAATGTGCATGTGGAGGAGCGATGATCGTCATTCAAAGTGCAAGTGAAGAGGTATTTATCCTTTAACTTGTTAAAATACGGCTTCTTTCGTCCATGTTATTACGACTGACTGCAATCTTATTATCTAGTTTCTTCAATGCCAAGTGTGTGGGGAAACTAGAGAATATACAGACAGCAACACTTTCGACTTCGACTATATAGGAAGCGGTGATGCTGGCAACTCTAAGTTTGTTCATGAAGATGGAGAAGGAGCCAAAACAAAAGGAGTAAAGTACAACAGAGCTGGTATTTCAAAGGTAAAATTAAATAATAATGTGTTTGTATCCCTGTATCTTTACCTGACATATAAAATTTAGGGAAGGCAAGATGGGAAAACTGTTATACAGACACTTTGTCAAAACTTTAATGCAGGAAGTTTAGAAAAAGAAATCCTGAATGTTTTCAGAAAGCTCTATGCGTGGCGCAACCTTCCCGCAGTTGCAGCTGCAGTTTTTATCACTGTTTATCGAATGCGGCATCCCATTTCCATCAAGCAGGTTTTGCCTGTTTTGGACCGTCCTATAAGTTTACAGTGCATTGGCGATGCTTTGAAAAAAATAGAGCAATACCTCAAAGACAAGATGCCCGAATCAGTCCACACATCAACGTCAGCAAGTGGTGAAGATCTGCCAAGCTCGGGCAACGATGCGGGTCTTGATATTGTCTCACGAGTTCGTTCAGTATTGCCTAATTTAAAAGTCGAAGACCCCTTCAAGCCGACAGAGGACATAACCCAAAGGGTCTATAACACCACGGCAAAGATTGTCAGGATTTTCGAGCGACGGACGAAAAGAAGTTATGATCCTCGCCTTATGACTATTGCAGCTGGCTATTTAGCATGGCAATCCTGTCACTATTATGATAAAGATCATAACAAAGACGTGCCTTTCACCGAGCTCAGGGAACCAACCGAGGCGAGAGACTACCAGAAATACTTGGCACAAACCCACCTCACTAACATCGATGTCGTTGTTGCTCGTTCAATTACGAGGAACGTGGCATTAATCTCCGATGAGTTGCTACAGCTGTTCAATCACATGACTTGGATCGAAAAGAAAAATAAAAGAAGGAAAGATATTCCTAAGTATCTTGAATTGATACTTCAATTCCAAGGAATGACTACAGATGCGTTGAACGAAGAGGATGAAATTCAGAGGCTTAACGAACCCATCATTGTTCCTATTATACCCAGAGGTTGGATTTATTTTTTTCCTTATTCTCTTTCACTACATTGTTTTCGCGTCCCACGCTCTATTGGACTGTAAATGAAAAGAGTATTGAACTGGCATCCTAAATGTCTTCTTTTTCCGTTTGTACGCAATCACAGAACTGACCGCGGAAGAAGAAGCGATTTTGGATTCGGCTGAATTAAGCGAAAAGGATTTACCAGATGCAGAGGTGGCCAAGTATTTACGCTCCGATGTGGAACTCAACCCAATAGACGTGCATCTCTCTTTTTCTGCCGACTTGGATCTGGAATTGGCCGAACTCGAGGAGAAAAGACAAGTGAAGCAACTAATGAAAAAGGCAAAGTCCGTCCTGTAAACTCTGTGATACCTTTCGCTTTCCTCAAAATTTTTTTTTTTTTTTTCCCGTCGCTTTTCCCTTTTTTTTTTTACATTCCACACCGTTGAGAAAATTCTCGGGGCACTCTCCCTTTTGTTTCTCCCATTTGATTGCCGTCTTGACGCCGTGTTATCGTCTTATAATGTATTAAATGATTGGTTCCCACAGCCGTAAAACTCAGTGTGGGGAGGGTTCCTTAATGTCGCTGTAGGGCGTTTCTTATGATGACCGTCGGGAACTGTATGCATGGTTACTCAACTCAGAAAATACAATTTTCTGACAAATAAAAACAAAAAAAAACAGCTGCAAGTGAGTTTGTGAATGAAAGAAATGGCTGGCCAGTCATTTACTTAAACTTTTAAGGAGTCAAGCACCCGCTCTTGTTCCTTCTTGTTTTTCCTCCTTTATCCGACACGTCGTTTTCTTCTCTTTTTTTTTGTTTCGTGAGAGTCGGCGTCGTTCTTTTCACTTTGGCTCGTTTCACCAGGTTATTCACCATTTTAGCTTGTTGGTGTTATTTTGTTTCCTTCCGATTGGCGTTGAGCGCGCGGCCGTTGGAGAAGAAAAACCTCAGGATGTAGACAAGAACCCGGTGCAATCACAAGATCATTCGCTCACCGATCGAGCTCCCGACAACTTCTATCTAAATATTGTCTTGTAAAATAAAGACATCAGTCTTTTGAATTCCATTGGTAGTTGAGTTTTGTTTTTGATTCAAGTGAGTTTCACAGTCGGACATCCGGACGGATCACGACGTCCAGATCAACAGCTCATCGATGGATCTTACGTTAATTATCTTTTTGGTGCTAGCCAACAGCGATGTGCGGACTTCTCCAATCGGTGAGTCAACAAAAAGGCTTGAAATTTACAAGTTTCGGTCGAAGTTCCAGTCTTTTATTCACCGGCCTTGCGGTAAAACACACTTCCTCTGGTTATGTTTTGTTTCGGTTCAGTTACCACCTCAATTTTAGAAACACTTTCTCTATTCCCTTTTCTTTCTCCCACTAGTTGTTGCTTCTCGTCGTGCCTTTTGATTTTGTTGGCCACTTGACGGCTGGATATAAAATTTTTTGTTATAAAAACGGGACTTGGAAGCGCAGTTGAAACGAAGCAATAGCCTTTTCAAAGCCAAACTTGACGATTAACGATTGCCTCTTCATTCAGGTTTTATCGGATGGCCGCAAGATGCGATCAATACTGGAACGGGAAGTATATGGCACGTTTTCCGGCAGGTACACGCTTCCGAAGTGGCCAGTCGGCAATTTCTGTCGTCATCAAGAACACCGTCGGCCAAAGTAGCCGAGACGACAAAAATCATCCCGAAAGAAGAACGAAGTAGATCGTACGAGCCTTCATTCACCATCATCAGCCGAATCAAGTCACCTATGGAGCAAATGCTGGCCTTAATTCCAGCGCGACCCAGCTGGACGCCGGGTTTCCTTGGCCGTCGAACGGAAGCAATCTCCACCCGCAAAGAAGAGTCATCCAGCCGGACGTCTTCTTTGAACGGCTTGGCTCCCTGGTCGTCGCACAACGCCAGCAATTTATTAATTATTGGCGAAGCGGAACCGGTCGTCGATGATCAACGGCACGTGGAGACTTCAAGAAAAAGCGCCGGCCTCTTCACAGTGGAGAAAGGCATGGTGAGATACCGGGGTTCTCAGCGGGGGGAAGATCTGAACGGAAACGGCCACTACCCTCCCGAATCGCCTTCGACTTTTGGTCTGTGGGAAATGTTGAAACTGCGTCGACCGCAGAAATGGGAAGCGCTAAACAAGTTATTACCAAGCCAGTCTACCACAGAGAGAGAGCCAGCCATTGAGCCAACAACGACGTCGACGACGCCGTTCAGCTGGAACACCGAACAAGCCAAGAATGAATCCCATCATTGGCTGGAGAACGTCGACTCTCTTACGCTAACGGAGATCAACAGCCGGACGGAAGAAGCGTCTACCATCTTACCCACAACTATTGCCAGCATAACCGACAGCCAGGAACAACCGGACGCAACAACGGACCGTAACGCGAGCTCATCTGAAGATTCCGGTTCGATCCCCACTACCAGGCCATCACCAATAGCTTCTCATCAACTAAACAGCAGCGGGTTGGTAGTGCGCATCGACGAGTCGATATATTACGCCGTAACGGATTCATTTACAGATAACGGGACCATCGTTTTCAAACGTTTCCAAACGAACGGAGCCAATCAATCTGGTTGGAGTGATTTGTCAGACATCGAAGTCTATTATCCGGGTTTTGGTCAAGTTGCCATAAACAAGCCAGCGCAGCTGATTGTCTTCACGACCATCGTAGCCAATGTCGATGAAATACGATCCCAACAACAAGAATACGCAACAACTCAACCGGCACAGACGGGTACGATGGGCGAACGTCCAACGGTACCGATTGTTACGTCCACTTTGTCCCCGGTTGAAACCGAAACAATCGCCTTTGACACTAATCGGAATGTCACAGTGGCAGATAATGAAGAAGATGTCAAACAAGGAGCGGCCAACATCGTTGCACATCAATTGCAATCGTTGAGTCCCGTCTTCCGGAAAGTGGATGATGATAAATCAGCCGTAAATAGCGTTGAACCCAATTTGGACAATGAAGCAGCAGACGTGGCAATGAATTTCGCCGTTTCGGCTCTCGTCAATAACGTGACAGACGTGCCTACCAGTTCAACTGAAGAGCAAATGACACCGCCCTTGTTAAAGACCTTGGAGAACCTGTTGCTGACCCACCTGTTGCCACCCATCAGCTCCTCTTCTTCCATCTCTTCGTCGGTTGCTTCATCGCCAGCCATTTTTAACGTCACATCCCCTTCGACGCCGAGTTCCACAACGGTTAGAACTGTCTACCATTTCACGTCCGCCTCTCCCTCAACATCTACCAGCTCTTCGACAACGTCCACGGCTAGCACGTCAGCGACAACATCCACATCAACCGAGTCCTATTTCTCTTGGCTGTTGCATCACGCAGCTTCTGCCGAACCCATTCGATCCATCAACGATTGGTCATTTGCCTCGCAGTTGATTGAACCCGCACGGATGTCGCCTACCGATCCAGCATCACACTCAACGACCGTTGTACCAGAAGAAATTATTCAAGCCCCCGTACACTACGACCCGGCCATTAACGCTGGCACATTGTCATCGCACTCGATGATCATTCCAGCTCGAAGTTCGTCCATTGTGCAATCGTTGCCGTCACGCAAACCGATTTCAGAACGCATCGTCACGACTGACCAATTCTCTTTAAATGCCGTTACGGATAAACGGCCCGTCTCGCAAACAATCGCGTCTCCCATACAAATGTTTACGCTCAAACCGGAGGTCGAAGCCTCGAAGATCGTCACAAACAAGCCAGTGAGTAAAAAGAATAGCGGACTGGCATCACTGATTCTCGCCCATACATCGGCTCTAATGTCCGGCAAGAATTCGCCATTCTCGAACGGGAATCGACGCCCTTCTAATTCATCGGATAATCGACAAACAAAACGGAATTCCCTGCCGGAACCAGCGCCTGTCACGGCCTCCGTTCACGTGATTGTGGCCAGTCCGTTTCCCGATGCGGAACAAGAAGAACAACTTCGCCAACGATCTTTAGATTCTCGCGTTCGAAACAATAACAAAAATGCAATCAAAACAGGGAATTCTTCGTGGGCTTTTCCTTCCTTTAGTCAGTTGATTGAATCTCCCGAATTATTGCTAAGTAATGTGGCTTCTTCGAATGCTTCAATCATCCGGGCAGTGAACTCGGCTCCGATCTCATCGTTCAACGGCAACACGAATGACGATCTACCATCGCTACCACGTAAGCCTTTCAAAATATGCTACGAATAAAAATGTTGTTCCCTAACGAAAACGTAAAATCCTGATTTGGGATGAGGACAGGATTTTCTTGCGGAGGTCAATCATCGTCCGACGAACTGGTTCTAACCAACCCGAACTACCCAAATCCAGACGATGATGCCGGGAATTGTGGCTTTCGTCTCCTCGTCAATTCGAATCACGTCTGTCAGGTAAAAATGAAAAGCGTACCTTTTGTAGACGATTGTCTGATTGATTTTTTCCAGGTGAGGGTCGAATTTCGGGATGGCCGGATGTTGCTGCCCAGGAAAGGAAACTGCGTTCATCAGTATTTGACCGTCTCCCAATCAACGAGCGGCCGTGTTCCATCGGTGGTAGAAAACAAGTTCTGCGGATTCAATACAGATCAACACTGTGAGAATGGCATCATTGAAAAATAATTGAACAACTTTCATTTTGAAATCATCCTTTTTTATCTCTTTAAAGTTTACGTGGAATTGGCCGAATCCGGAACGAATTCGCGTCATGTCGATTTCAAAGTCAATACTAAAGCTGCTGGTTTTCCTTACCGATATTCGATGATCGTCAATCAGATCAATTGTGATTTGCCCAGTCCGGATAAAGGTATAATCACTTCTAAACTTCAGTGGATTCTAACTCGAAGTTAACATCGAGTTTCATCATTTGCAGCACCGACTGGATGTTTCCAGTACTTCAACAGCCGATCTGGTGTGATTAAGAGTTTCAATTTTGAGGGCGGTCAGTACTGGAACAATCAAAACTACCGTATTTGTATCCGATCCATCAGCGATTCGTGTACGCTGTCTCTGTCCAGCACAGAAGGAGATTTCGGCATTCAGAAAGCCATTTCTCGACGTGTTCCTGCCAAAAGGTATTTTGCTTTTAAACAACATCAAACAAGCTCTTTCACATCAATTCAACAAAAATTTTACCTGCTGGATGCAAAGGGCCGGCGTTGGAATCAAGGCTTGTCCTCGTGATTACCTGTTGATTCCTGGAACAGTCCAGTCGGAAGAGAAAAGCCAATCGGGAGAAAGCAACGATCGATATTGTGGTTCCAAATTCAGCGATCGTCCTGGCGATTTCCGTCACAGAATCGTTTTGGGTATCGATTTCTTAATTATGTCCCTTTAAAAAAGAGATTATTCAAGTTAAATTGATTGATTAAATTGTCAACTTCAAATTCAGCCCGGATGCAGAACGACGTTCACATGATGACATTCCGCGCTGGAGTGCCACAACATTACAACGCGAGCCATCACGGTCCAGGATTCCGCATCGATTTCGAGCAAATCAACGAATGTCGTGATTTGCCAATCAACTTAAACATGAAGATCAATGGCACTGAATCGGCAACACTTGAAGAAGATGATGATTATTACGATGAAGAAGCTACAGTTAAGGATGTCGTAAGAAGCAAGATGTCGTTCGAGTGAGTGATGATTTTTTAAATCACTCGTTTCTTTTTTTGTCACCTGTTTAACCACAAATATTTGGATTTGCATTTTGCATTTGAATCTCAGTCTTATTATCTTTGTAAATATTTTCTTTTGTTTTCAATTGAGGCGTTCCTTTTGTTTTGTTTTTTTACAATCCTGGTGATTAATTAACAACCGAATCGATCTGATGTCATTCAACATTGACTATCATTATAAAAACATGTCAAAATACACAACGATACAAAACCAAAATCTGTTATCGTACAACGCTAACAATTAAAAGACGAGACATAGAGATTTACGTTTAAAAAAAACATAATTTTAAAGATTGTTTCAATCACCAATCGAGGGATCCCTTTTTATTTTCGATGATCGTTTGCAAACGAGGTGAATTCTCTGAATAGAATTGCTGATACCAACGACGATGTCGACTAATGGTCCGATCTTCCGACACAATCAACGGATTTTTAACGTACGTTTTGTGATTCCACACGGCCACGTCCCGTTCAAACTAATCGAACAACGAACAATGTCTTTTTAACCCATAAACAATTTGAAAATGAAAAATAGACAATACCTGAATGGCTTCGCCCCAGAGGATGAGTTTCGCGTAAGGTGCGATGACGGTCGGTGAGGTGTACAACCGGTGCAACACTCGCTGGGTAAACGGTTCGACAGGTGTCACCGTTTGCACCAAGACGCAACGTCCCAGCGAAGTGTTCATACGCAAATGAACTAATCCCGGTCCGATTTGTTTGGCTTCAACGTCCATCAGAATGAACGGTAAGCGTCCGAAAAGACGCAAATCATGTTTGATAGTCGTGACGGCCAAATGCCAATCAGGGGATCCCGGTTCGGGACCTTTCCATCCGACTTCCCAGTGGTGATGTAAGAAAGGCGGCCAGCTGTTCGTTTTACGATCGTCCTCCCTCGTTATGGCCCCCAAATCAGATCCAAACAACATGGACGGGCCGTGAAGGTAACCCAGATGGGCAACATCAGCGCCATTTTCCGGTATTTCTTGAATGTGAACGTTGACTTTATATTCAGTTCGTCCGCGATAATGCCATCGGCCAGAACTGATCTCGTCCAGTTCGGGCACGGTCCATTCCGGTTCGAGGCTCTTGTCCGACTCGGCGTGATACCAAACGAAAATGAAGCCATTGACTTCGTGGGTCGGCCATTTCTTGACTCGCGCGTTCGACGGAACTGGTAGAATGCGAGTAGAATACACACAATCATTTGCATATGGTTGTCTTCCTAGTTACATTGAAAGGTGAAGAGTATCGCCTACCTTTTCCTTTCGAATAAGGAACTGAAGCGCATTGGCCGTCGTGCCCATTGAACTGCCAGCCGTGAAACGGGCACTCGATGCAGTCACCGACGACTCGTCCGCCTATGCCCATATTGGCTCCCAAATGAGGGCAGTACGCGTCCAGGACGCACGCCTTGCCTTCTTCGGTCCTAAAGACGGCCAAATTCTCGCCTACACACGTAACGAAACCCAATTATAGAATGACATAACCAGATGTGATGTGTCCGGGGTCTTTTCCAGTCGTCCGTTTTTGGTAAAGGACGACCAGTTCAATGCATTTTGTATCTAAAGATTTTTAAGTTTGATGACGTAATCATACCGAGAGCATCGACGGCCAGAACGTGTCCGTTCTTCACGTCTTCCGATTCGCACAGAGCAAACCATCCGTTAGGATAGACGGGCGGGACGTCACCCACTTTCTTATTGCGTCTCGCTTCATTGGCCAGCTGAATTTTGGTCCGCCCGTAACGATCCCACCTGACTTGATCCTTGTATCCAGTGTCGCATAAATCCTGTACAAACGTTTCTGCAAACTGATTTTCTTTTTTCAAAATTGAGGGAAACTTACTCGGATGCGATTAAGTGGTCGGAAAAGGATGTAATGCACAATCCAGACGAGTAACATAGCGGCAGCCGTGGCTAACAATTGAATTAACATCGCGCTCTTGTCTTCTGCCATCCAAGTTGGAAACGCAAGCACATCCACCAGGGACGAACCAGATGACCAAAAAAAACTCATCTTCCAGGAGTTTTGGAAGTAGATTGATTCTACCAGTTCCAGCGATTCTTCAATTCGCAATTTAATATCTCTTCTTCCAATAAAGAGATTGAAACTATTCCGGTTAGCGGATGAATGAGCCTTCTACCATCAACTAGCCCGCAACACGCACGACTGTCGCAGTTTCTTTCTGACTAATGCAAACATAGCAAAAAAAAAAAAAAAGAAAAGGAAAAGAAAAAAAAAAGAAAACAAAATATATGAACCAAAGAAAAAGAGAGACAAGGCTATAAATGTAAGATGATATAGTAAGCCGCGAACGAAATACGAAGCTCATCTTCCTTCTTTCTGCGAGACCTCAATAAAAACCCTGCCCGTCTCTAGTGGCTTGTTTTCGCTCCCTGGTCTACCGAAAACGTTACGAATCGTTGTTGTTTGGTCTTGATCAAAAAAATTCAAATAAACGCAGACTCGAAGGGAAACACGTACGACTCGTTTATAAGAACAAAGCGAAATGCGATTTGTGTTTATCGGTTTTTCTAGATCTACTTATTCGATGGAAAAAAAAAAAAAAAAAGACAACAAGAGAAAAAGCTAGTTTACGTTTAGGGATGGTTTTTTTTATGCCTTCTACCACGTATACACCTGTCTGCCAGGTAATATAGCAAGGTCGCCGTAGGGCGGTGCGGTTTTTTTTTGTTTTTTTTTTTTTTTGCCTTTTTTCTTCTTCTTTTTTAAACCGTAAGAGTGGGAGGAGCGTGGTTATAAAGGGAAAGTGACGAACTGCTAGCTATGTTTCTTATTTTTTTTTTTTTTTTTCAAGAGAGAAAGAGGGAGGATCTCTCAGATGAGTTGGGAAGGTCCAGCAGAGAAGGTAGTTGCGTCAACCTTGGCCGCCTGATATGTGTCGCCTACCATTCGTCCTATTTCAACCTACCTGTTCCTACATTTTTGTTTAACATCCATTCAAACTAGAGTTCAAAATGAATTGAAATAAGAGACACGATAAGTTTAATGTTTTGTCTTTTGCTTTTTTACCTGGATGAAAACGATGGCGAATGTCCGTAGAGAAAAAGCCCAACCGCTATAAGAAGGACAACGGTAAGTAAGACAGTTAGTGGGGGGGAACGTTGTGCACGCCACTCTAGTCGGCAAACAAATGCGGAGAAAACGAGTGAAACAGGTATAGTCAGGCTAACAATATTGTTGTCAAAAAAAAAAGCTGGTTATGTAGATCGAGGATGTTAAAGCTCGCAATCAGAACGTTTCGCAGTTGGAATCGTTTCTTAAGCTACCGCTGCACAATTCACAGGGAATTTGTAATTGAAAAAACGATACGAGAATGCTTTCGTTTAACCTCAAAAAGGATTCATTGAACTTTGTTAGCGGACAGACGGCCAAGTCAAACAGCGTCAAAACGTGTCAACTGCATATATTTATGCGCCGGCTAGTTCATTATCAGTAGAATACGCTTATCAACCGTTTGCCTTGTGCCGCTTAAAATGCCAACACGATTTTCTAGAGCTTTCATTATGAGTTGATAACGTAAATTTACTTAGCGTTACGCAAAGTTTGATCTACATTACCTCGTGACGCAAATCCAATGACGCTCTATCAGGTTTTAACTTCCTCGACACCTCAATTCGCCACGAGCAAAATCACGATGGCCAGTCAGTGAATAACACAAAATTTCGTTCGATTAAAACATTACTATTTCGATTTTGAGGTTGACAGAGAACGATGATTCATTACTATCGTATTGTTTTTTTTTTTTTGAATGTAGTTATCAGTAGTGATTCACGCCGTTGTTTGAACAAATTCAAGCAGTGCGCAAAGAATTGGAGAATGCAGGACACTGATAAATCGTGCTAGTAAATCGTTTTGACATCGTTTTCGAGTGACGGAAACGCCGATTACGTAAAGAAAGACAAACAAAATGTTACAAACGAGAATAGAAATCGAAAAGGAAATAAAATAACAGTTAGTCCGGAAACGATTGCCAGTTGGCATAGAACTAATGGAATTGTCAATACGGCCTGGGCAGATGCGCAACGGCCGGAACATCTGGCTCGTGAAAAAAAAAAAAAAATCAATAAAGCTTAACGTAAAATATAGATTTAATCTTCTACAATATTCAGACCCATACATGCACCATTTGAATTTGACTGAAGTTCTTAACCGTCATTGGATTTAATTAATGGCTCGCCATCAATCGTCAACGGATTGGCGTGTGTGGACATTGTCGAGTTTTTTCCTTTTCTCTGGAAAATCAATTAATAGGACCTCCATGAAAAATGTCTATGGGGGGGGGGGGGGGGGGTGACGCCCCAAACTCCCGCCGAACAGGATCGCTCATTAAGAGCGATCCCCATTTCTTTCAATTTTATCGCTTTATCGCAACGAGATTGACGTTAAAAAAAAAAAGAAAAAGAAAAATCCCTAGACAATGAATGGCACTTGTAGTAGCCTTATATGTTTACTAGCCACCCGTATTGTATGGAATAGAACAAAAACAAAACAGAAAAGAAAGGGAAATTGAGATTTCGATTCTTTTAAACCGTCTGTTTTAGGATGAAAAGGATTTTTCAAAAAATGGGTGTGGGCTAAATGGTCATTGGCCTGTAGAGTAGTGCTGTATAGTATACAGAACTTTGAATTAACGAAGTGGGCGAAAAAGGAAATTAAAACGACACGGAACAGGTATTCGAAAAGGTGCGGTCGGGTAGGTGAGCGCTCGTAGAGAAGGGGGGGGGGCCACTTGTTCCAGCTACTATCTGGAAAACATCGTGAAGGACTATGCAGCATAGAAACACCTTTGCGCGTAGCTCTGTTCGTGCGCGTCATTGAAATTCGGGAGAAATAATAAGAAACATCAAAAGATAACAAACAAATTTCGAGTTTGTCTTTTTTCGTGTCATTTGAATTTTCCCTTTTTATTTTCGGATGAAGCAAAGATACGACCGCGAACATTTCAGCACGGATTGAATAGAAGACGGGTCATTTATTATAATATTACAAGCAGAATTCTTTTTATCTTTGACTCACGAACGAAGGAAAAACAAAAAAAAAAGGCCACTGCTCCCTAAAAGATTTGTTTGTCCTCCCCCCCCCCCCCATTTTGGTATCAACATTACCTGTTTCTTGCATAAAATAACTCGTTTTATTTTTAACTGTTGAATTTTTGTTTGAAATCTGAAAGCTTCTTTTATTTATTTTTGAATTTCAATTCGAAATGCAGATGGGAAAAATTAGTTCCAAATAAGGTCAACTCAATCGATTCTAGTTTATTTTTAACCCTTTTTTTTTTTCTCTTGTTGTTTGTTTTACAATTCTCTTGCAAGTCCTTTCACCTCGAAAAATACTACCCCCTTGATCTAAAACTCTGGAACATTTGACACACGGCGAAAGTGGATGGACGAAATAGTTAAAATACCTCAACACACACGCCCTCATAAAAGCCAAAAGAAAATTCCTGTTTCGTTTTTCCTTTTTCCTGCCTGATTTTTATGACCAACTTTTAAACGAGTTTAAACATTTTAATAAAATAAAGGACCTTATTTAGCTGGGCTATTGCCCCTGCCAAAAAAAAAAAAAACTAATTTTAAAAAGGGTTAAAAAGGGGGGGAAATGCAGTTCGTTGAATGTCACACGTATAAAACAAAACATCCATTTATCAAACGAAAAAACAGTGGGAAATGAAAGCAAGACTTAAACAGGTACAATAGTAAAATGGAGTACCTGATGTGGGCAGGTGTCGTTATCCAAAGAAGACAAAACTCGTCGTGTCACTGAATGGAACATCGTACGAGTGGGGAGGGGGAAACCAAAAATTGCGCCCTTGACGTTCGTAACTGTATACACATAACGTTTTTCTTTTTCTTTTCTTTTTTTTTTTTAGATAATCACAAGAATGACAGTACTCCCACTAGAATGTACTGATTTTCATTTTCGTAGGAATATACGGGGGAGGTCGTTGGGTAGAAATCAAGACACACACACACACACACACACATACGTAAACGGTCTGCAGAGGATAGAGATGGCACTTGGAATGACTACGTGGCACACACAGGTAGTTTGAAGAAAAAGAAACAAAAGATAAACGCATGACTGACCTTTTAATGCATTTATTCGTACCCTACCTTTTGCAGAAATTGTTTTTTTTTTGGGGGAGGGGGAGGGTAGGATGATTGATTTTTGTTCAATTTCGGAATGTCTCTTAACCTTTAAGTTCATTTTCAAGAGAACGAAAAAACATGACCATCCCCCTCCAACTGCCTGGTTTGAAAAATAAAATAAATTAAAGGTAAATGCAAAAAACATAAAATAAAATAAAAGGGGAGAGAGAGAGAGAGAGAGAGAACGGCCCCAACTGGAATGGAGTTGCCCAGGACGAGGTTATTCCAGAGGCTAAAATTAATGTTTTTTTAAAGAAATAAAATCTGTCAACCTTGAAGATCAAAAAAGTTCCAGGACGATGATAATTTGGCTCTGTCTCTTACAGAGAATCACTCTCCTTTTCGACATGTATTTAATACCGTACGTAGTAAAAGAAAAAAAAAAAAAACCCGAAATTGGATTGTCTAATTTTATTTTAAAGGCCATTCGATTGGCGGCGGGATGACCGGACCAACGGCATTTCGACTGATTCAAATTTTGTTGTCCAACTATGGACTTACAAATCAGACACTCGTTTTTGAGATTGTAAAAATAAAAAAAAAAGGCTGCTGTTGTTCTACAGTCCGGTTTCATCCCCAAAAGCGACAATCATCACACAAAGCGAGTAAAAAAAAAAAAAAAAAAAAAAAATTTGAAATAGAAAAATAATCGAACTTGACATCTACATATTTTCTTCAATAAAATGATTTCGTTTTTTGCGCGCGTCATTATATCCTGGAGAAAAACAAAATAAAAATACGACGGACAGCCAGGGGAC
The DNA here is from genome assembly GCF_022539665.2 of Daphnia carinata. NCBI lineage: Eukaryota > Metazoa > Arthropoda > Branchiopoda > Diplostraca > Daphniidae > Daphnia > Daphnia carinata. The sequence goes on along the minus strand of NC_081339.1, from coordinate 3,349,087 downwards.
ACACCCGACCCTGGACTCTTTTCAATTCCATTTTTTTTTTTTTTTTCAAATCGGTGTGTGTGTTATTTCTGGACGATGTCTAGACTATAGACGAGATCTGACTTGGCGTCTTTTTTTGGCGGAGAAATGGGGGGGGGGGGACCTTTATTCTTTCATAAATTTTTTTTTTTTTTAATGAAATGCGACCACAGACAACAAGTTTTCATTGTTCTTCCTTGCCTTATGTTTCCGAACAATTGCCGATCCCATTCAAACGGCTGGTGAACTGCATCACCCCGTCCGTATCGTGTCATCAGCAGTATCCCGATTTCTATCTTTTTTTTTTTTCTTCTGTCTATACATCCACCTTGATCGCCATTGAAAAAGGAGACAGCCATCGTCTTGTTCTTCGTCCCTTTCGAAATCAGTTTTTCATTGTAATTCTTTTGCCGTCCGTCAAGCGGATTGTTTTTTGTTTTTTTTATTATCTTACTGAAAGGGAATTTCCAGATCTTGCCAATAATTATTCGTTCCTCCCTTCGACTTCAGATTGAAATTCATGAAAAACGATGACATTGAAGAAGATCTCGTTTCTTTCCGCCAAGTCATCGAGCCCGCAGGGGGGGCGTTCTTTTATAGTTTTATAAGGTTATCTACCTGTATACGTCAAACAGGTGTTTTTAAAGTTTTTCTTTTCTTTTTCCTTTTTTTTTTTTTTTTTTTTTTTTTTTTGCTTTTTATTGTGAAACTTGTCGGATTTGAAAACAAAACGAAAAGGAGATTTTCATTTTCGTTACAGTCAGCGCTCGACTTGGAAATATATTTAAAATAAAAAAAAAGAAAAAAGGGGGGGGGAGGGATTGATTGTAACGCCCGTCTGAAACACAACTCACCTTCCGGTATATCCTATTCATTCCGGCTGGCCAGTATGCGAACGGAATTGGAACTGTCCGTTGTGTGTGTCATTAGAGATCGCGCCGCGTGTATTGAATTCGCTCGTCATCCAAGTTGGCAAACTACTCGATTGAATTTCTTTCGATTCACCCGAGCCGATGCAGGAACTATGCGAACATCACTTGAAAGAAAATAAGAAGCCAAAGAATTCCGGAATAGAATATTTTTTCCCCTTTTTTTAAAATTTACTTCTTTGAATTGGAATTTTTCGAATCATTTTCGACTGGTTTGCCTTGGACTAACAGTCCCATTTTATCCCCCTTTATAATTTTTCTTTCTTCAAATTTCTCAAATTTTATAAAACGCACCTGTTGAACTTGACCGAGTCCCGGGTTAAAAATGAAGCCGATGAAAAACCCTCTCCCGCGTGATTTCGACACATTCGTACACCCACACAGAGAACACGTCCTCCCTCTATCTAATGTACGTTGAAGATAGGGGGAAACGAATAAGGACACGCATCGAATGAAAGTCAAAGTAAAAATCCTCTTTTGTGTCATGAAGATGAGTCGACACAACCTGCTGAGGGGCTCGTCCCTCGCCTCAACGGCGATTCATCCCAACCCCCGAAAAAAAAGTCCCGATTCCCGGTGAAATGCATTTTATTGCCTAAATTAAAAAAAAACTAGTATTTTTTTTTTATATTTTTTTTTCGTTAACATTTTCATGGTCAAAGGGACTACTGGTATGTTTTTATAGACACTGACGTGTTTGGCCGGTGTCTTTTGACTTTCTTCTTCTTCTCATTTCTGCATTTGAAATATATTTTTGAATTATTCAAAACGCTCGCAATTAGAGTCGCTAATTATTTCAGAGCTCGAGGACAGAACAAGAAAAGTCCCTAGTCCCGGACTGACGTACGTGCACGGTGATTTAATTTGCGTGTTGTTGCCTTTAATTTTTTAAAAGCATCGAAAATGTTCTCTACGTCGTCATAGTTCTTCTTCGAAAAATAGAATCAAATTTCAGAGTTCCATCAGAAACATTCAAAGGGAAAAGAATTTCGATTTTGTTTTATTTTTATTTATTTATTTTTATTTTTCCCTTCGTTTCTCTTTTGGAGAAATGACCAAATAAAGACTACGACACCCTCTGATGCTCTCCACAATCCCTCATGACCCACAAGTCAGATTTTCACCCCCTAATCACGCTGGCCTCGGATGCCTTCGTGATAGTATCGTCGTTTTTGATCTGATGAATAAATCCCGCGGCGTTGAATCCTGTTTCTTCTTCTTTCCCCCCTCAGCTTCTCTTTATTTATTTATTTATTTATATTTTTTTTTTTTGTTTTTTAGCCCCGTTGTATCGTACAACCGACCAGGTATAAAAAAACACGTTCGTTTGTTTTCCCTTCTAACCCCCTTCTATATGGAAATTTTTTCCCCCTTTAACCCGACACGCGTGCACGCTCCAGACACGATCCTCCTTGACACATTTTCTTATTTCTCTTCGTTTTTTTTTTTTTTTTTTTTTTCTGGGGTGCCTTTTTTTTTTATTTTTTCGTTCTACCGTGCAACTCACCCCATCGCCACCCTTAAATCAAATGGAAATCATTTCTTTTTTTTTTTTTTTTTTTTTTTTTCATATGTAAATTCACATCCCCCGGTAATGAATGATAAGACCGTGTGAGACAGACACAGAAAAAGAGAGAGGGTTAACATTATTAAATGCCTTTGAGTTTATTTTCTATTTTATTTTTAGGAAAAGATGTTCCTGAAAAGACGATGAGAAAGAGGGCGTGTCTTGGTGCCCTTCAAAAATGAAAATACAAGAAAAGAACGATAGGAGCGCAAGAACGATGTTGCGTGCCGCCAGACACACACAACGGCCACACGTGTTGGCACTTAACTCCTTCACCGTGTCGTGAAGGATATCGATGAGTCCTGTCTCGAATTTATTTGAAATTAAACCAAAAAAAAAAAAAAAAAAAAAAGAATCGGAAGAAGATATCGAAAGAGGAAATGTAACACGAATGAGATTTGAGCAATCGACGATGGACATAAAACTGAAACGAGCTGTGCCCCCCTCCGACATTGAGGAAATAAAGAATGAAAAACTTTGTTTTTCAAAACATTTGACCTAATTTCAGTTGTTTGTCCCCCCCCCCCCCCCCCCCCCCCTCTTCTTTTCTCCCTCAACGCGTTAGAGGCACTCTGGAACGTTTTTCGAATAGCGCAAGGCCAACACTAAAGCAAACCGCACGATGGTCGTATCGACAAGCCAACAACTTTGCGTGCTATTACGGTCTGCGGACCACGGTTTGTAGATCACACACAAATAATAATAATAATAATAATAACAAATCGAGGGCAATCCCTCCTCCAGGACTATGCGCATCTTACGTAAGAGCGTGCGGAACAAATACAAAAGCGCCGCAACGGAAACGACGGCAGCAGGTACAACGACGAACTGGACTTTAGGCTTCGATTTGTCATATAGAACACCGCAAAATAAAAAACAAAACAAAAGCAAGGTAAACAGATCGAAAACAACAGATCATGACGTGCTAAACTATCCAGTCCATTCGATCCATCACGTATAGATATTGAAACGATATGTCCCCCTCCCTCCCTGTCTTGTCTGTCCTGTATGGCGGTGTTCAACCGTCAATCCCCGGATACTCCCGATACCTTGGCCGAAGCGACTCTTTAAATTTCACAGGGAGACTCGTGAAAAGTGCACGGGGCCGGAAGGAGGGCCCTTCCGGGCGGTTCCGAAGTCCGGACCGTATCCCAATTGCAGTCCCCAATTCGCTGTGTTGTGTGGCTGTATTGTATTTATTTTATTTTTTTTTTTTTCGTTGCGCAATCAGGGAAGTTGAAAAATGAAAGAACAAACAAAAAAAAAAAAAATTAATCAAGAGGAATTGCAAAGCAAACAAACGATTGGGGTCAACCTGTCGAAATGGCGAGACGAGTGCAAAAAATTGGCGTTGGCAATCGATGAATTGTGCGAAAAACAGAGACACGTCGGTAGATGTCGGTCGCTCGGTCGCATCGGTTTCCGTGAATGGAAATCGGTCTGACCGCAGCGACGTCACACATGCAAAAAAAAAAGCTTTTAAAAGAAAAATAGAATGTCCTTAAAAAAAAAAAAAAAAAAAAAAAACGTGAATGCATTTTGGCTTTCTCGTCAGCGGAGAAAGAAAAGTTGCACCGTCAGTTTGCCGTGTGTTGTTCTCCTTTTTTTTTTTTTTTTTTCTCGTTCGTCTTTCCCGCCAGCATAAAAATCGTTCGTGACAATGAACTTGAAGGCAAACAACGCGGAAGAAGAGGTTTCTCGCGAGAGACACAACACGCGAGCCCCACACACACACACACACAAAAAATTTGAAAAAGAAAAAAAAAAAAATGGGAAATTCCGTTGCGTGTATTTAGTGGAAGCGGAAGGACAAGCGGCGGTCAGCCAAAAAACATTTCAGAATTTGACTTGAGGTGGGGGGGGGGGGAGGGGGGTCAGTTAGTATAATGTACAGTATCGTTCGTTTGTTCACTGCGCGTTAAAAAAAAAAAAAAGCAAAATGGAAGTGAGTCGAAGTCAAAGTCTACGTCGACGATAAATCAAGGTGCGCGTTTGCAACACAAAAGGCGGAGGCGGTTTGCCAGTTTGCAAATGCCCAAAAGGGGAGAAAAGAACAGGACAAATGGGCGACATGATTCAACGCAAACGAAGCACAAAACCCTAAAACAAAAAAAAAACAACAACAAAAAAAAAAAGTACCGCAAGTTTTTTGATTGTGTGGTCCCCGAGTACAAGAGAAAACAGGTTGTCGTGAGTTCGTCGACACTCTGCTGTAGTTGTGCGCAAAGCCAAAAAAAAAACAACAAAAGAAGTCACTAAAAGTCAAGTTTAAAAATCTCTGTTTGAAAACACTTCGAGAAAAAAAAAAAGAGGAATGCGCGATTGGAAACGGGTCACGCGTGACACGCGTGAAAGAAAGAGAAAATGACGAAAAAGGGTGCAAAGAATTTCATCATTTGCAATCAGTAGACAACGCTGCTTTCATTCCAGGAAGAATTTCAAAAAAAAAAAAAAAAAAAAAAAAAATCGAATTTAGAATTCTTTCAACCTGTTTCAGTTTTGGCCATCGCTACCACTCCATTCGTGAAAAAAAAAAAAAAAATAAAAAAAATATCCAACACGTCACATCCGGCATTTTACACGTCACACATTCCTGCCTTCCGGTCAGTACCATTCCCCTCCTTTTTCTCTCTCTCTCTCTCTCTCTCTCTCTCTGCCTCTCTTTATAAAGGAGCGCACTAAGTCAGTAACGTGATCTGATAACTCTAGAACTATACCGCCTACTATATGCACGGCGGTTTCACGCCGGCGAAAAACAAGAAGACCAACGCTACAATGTTTCAATTTTCTTCAAAAAGAACATGAGAGGAAATGACGAATGATTTTCCATAGTCTGGCGCGCGCAGCAAAACTTCTTCAATTGCAATTGTTTGGTACCGATCGGGCTTCTTATGTTTCACCGCCTCGCCCAAGCGCAAAATGCAAAATGCATTTCGAAAAACGAAAAGGGCTTGCGTTAACTGGTGGGAACTACGAATCTTTAACTAACACACAGAGATGTATGTGTGTGTGTGTGTGTGTGTGTGGCTAAAACAAACAGAAATGGTACGTATACACTTGCGCGTTCTTCATCTTGTATTACGTGATGCGGGGGTGGTATAACTTCAACGTCCACCGGTTTTCTCACGTAACTGACCAATTGGGCTGACCGCGGGAATTGGCGGTATAGAGCCACGAGCTGCTACGCGATAGAACGTTGGGTAGTGTTGCTCGATCGCAATCAAAACCAAATGGAATATGCCAGTTGTATTTGTTGTATCCATTCCATCGGACATGGGGTCACGTGACGCGGAAGGGACGAGACCTCAATTCGATCATCCGACGATCATTTCTTCTTTTTCTTTTTTTTTTTAAAATAAAATTGTATTTGAAACGCGTTAGATTTTTTTTATATCTGCGTTCGTTCCATCGACTTCTTTCGCCGATGGCTGCGCTATTTCTCACTTCATTTACGGGTTTTTGGTTCGTTTTGAAAGGAACGTATAGACAGGCGATCTGATGTAATGCGCTGCATTCACGCAGAACGTGAATACCCAAACACATTTGTGCTATGTCATCAACGTAACGGTGCTTTCCTTTTTTATTGTCGCCAACTCGTTTGAATTGCATTTTGGGAAAATACAACAAACAAAAAAATATTTCGCATTTTCTCCTTGTCTCCGAATCATAAAATTCCTTTTTCTTTAGTTTTTGTTTTTTTTATTTGATAGTATATTTTTACAAAAAAAAAAAAAAACGACGTGACAATAAAAAAAAAAAAAAAAAAAGCCAGAAGAGGTTGAAACTTCCAGATTCTTCTCTGGCAGCGTGATTGTTTTGTTTTGTTTTTCTAGCATGTTCTATCGGCGTTCGTTTTACGTGCGTCCCTCTTTTTTTTTCTTTTTTTTTCAATTATCTCATTTTCATTCAGGCTTTTTCGTGATTAGTTAAACTGATAAGCCGCTATACGTAACCTCAATCGGTTATAAGACACCGGGTTGTGCCGGCTTTCATTCAGAAAATGACATAGACAATTGAGGAGGGGGAAAAAAAACAGGTTGAGCTTTCAGAACGGCGC